>NC_136264.1:148311342-148508842 GCF_964187855.1 Myxine glutinosa
TTGCACTTCTGTTAGTATTGAAAAACCACTTTTCGCACTTGTGTTAGTGTTGAAAAATCACTTTTCGCACTTGTGTTGGTGCAGGAAACCACTTTTGCACTTGCATTAGTGTGGAAAAACACTTTTTGCACTTGTGATAGTGTTGAAAAACCACTTTTCGCACTTGTGTTAGTGTTGAAAAACCACTTTTCGCACTTGTGTTGGTGCAGGAAACCACTTTTGCACTTGTATTAGTGTGGAAAACCACTTTTCGCACTTGTGTTAGTGTGGAAAAAACACTTTTTGCACTTGTGATAGTGTTGAAAAACCACTTTTCGCACTTGTGTTGGTGCAGGAAACCACTTTTGCACTTGTATTAGTGTGGAAAAAACACTTTTTGCACTTGTGATAGTGTTGAAAAACCACTTTTGCACTTGTGTTAGTGTTGAAAAACCACTTTTCGCACTTGTGTTAGTGTTGAAAAAACACTTTTTGCACTTGTGGGAGTGTTGAAAAACCACTTTTGCACTTGTATTAGTGTGGAAAAAACACTTTTTGCACTTGTGATAGTGTTGAAAAACCACTTTCGCACTTGTGTTAGTGTTGAAAAACCACTTTTCGCACTTGTGTTGGTGCAGGAAACCACTTTTGCACTTGTATTAGTGTGGAAAAAACACTTTTCGCACTTGTGTTAGTGTTGAAAAACCACTTTTCGCACTTGTGTTAGTGTTGAAAAACCACTTTTCGCACTTGTGTTGGTGCAGGAAACCACTTTTGCACTTGTATTAGTGTGGAAAAAACACTTTTTGCACTTGTGATAGTGTTGAAAAACCACTTTTTGCACTTGTGATAGTGTTGAAAAACCACTTTTCGCACTTGTGTTGGTGCAGGAAACCACTTTTGCACTTGTATTAGTGTGGAAAAACCACTTTTCGCACTTGTGTTAGTGTTGAAAAACCACTTTTCGCACTTGTGTTAGTGTTGAAAAACCACATTTTGCACTTGTGTTAGTGTTGAAAAACCACTTTTCGCACTTGTGTTGGTGCAGGAAACCACGTTTGCACTTGCATTAGTGTGGAAAAAACACTTTTCGCACTTGTGTTAGTGTTGAAAAACCACTTTTCGCACTTGTGTTAGTGTTGAAAAACCACTTTTTGCACTTGTGTTGGTGCAGGAAACCACTTTTGCACTTGTATTAGTGTGGAAAAACCACTTTTTGCACTTGTGATAGTGTTGAAAACCACTTTTCGCACTTGTGATAGTGTTGAAAAACCACTTTTCGCACTTGTGTTAGTGTTGAAAAACCACTTTTCGCACTTGTGTTGGTGCAGGAAACCACTTTTGCACTTGTATTAGTGTGGAAAACCACTTTTCGCACTTGTGTTAGTGTTGAAAAACCACTTTTCGTACTTGTGTTAGTGTTGAAAAAACACTTTTTGCACTCGTGATAGTGTTGAAAAACCACTTTTCGCACTTGTGTTGGTGCAGGAAACCACTTTTGCACTTGTATTAGTGTGGAACACACTTTTTGCACTTGTGATAGTGTTGAAAAACCACTTTTCGCACTTGTGTTAGTGTTGAAAAACCACTTTTCGCACTTGTGTTGGTGCAGGAAACCACTTTTGCACTTGTATTAGTGTGGAAAAACCACTTTTCGCACTTGTGTTAGTGTTGAAAAACCACTTTTCGCACTTGTGTTGGTGCAGGAAACCACTTTTGCACTTGTATTAGTGTGGAAAAACCACTTTTCGCACTTGTGTTAGTGTGGAAAAAACACTTTTTGCACTTGTGATAGTGTTGAAAAACCACTTTTCGCACTTGTGTTGGTGCAGGAAACCACTTTTGCACTTGTATTAGTGTGGAAAAAACACTTTTTGCACTTGTGATAGTGTTGAAAAACCACTTTTGCACTTGTGTTAGTGTTGAAAAACCACTTTTCGCACTTGTGTTAGTGTTGAAAAAACACTTTTTGCACTTGTGGTAGTGTTGAAAAACCACTTTTGCACTTGTATTAGTGTGGAAAAAACACTTTTTGCACTTGTGATAGTGTTGAAAAACCACTTTTCGCACTTGTGTTAGTGTTGAAAAACCACTTTTCGCACTTGTGTTGGTGCAGGAAACCACTTTTGCACTTGTATTAGTGTGGAAAAAACACTTTTCGCACTTGTGTTAGTGTTGAAAAACCACTTTTCGCACTTGTGTTAGTGTTGAAAAACCACTTTTCGCACTTGTGTTGGTGCAGGAAACCACTTTTGCACTTGTATTAGTGTGGAAAAAACACTTTTTGCACTTGTGATAGTGTTGAAAAACCACTTTTTGCACTTGTGTTAGTGTTGAAAAACCACTTTTCGCACTTGTGTTGGTGCAGGAAACCACTTTTGCACTTGTGTTAGTGTTGAAAAACCACTTTTCGCACTTGTGTTAGTGTTGAAAAACCACTTTTCGCACTTGTGTTAGTGTTGAAAAACCACTTTTCGCACTTGTGTTGGTGCAGGAAACCACTTTTGCACTTGTATTAGTGTGGAAAAAACACTTTTTGCACTTGTGATAGTGTTGAAAAACCACTTTTCGCAATTGTGTTAGTGTTGAAAAACCACTTTTCGCACTTGTGTTGGTGCAGGAAACCACTTTTGCACTTGTATTAGTGTGGAAAAACCACTTTTCGCACTTGTGTTGGTGCAGGAAACCACTTTTGCACTTGTATTAGTGTGGAAAAAACACTTTTTGCACTTGTGATAATGTTGAAAAACCACTTTTCGCACTTGTGTTAGTGTTGAAAAACCACTTTTCGCACTTGTGTTGGTTGAGGAAACCACTTTTGCACTTGTATTAGTGTGGAAAAACCACTTTTCGCACTTGTGTTAGTGTTGAAAAACCACTTTTCGTATTTGTGTTAGTGTTGAAAAAACACTTTTTGCACTTGTGATAGTGTTGAAAAACCACTTTTCGCACTTGTGTTGGTGCAGGAAACCACTTTTGCACTTATATTAGTGTGGAAAAACACTTTTTGCACTTGTGATAGTGTTGAAAAACCACTTTTCGCACTTGTGTTAGTGTTGAAAAACCACTTTTCGCACTTGTGTTGGTGCAGGAAACCACTTTTGCACTTGTATTAGTGTGGAAAAACCACTTTTCGCACTTGTGTTAGTGTTGAAAAACCACTTTTCGCACTTGTGTTAGTGTTGAAAAACCATTTTTCGCACTTGTGTTAGTGTTGAAAAACCACTTTTCGCACTTGTATTAGTGTGGAAAAAACACTTTTCGCACTTGTGTTAGTGTTGAAAAACCACTTTTCGCACTTGTGTTAGTGTTGAAAAACCACTTTTCGCACTTGTGTTGGTGCAGGAAACCACTTTTGCACTTGTATTAGTGTGGAAAAACCACTTTTCGCACTTGTGTTAGTGTTGAAAAACCACTTTTCGCACTTGTATTAGTGTGGAAAAACCACTTTCGCACTTGTGTTAGTGTTGAAAAAACACTTTTCGCAGTTGTGTTAGTGTTGAAAAACCACTTTTCGCACTTGTGTTGGTGCAGGAAACCACTTTTGCACTTGTATTAGTGTGGAAAAAACACTTTTTGCACTTGTGATAGTGTTGACAAACCACTTTTCGCACTTGTGTTAGTGTTGAAAAACCACTTTTCGCACTTGTGTTAGTGTTGAAAAACCACTTTTCGCACTTGTGTTGGTGCAGGAAAACACTTTTGCACTTGTATTAGTGTGGAAAAACCACTTTTCGCACTTGTGTTAGTGTTGAAAAACCACTTTTCGCACTTGTGTTGGTGCAGGAAACCACTTTTGCACTTGTATTAGTGTGGAAAAAACACTTTTTGCACTTGTGATAGTGTTGAAAAACCACTTTTCGCACTTGTGTTAGTGTTGAAAAACCACTTTTCGCACTTGTGTTGGTGCAGGAAACCACTTTTGCACTTGTATTAGTGTGGAAAACCACTTTTCGCACTTGTGTTAGTGTTGAAAAACCACTTTTCGTACTTGTGTTAGTGTTGAAAAAACACTTTTTGCACTTGTGATAGTGTTGAAAAACCACTTTTCGCACTTGTGTTGGTGCAGGAAACCACTTTTGCACTTGTATTAGTGTGGAAAAACACTTTTTGCACTTGTGATAGTGTTGAAAAACCACTTTTCGCACTTGTGTTAGTGTTGAAAAACCACTTTTCGCACTTGTGTTGGTGCAGGAAAACACTTTTGCACTTGTATTAGTGTGGAAAAACCACTTTTCGCACTTGTGTTAGTGTTGAAAAACCACTTTTCGCACTTGTGTTGGTGCAGGAAACCACTTTTGCACTTGTATTAGTGTGGAAAAAACACTTTTTGCACTTGTGATAGTGTTGAAAAACCACTTTTCGCACTTGTGTTAGTGTTGAAAAACCACTTTTCGCACTTGTGTTGGTGCAGGAAACCACTTTTGCACTTGTATTAGTGTGGAAAACCACTTTTCGCACTTGTGTTAGTGTTGAAAAACCACTTTTCGTACTTGTGTTAGTGTTGAAAAAACACTTTTTGCACTTGTGATAGTGTTGAAAAACCACTTTTCGCACTTGTGTTGGTGCAGGAAACCACTTTTGCACTTGTATTAGTGTGGAAAAACACTTTTTGCACTTGTGATAGTGTTGAAAAACCACTTTTCGCACTTGTGTTAGTGTTGAAAAACCACTTTTCGCACTTGTGTTGGTGCAGGAAACCACTTTTGCACTTGTATTAGTGTGGAAAAACCACTTTTCGCACTTGTGTTAGTGTTGAAAAACCACTTTTCGCACTTGTGTTAGTGTTGAAAAACCACTTTTTGCACTTGTGTTAGTGTTGAAAAACCACTTTTCGCACTTGTGTTGGTGCAGGAAACCACTTTTGCACTTGTAGTAGTGTGGAAAAAACACTTTTCGCACTTGTGTTAGTGTTGAAAAACCACTTTTCGCACTTGTGTTAGTGTTGAAAAACCACTTTTCGCACTTGTGTTGGTGCAGGAAACCACTTTTGCACTTGTATTAGTGTGGAAAAACCACTTTTTGCACTTGTGTTAGTGTTGAAAAACCACTTTTCGCACTTGTATTAGTGTGGAAAAACCACTTTTCGCACTTGTGTTAGTGTTGAAAAACCACTTTTCGCACTTGTGTTAGTGTTGAAAAACCACTTTTCGCACTTGTGTTGGTGCAGGAAACCACTTTTGCACTTGTATTATTGTGGAAAAAACACTTTTTGCACTTGTGATAGTGTTGAAAAACCACTTTTCGCACTAGTGTTAGTGTTGAAAAACCACTTTTCGCACTTGTGTTAGTGTTGAAAAACCACTTTTCGCACTTATGTTGGTGCAGGAAACCACTTTTGCACTTGTATTAGTGTGGAAAAAACACTTTTTGCACTTGTGATAGTGTTGAAAAACCACTTTTCGCACTTGTGTTGGTGCAGGAAACCACTTTTACACTTGTATTAGTGTGGAAAAAACACTTTTCGCAATTGTGTTAGTGTTGAAAAACCACTTTTCGCACTTGTGTTAGTGTTGAAAAACCACTTTTCGCACTTGTGTTGGTGCAGGAAACCACTTTTACACTTGTATTAGTGTGGAAAAAACACTTTTTGCACTTGTGATAGTGTTGAAAAACCACTTTTCGCACTTGTGTTAGTGTTGAAAAACAACTTTTCGCACTTGTGTTGGTGCAGCAAACCACTTTTGCACTTGTATTAGTGTGGAAAAACCACTTTTCGCACTTGTGTTAGTGATGAAAAACCACTTTTTGCACTTGTGTTAGTGTTGAAAAACCACTTTTCGCACTTGTGTTGGTGCAGGAAACCACTTTTGCACTTGTATTAGTGTGGAAAAAACACTTTTTGCACTTGTGATAGTGTTGAAAAAGCACTTTTCGCACTTGTGTTAGTGTTGAAAAACCACTTTTCGCACTTGTGTTGGTGCAGGAAACCACTTTTGCACTTGTATTAGTGTGGAAAAAACACTTTTTGCACTTGTGATAGTGTTGAAAAACCACTTTTCGCACTTGTGTTAGTGTTGAAAAACCACTTTTCGCACTTGTGTTGGTGCAGGAAACCACTTTTGCACTTGTATTAGTGTGGAAAAACCACTTTTCGCACTTGTGTTGGTGCAGGAAACCACTTTTGCACTTGTATTAGTGTGGAAAAAACACTTTTTGCACTTGTGATAGTGTTGAAAAACCACTTTTCGCACTTGTGTTAGTGTTGAAAAACCACTTTTCGCACTTGTGTTGGTTGAGGAAACCACTTTTGCACTTGTATTAGTGTGGAAAAACCACTTTTCGCACTTGTGTTAGTGTTGAAAAACCACTTTTCGTACTTGTGTTAGTGTTGAAAAAACACTTTTTGCACTTGTGATAGTGTTGAAAAACCACTTTTCGCACTTGTGTTGGTGCAGGAAACCACTTTTGCACTTATATTAGTGTGGAAAAACACTTTTTGCACTTGTGATAGTGTTGAAAAACCACTTTTCGCACTTGTGTTAGTGTTGAAAAACCACTTTTCGCACTTGTGTTGGTGCAGGAAACCACTTTTGCACTTGTATTAGTGTGGAAAAACCACTTTTCGCACTTGTGTTAGTGTTGAAAAACCACTTTTCGCACTTGTGTTAGTGTTGAAAAACCACTTTTCGCACTTGTGTTGGTGCAGGAAACCACTTTTGCACTTGTATTAGTGTGGAAAAAACACTTTTCGCACTTGTGTTAGTGTTGAAAAACCACTTTTCGCACTTGTGTTAGTGTTGAAAAACCACTTTTCGCACTTGTGTTGGTGCAGGAAACCACTTTTGCACTTGTATTAGTGTGGAAAAACCACTTTTCGCACTTGTGTTAGTGTTGAAAAACCACTTTTCGCACTTGTATTAGTGTGGAAAAACCACTTTCGCACTTGTGTTAGTGTTGAAAAAACACTTTTCGCAGTTGTGTTAGTGTTGAAAAACCACTTTTCGCACTTGTGTTGGTGCAGGAAACCACTTTTGCACTTGTATTAGTGTGGAAAAAACACTTTTTGCACTTGTGATAGTGTTGACAAACCACTTTTCGCACTTGTGTTAGTGTTGAAAAACCACTTTTCGCACTTGTGTTAGTGTTGAAAACCCACTTTTCGCACTTGTGTTGGTGCAGGAAACCACTTTTGCACTTGTATTAGTGTGGAAAAAACACTTTTTGCACTTGTGATAGTGTTGAAAAACCACTTTTCGCACTTGTGTTGGTGCAGGAAACCACTTTTACACTTGTATTAGTGTGGAAAAAACACTTTTCGCAATTGTGTTAGTGTTGAAAAACCACTTTTCGCACTTGTGTTAGTGTTGAAAAACCACTTTTCGCACTTGTGTTGGTGCAGGAAACCACTTTTACACTTGTATTAGTGTTGAAAAAACACTTTTTGCACTTGTGATAGTGTTGAAAAACCACTTTTCGCACTTATGTTAGTGTTGAAAAACCACTTTTCGCGCTTGTGTTGGTGCAGGAAATCACTTTTGCACTTGTATTAGTGTGGAAAAACCACTTTTCACACTTGTGTTGGTGTTGAAAAACCACTTTTCGCACTTGTGTTAGTGTTGAAAAACCACTTTTCGCACTTGTGCTAGTGTTGAAAAACCACTTTTGCACTTGTATTAGTGTGGAAAAAACACTTTTTGCACTTGTGATAGTGTTGAAAAACCACCTTTCGCACTTGTATTAGTGTGGAAAACCACTTTTCGCACTTGTGTTAGTGTTGAAAAATCACTTTTCGCACTTGTGTTAGTGTTGAAAAACCACTTTTGCACTTGTATTAGCGTGGAAAAATCACTTTTCGCACTTGTGTTGGTGCAGGAAGCCAATTTTGCACTTCTGTTAGTATTGAAAAACCACTTTTCGCACTTGTGTTAGTGTTGAAAAATCACTTTTCGCACTTGTGTTGGTGCAGGAAACCACTTTTGCACTTGCATTAGTGTGGAAAAACACTTTTTGCACTTGTGATAGTGTTGAAAAACCACTTTTCGCACTTGTGTTAGTGTTGAAAAACCACTTTTCGCACTTGTGTTGGTGCAGGAAACCACTTTTGCACTTGTATTAGTGTGGAAAACCACTTTTCGCACTTGTGTTAGTGTGGAAAAAACACTTTTTGCACTTGTGATAGTGTTGAAAAACCACTTTTCGCACTTGTGTTGGTGCAGGAAACCACTTTTGCACTTGTATTAGTGTGGAAAAAACACTTTTTGCACTTGTGATAGTGTTGAAAAACCACTTTTGCACTTGTGTTAGTGTTGAAAAACCACTTTTCGCACTTGTGTTAGTGTTGAAAAAACACTTTTTGCACTTGTGGGAGTGTTGAAAAACCACTTTTGCACTTGTATTAGTGTGGAAAAAACACTTTTTGCACTTGTGATAGTGTTGAAAAACCACTTTCGCACTTGTGTTAGTGTTGAAAAACCACTTTTCGCACTTGTGTTGGTGCAGGAAACCACTTTTGCACTTGTATTAGTGTGGAAAAAACACTTTTCGCACTTGTGTTAGTGTTGAAAAACCACTTTTCGCACTTGTGTTAGTGTTGAAAAACCACTTTTCGCACTTGTGTTGGTGCAGGAAACCACTTTTGCACTTGTATTAGTGTGGAAAAAACACTTTTTGCACTTGTGATAGTGTTGAAAAACCACTTTTTGCACTTGTGATAGTGTTGAAAAACCACTTTTCGCACTTGTGTTGGTGCAGGAAACCACTTTTGCACTTGTATTAGTGTGGAAAAACCACTTTTCGCACTTGTGTTAGTGTTGAAAAACCACTTTTCGCACTTGTGTTAGTGTTGAAAAACCACATTTTGCACTTGTGTTAGTGTTGAAAAACCACTTTTCGCACTTGTGTTGGTGCAGGAAACCACGTTTGCACTTGCATTAGTGTGGAAAAAACACTTTTCGCACTTGTGTTAGTGTTGAAAAACCACTTTTCGCACTTGTGTTAGTGTTGAAAAACCACTTTTTGCACTTGTGTTGGTGCAGGAAACCACTTTTGCACTTGTATTAGTGTGGAAAAACCACTTTTTGCACTTGTGATAGTGTTGAAAACCACTTTTCGCACTTGTGATAGTGTTGAAAAACCACTTTTCGCACTTGTGTTAGTGTTGAAAAACCACTTTTCGCACTTGTGTTGGTGCAGGAAACCACTTTTGCACTTGTATTAGTGTGGAAAACCACTTTTCGCACTTGTGTTAGTGTTGAAAAACCACTTTTCGTACTTGTGTTAGTGTTGAAAAAACACTTTTTGCACTCGTGATAGTGTTGAAAAACCACTTTTCGCACTTGTGTTGGTGCAGGAAACCACTTTTGCACTTGTATTAGTGTGGAACACACTTTTTGCACTTGTGATAGTGTTGAAAAACCACTTTTCGCACTTGTGTTAGTGTTGAAAAACCACTTTTCGCACTTGTGTTGGTGCAGGAAACCACTTTTGCACTTGTATTAGTGTGGAAAAACCACTTTTCGCACTTGTGTTAGTGTTGAAAAACCACTTTTCGCACTTGTGTTGGTGCAGGAAACCACTTTTGCACTTGTATTAGTGTGGAAAAACCACTTTTCGCACTTGTGTTAGTGTGGAAAAAACACTTTTTGCACTTGTGATAGTGTTGAAAAACCACTTTTCGCACTTGTGTTGGTGCAGGAAACCACTTTTGCACTTGTATTAGTGTGGAAAAAACACTTTTTGCACTTGTGATAGTGTTGAAAAACCACTTTTGCACTTGTGTTAGTGTTGAAAAACCACTTTTCGCACTTGTGTTAGTGTTGAAAAAACACTTTTTGCACTTGTGGTAGTGTTGAAAAACCACTTTTGCACTTGTATTAGTGTGGAAAAAAACACTTTTTGCACTTGTGATAGTGTTGAAAAACCACTTTTCGCACTTGTGTTAGTGTTGAAAAACCACTTTTCGCACTTGTGTTGGTGCAGGAAACCACTTTTGCACTTGTATTAGTGTGGAAAAAACACTTTTCGCACTTGTGTTAGTGTTGAAAAACCACTTTTCGCACTTGTGTTAGTGTTGAAAAACCACTTTTCGCACTTGTGTTGGTGCAGGAAACCACTTTTGCACTTGTATTAGTGTGGAAAAAACACTTTTTGCACTTGTGATAGTGTTGAAAAACCACTTTTTGCACTTGTGTTAGTGTTGAAAAACCACTTTTCGCACTTGTGTTGGTGCAGGAAACCACTTTTGCACTTGTGTTAGTGTTGAAAAACCACTTTTCGCACTTGTGTTAGTGTTGAAAAACCACTTTTCGCACTTGTGTTAGTGTTGAAAAACCACTTTTCGCACTTGTGTTGGTGCAGGAAACCACTTTTGCACTTGTATTAGTGTGGAAAAAACACTTTTTGCACTTGTGATAGTGTTGAAAAACCACTTTTCGCAATTGTGTTAGTGTTGAAAAACCACTTTTCGCACTTGTGTTGGTGCAGGAAACCACTTTTGCACTTGTATTAGTGTGGAAAAACCACTTTTCGCACTTGTGTTGGTGCAGGAAACCACTTTTGCACTTGTATTAGTGTGGAAAAAACACTTTTTGCACTTGTGATAATGTTGAAAAACCACTTTTCGCACTTGTGTTAGTGTTGAAAAACCACTTTTCGCACTTGTGTTGGTTGAGGAAACCACTTTTGCACTTGTATTAGTGTGGAAAAACCACTTTTCGCACTTGTGTTAGTGTTGAAAAACCACTTTTCGTATTTGTGTTAGTGTTGAAAAAACACTTTTTGCACTTGTGATAGTGTTGAAAAACCACTTTTCGCACTTGTGTTGGTGCAGGAAACCACTTTTGCACTTATATTAGTGTGGAAAAACACTTTTAGCACTTGTGATAGTGTTGAAAAACCACTTTTCGCACTTGTGTTAGTGTTGAAAAACCACTTTTCGCACTTGTGTTGGTGCAGGAAACCACTTTTGCACTTGTATTAGTGTGGAAAAACCACTTTTCGCACTTGTGTTAGTGTTGAAAAACCACTTTTCGCACTTGTGTTAGTGTTGAAAAACCATTTTTCGCACTTGTGTTAGTGTTGAAAAACCACTTTTCGCACTTGTATTAGTGTGGAAAAAAACACTTTTCGCACTTGTGTTAGTGTTGAAAAACCACTTTTCGCACTTGTGTTAGTGTTGAAAAACCACTTTTCGCACTTGTGTTGGTGCAGGAAACCACTTTTGCACTTGTATTAGTGTGGAAAAACCACTTTTCGCACTTGTGTTAGTGTTGAAAAACCACTTTTCGCACTTGTATTAGTGTGGAAAAACCACTTTCGCACTTGTGTTAGTGTTGAAAAAACACTTTTCGCAGTTGTGTTAGTGTTGAAAAACCACTTTTCGCACTTGTGTTGGTGCAGGAAACCACTTTTGCACTTGTATTAGTGTGGAAAAAACACTTTTTGCACTTGTGATAGTGTTGACAAACCACTTTTCGCACTTGTGTTAGTGTTGAAAAACCACTTTTCGCACTTGTGTTAGTGTTGAAAAACCACTTTTCGCACTTGTGTTGGTGCAGGAAACCACTTTTGCACTTGTATTAGTGTGGAAAAAACACTTTTTGCACTTGTGATAGTGTTGAAAAACCACTTTTCGCACTTGTGTTGGTGCAGGAAACCACTTTTACACTTGTATTAGTGTGGAAAAAACACTTTTCGCAATTGTGTTAGTGTTGAAAAACCACTTTTCGCACTTGTGTTAGTGTTGAAAAACCACTTTTCGCACTTGTGTTGGTGCAGGAAACCACTTTTACACTTGTATTAGTGTTGAAAAAACACTTTTTGCACTTGTGATAGTGTTGAAAAACCACTTTTCGCACTTATGTTAGTGTTGAAAAACCACTTTTCGCGCTTGTGTTGGTGCAGGAAATCACTTTTGCACTTGTATTAGTGTGGAAAAACCACTTTTCGCACTTGTGTTGGTGTTGAAAAACCACTTTTCGCATTTGTGTTAGTGTTGAAAAACCACTTTTCACACTTGTGCTAGTGTTGAAAAACCACTTTTGCACTTGTATTAGTGTGGAAAAAACACTTTTTGCACTTGTGATAGTGTTGAAAAACCACCTTTCGCACTTGTATTAGTGTGGAAAACCACTTTTCGCACTTGTGTTAGTGTTGAAAAATCACTTTTCGCACTTGTGTTAGTGTTGAAAAACCACTTTTGCACTTGTATTAGCATGGAAAAATCACTTTTCGCACTTGTGTTGGTGCAGGAAGCCAATTTTGCACTTCTGTTAGTTTTGAAAAACCACTTTTCGCACTTGTGTTAGGGTTGAAAAACCACTTTTCGCACTTGTGTTGGTGCAGGAAACCACTTTTGCACTTGTATTAGTGTGGAAAAAACACTTTTTGCACTTGTGATAGTGTTGACAAACCACTTTTCGCACTTGTGTTAGTGTTGAAAAACCACTTTTCGCACTTGTGTTAGTGTTGAAAAACCACTTTTCGCACTTGTGTTGGTGCAGGAAACCACTTTTGCACTTGTATTAGTGTGGAAAAAACACTTTTTGCACTTGTGATAGTGTTGAAAAACCACTTTTCGCACTTGTGTTGGTGCAGGAAACCACTTTTACACTTGTATTAGTGTGGAAAAAACACTTTTCGCAATTGTGTTAGTGTTGAAAAACCACTTTTCGCACTTGTGTTAGTGTTGAAAAACCACTTTTCGCACTTGTGTTGGTGCAGGAAACCACTTTTACACTTGTATTAGTGTTGAAAAAACACTTTTTGCACTTGTGATAGTGTTGAAAAACCACTTTTCGCACTTATGTTAGTGTTGAAAAACCACTTTTCGCGCTTGTGTTGGTGCAGGAAATCACTTTTGCACTTGTATTAGTGTGGAAAAACCACTTTTCGCACTTGTGTTGGTGTTGAAAAACCACTTTTCGCACTTGTGTTAGTGTTGAAAAACCACTTTTCACACTTGTGCTAGTGTTGAAAAACCACTTTTGCACTTGTATTAGTGTGGAAAAAACACTTTTTGCACTTGTGATAGTGTTGAAAAACCACCTTTCGCACTTGTATTAGTGTGGAAAACCACTTTTCGCACTTGTGTTAGTGTTGAAAAATCACTTTTCGCACTTGTGTTAGTGTTGAAAAACCACTTTTGCACTTGTGTTGGTGCAGGAAGCCAATTTTGCACTTCTGTTAGTATTGAAAAACCACTTTTCGCACTTGTGTTAGTGTTGAAAAACCACTTTTCGCACTTGTGTTGGTGCAGGAAACCACTTTTGCACTTGCATTAGTGTGGAAAAACACTTTTTGCACTTGTGATAGTGTTGAAAAACCACTTTTCGCACTTGTGTTAGTGTTGAAAAACCACTTTTCGCACTTGTGTTGGTGCAGGAAACCACTTTTGCACTTGTATTAGTGTGGAAAACCACTTTTCGCACTTGTGTTAGTGTGGAAAAAACACTTTTTGCACTTGTGATAGTGTTGAAAAACCACTTTTCGCACTTGTGTTGGTGCAGGAAACCACTTTTGCACTTGTATTAGTGTGGAAAAAACACTTTTTGCACTTGTGATAGTGTTGAAAAACCACTTTTGCACTTGTGTTAGTGTTGAAAACCCACTTTTCGCACTTGTGTTAGTGTTGAAAAAACACTTTTTGCACTTGTGGGAGTGTTGAAAAACCACTTTTGCACTTGTATTAGTGTGGAAAAAACACTTTTTGCACTTGTGATAGTGTTGAAAAACCACTTTCGCACTTGTGTTAGTGTTGAAAAACCACTTTTCGCACTTGTGTTGGTGCAGGAAACCACTTTTGCACTTGTATTAGTGTGGAAAAAACACTTTTCGCACTTGTGTTAGTGTTGAAAAACCACTTTTCGCACTTGTGTTAGTGTTGAAAAACCACTTTTCGCACTTGTGTTGGTGCAGGAAACCACTTTTGCACTTGTATTAGTGTGGAAAAAACACTTTTTGCACTTGTGATAGTGTTGAAATACCACTTTTTGCACTTGTGATAGTGTTGAAAAACCACTTTTCGCACTTGTGTTGGTGCAGGAAACCACTTTTGCACTTGTATTAGTGTGGAAAAACCACTTTTCGCACTTGTGTTAGTGTTGAAAAACCACTTTTCGCACTTGTGTTAGTGTTGAAAAACCACATTTTGCACTTGTGTTAGTGTTGAAAAACCACTTTTCGCACTTGTGTTGGTGCAGGAAACCACGTTTGCACTTGCATTAGTGTGGAAAAAACACTTTTCGCACTTGTGTTAGTGTTGAAAAACCACTTTTCGCACTTGTGTTAGTGTTGAAAAACCACTTTTTGCACTTGTGTTGGTGCAGGAAACCACTTTTGCACTTGTATTAGTGTGGAAAAACCACTTTTCGCACTTGTGTTAGTGTTGAAAAACCACTTTTCGCACTTGTGTTGGTGCAGGAAAACACTTTTGCACTTGTATTAGTGTGGAAAAACCACTTTTCGCACTTGTGTTAGTGTTGAAAAACCACTTTTCGCACTTGTGTTGGTGCAGGAAACCACTTTTGCACTTGTATTAGTGTGGAAAAAACACTTTTTGCACTTGTGATAGTGTTGAAAAACCACTTTTCGCACTTGTGATAGTGTTGAAAAACCACTTTTCGCACTTGTGTTAGTGTTGAAAAACCACTTTTCGCACTTGTGTTGGTGCAGGAAACCACTTTTGCACTTGTATTAGTGTGGAAAACCACTTTTCGCACTTGTGTTAGTGTTGAAAAACCACTTTTCGTACTTGTGTTAGTGTTGAAAAAACACTTTTTGCACTTGTGATAGTGTTGAAAAACCACTTTTCGCAATTGTGTTGGTGCAGGAAACCACTTTTGCACTTGTATTAGTGTGGAACACACTTTTTGCACTTGTGATAGTGTTGAAAACCCACTTTTCGCACTTGTGTTAGTGTTGAAAAACCCACTTTTCGCACGTGTGTTGGTGCAGGAAACCACTTTTGCACTTGTATTAGTGTGGAAAAACCACTTTTCGCACTTGTGTTAGTGTTGAAAAACCACTTTTCGCACTTGTGTTGGTGCAGGAAACCACTTTTGCACTTGTATTAGTGTGGAAAAACCACTTTTCGCACTTGTGTTAGTGTGGAAAAAACACTTTTTGCACTTGTGATAGTGTTGAAAAACCACTTTTCGCACTTGTGTTGGTGCAGGAAACCACTTTTGCACTTGTATTAGTGTGGAAAAAACACTTTTTGCACTTGTGATAGTGTTGAAAAACCACTTTTGCACTTGTGTTAGTGTTGAAAAACCACTTTTCGCACTTGTGTTAGTGTTGAAAAAACACTTTTTGCACTTGTGGTAGTGTTGAAAAACCACTTTTGCACTTGTATTAGTGTGGAAAAAACACTTTTTGCACTTGTGATAGTGTTGAAAAACCACTTTTCGCACTTGTGTTAGTGTTGAAAAACCACTTTTCGCACTTGTGTTGGTGCAGGAAACCACTTTTGCACTTGTATTAGTGTGGAAAAAACACTTTTCGCACTTGTGTTAGTGTTGAAAAACCACTTTTCGCACTTGTGTTAGTGTTGAAAAACCACTTTTCGCACTTGTGTTGGTGCAGGAAACCACTTTTGCACTTGTATTAGTGTGGAAAAAACACTTTTTGCACTTGTGATAGTGTTGAAAAACCACTTTTTGCACTTGTGTTAGTGTTGAAAAACCACTTTTCGCACTTGTGTTGGTGCAGGAACCCACTTTTGCACTTGTGTTAGTGTTGAAAAACCACTTTTCGCACTTGTGTTAGTGTTGAAAAACCACTTTTCGCACTTGTGTTAGTGTTGAAAAACCACTTTTCGCACTTGTGTTGGTGCAGGAAACCACTTTTGCACTTGTATTAGTGTGGAAAAAACACTTTTTGCACTTGTGATAGTGTTGAAAAACCACTTTTCGCACTTGTGTTAGTGTTGAAAAACCACTTTTCGCACTTGTGTTGGTGCAGGAAAACACTTTTGCACTTGTATTAGTGTGGAAAAACCACTTTTCGCACTTGTGTTAGTGTTGAAAAACCACTTTTCGCACTTGTGTTGGTGCAGGAAACCACTTTTGCACTTGTATTAGTGTGGAAAAAACACTTTTTGCACTTGTGATAGTGTTGAAAAACCACTTTTCGCACTTGTGTTAGTGTTGAAAAACCACTTTTCGCACTTGTGTTGGTGCAGGAAACCACTTTTGCACTTGTATTAGTGTGGAAAACCACTTTTCGCACTTGTGTTAGTGTTGAAAAATCACTTTTCGTACTTGTGTTAGTGTTGAAAAACCACTTTTTGCACTTGTGTTAGTGTTGAAAAACCACTTTTCGCACTTGTGTTGGTGCAGGAAACCACTTTTGCACTTGTATTAGTGTGGAAAAAACACTTTTCGCACTTGTGTTAGTGTTGAAAAACCATTTTTCGCACTTGTGTTAGTGTTGAAAAACCACTTTTTGCACTTGTGTTGGTGCAGGAAACCACTTTTGCACTTGTATTAGTGTGGAAAAACCACTTTTCGCACTTGTGTTAGTGTTGAAAAACCAACTTTTCGCACTTGTATTAGTGTGGAAAAACCACTTTTCGCACTTGTGTTAGTGTTGAAAAATCACTTTTCGCACTTGTGTTAGTGTTGAAAAACCACTTTTCGCACTTGTGTTGGTGCAGGAAACCACTTTTGCACTTGTATTATTGTGGAAAAAACACTTTTTGCACTTGTGATAGTGTTGAAAAACCACTTTTCGCACTTGTGTTAGTGTTGAAAAACCACTTTTCGCACTTGTGTTAGTGTTGAAAAACCACTTTTCGCACTTATGTTGGTGCAGGAAACCACTTTTGCACTTGTATTAGTGTGGAAAAAACACTTTTTGCACTTGTGATAGTGTTGAAAAACCACTTTTTGCACTTGTGATAGTGTTGAAAAACCACTTTTTGCACTTGTGTTAGTGTTGAAAAACCACTTTTTGCACTTGTGTTAGTGTTGAAAAACCACTTTTCGCACTTGTGTTGGTGCAGGAAACCACTTTTGCACTTGTGTTAGTGTTGAAAAACCACTTTTCGCACTTGTGTTGGTGCAGGAAACCACTTTTGCACTTGTATTATTGTGGAAAAAACACTTTTTGCACTTGTGATAGTGTTGAAAAACCACTTTTCGCACTTGTGTTAGTGTTGAAAAACCACTTTTCGCACTTGTGTTAGTGTTGAAAAACCACTTTTCGCACTTATGTTGGTGCAGGAAACCACTTTTGCACTTGTATTAGTGTGGAAAAAACACTTTTTGCACTTGTGATAGTGTTGAAAAACCACTTTTTGCACTTGTGATAGTGTTGAAAAACCACTTTTTGCACTTGTGTTAGTGTTGAAAAACCACTTTTTGCACTTGTGTTAGTGTTGAAAAACCACTTTTCGCACTTGTGTTGGTGCAGGAAACCACTTTTGCACTTGTGTTAGTGTTGAAAAACCACTTTTCGCACTTGTGTTGGTGCAGGAAACCACTTTTGCACTTGTATTAGTGTGGAAAAAACCACTTTTCGCACTTGTGTTAGTGTTGAAAAACCACTTTTCGCACTTGTGTTGGTGCAGGAAACCACTTTTGCACTTGTATTAGTGTGGAAAAAACACTTTTTGCACTTGTGATAGTGTTGAAAAACCACTTTTCGCACTTGTGTTAGTGTTGAAAAACCACTTTTCGCACTTGTGTTGGTGCAGGAAACCACTTTTGCACTTGTATTAGTGTGGAAAACCACTTTTCGCACTTGTGTTAGTGTTGAAAAACCACTTTTCGTACTTGTGTTAGTGTTGAAAAAACACTTTTTGCACTTGTGATAGTGTTGAAAAACCACTTTTCGCACTTGTGTTGGTGCAGGAAACCACTTTTGCACTTGTATTAGTGTGGAACACACTTTTTGCACTTGTGATAGTGTTGAAAAACCACTTTTCGCACTTGTGTTAGTGTTGAAAAACCACTTTTCGCACTTGTGTTGGTGCAGGAAACCACTTTTGCACTTGTATTAGTGTGGAAAAACCACTTTTCGCACTTGTGTTAGTGTTGAAAAACCACTTTTCGCACTTGTGTTAGTGTTGAAAAACCACTTTTTGCACTTGTGTTAGTGTTGAAAAACCACTTTTCGCACTTGTGTTGGTGCAGGAAACCACTTTTGCACTTGTATTAGTGTGGAAAAACCACTTTTCGCACTTGTGTTAGTGTTGAAAAACCACTTTTCGCACTTGTATTAGTGTGGAAAAACCACTTTTCGCACTTGTGTTAGTGTTGAAAAATCACTTTTCGCACTTGTGTTGGTGCAGGAAACCACTTTTGCACTTGTATTAGTGTGGAAAAAACACTTTTCGCACTTGTGTTAGTGTTGAAAAACCACTTTTCGCACTTGTGTTAGTGTTGAAAAACCACTTTTTGCACTTGTGTTGGTGCAGGAAACCACTTTTGCACTTGTATTAGTGTGGAAAAACACTTTTTGCACTTGTGATAGTGTTGAAAAACCACTTTTCGCACTTCTGTTAGTGTTGAAAAACCACTTTTCGCACTTGTGTTGGTGCAGGAAACCACTTTTGCACTTGTATTAGTGTGGAAAAACCACTTTTCGCACTTGTGTTAGTGTTGAAAAACCACTTTTCGCACTTGTGTTAGTGTGGAAAAACCACTTTTCGCACTTGTGTTAGTGTTGAAAAACCACTTTTTGCACTTGTGTTGGTGCAGGAAACCACTTTTGCACTTGTATTAGTGTGGAAAAACCACTTTTCGCACTTGTGTTAGTGTTGAAAAACCACTTTTCGCACTTGTGTTGGTGCAGGAAAACACTTTTGCACTTGTATTAGTGTGGAAAAACCACTTTTCGCACTTGTGTTAGTGTTGAAAAACCACTTTTCGCACTTGTGTTGGTGCAGGAAACCACTTTTGCACTTGTATTAGTGTGGAAAAAACACTTTTTGCACTTGTGATAGTGTTGAAAAACCACTTTTCGCACTTGTGATAGTGTTGAAAAACCACTTTTCGCACTTGTGTTAGTGTTGAAAAACCACTTTTCGCACTTGTGTTGGTGCAGGAAACCACTTTTGCACTTGTATTAGTGTGGAAAACCACTTTTCGCACTTGTGTTAGTGTTGAAAAACCACTTTTCGTACTTGTGTTAGTGTTGAAAAAACACTTTTTGCACTTGTGATAGTGTTGAAAAACCACTTTTCGCACTTGTGTTGGTGCAGGAAACCACTTTTGCACTTGTATTAGTGTGGAACACACTTTTTGCACTTGTGATAGTGTTGAAAAACCACTTTTCGCACTTGTGTTAGTGTTGAAAACCACTTTTCGCACTTGTGTTGGTGCAGGAAACCACTTTTGCACTTGTATTAGTGTGGAAAAACCACTTTTCGCACTTGTGTTAGTGTTGAAAAACCACTTTTCGCACTTGTGTTGGTGCAGGAAACCACTTTTGCACTTGTATTAGTGTGGAAAACCACTTTTCGCACTTGTGTTAGTGTGGAAAAAACACTTTTTGCACTTGTGATAGTGTTGAAAAACCACTTTTCGCACTTGTGTTGGTGCAGGAAACCACTTTTGCACTTGTATTAGTGTGGAAAAAACACTTTTTGCACTTGTGATAGTGTTGAAAAACCACTTTTGCACTTGTGTTAGTGTTGAAAAACCACTTTTCGCACTTGTGTTAGTGTTGAAAAAACACTTTTTGCACTTGTGGTAGTGTTGAAAAACCACTTTTGCACTTGTATTAGTGTGGAAAAAACACTTTTTGCACTTGTGATAGTGTTGAAAAACCACTTTTCGCACTTGTGTTAGTGTTGAAAAACCACTTTTCGCACTTGTGTTGGTGCAGGAAACCACTTTTGAACTTGTATTAGTGTGGAAAAAACACTTTTCGCACTTGTGTTAGTGTTGAAAAACCACTTTTCGCACTTGTGTTAGTGTTGAAAAACCACTTTTCGCACTTGTGTTGGTGCAGGAAACCACTTTTGCACTTGTATTAGTGTGGAAAAAACACTTTTTGCACTTGTGATAGTGTTGAAAAACCACTTTTTGCACTTGTGTTAGTGTTGAAAAACCACTTTTCGCACTTGTGTTGGTGCAGGAAACCACTTTTGCACTTGTGTTAGTGTTGAAAAACCACTTTTCGCACTTGTGTTAGTGTTGAAAAACCACTTTTCGCACTTGTGTTAGTGTTGAAAAACCACTTTTCGCACTTGTGTTGGTGCAGGAAACCACTTTTGCACTTGTATTAGTGTGGAAAAAACACTTTTTGCACTTGTGATAGTGTTGAAAAACCACTTTTCGCACTTGTGTTAGTGTTGAAAAACCACTTTTCGCACTTGTGTTGGTGCAGGAAAACACTTTTGCACTTGTATTAGTGTGGAAAAACCACTTTTCGCACTTGTGTTAGTGTTGAAAAACCACTTTTCGCACTTGTGTTGGTGCAGGAAACCACTTTTGCACTTGTATTAGTGTGGAAAAAACACTTTTTGCACTTGTGATAGTGTTGAAAAACCACTTTTCGCACTTGTGTTAGTGTTGAAAAACCACTTTTCGCACTTGTGTTGGTGCAGGAAACCACTTTTGCACTTGTATTAGTGTGGAAAACCACTTTTCGCACTTGTGTTAGTGTTGAAAAATCACTTTTCGTACTTGTGTTAGTGTTGAAAAACCACTTTTTGCACTTGTGTTAGTGTTGAAAAACCACTTTTCGCACTTGTGTTGGTGCAGGAAACCACTTTTGCACTTGTATTAGTGTGGAAAAAACACTTTTCGCACTTGTGTTAGTGTTGAAAAACCATTTTTCGCACTTGTGTTAGTGTTGAAAAACCACTTTTTGCACTTGTGTTGGTGCAGGAAACCACTTTTGCACTTGTATTAGTGTGGAAAAACCACTTTTCGCACTTGTGTTAGTGTTGAAAAACCACTTTTCGCACTTGTATTAGTGTGGAAAAACCACTTTTCGCACTTGTGTTAGTGTTGAAAAATCACTTTTCGCACTTGTGTTAGTGTTGAAAAACCACTTTTCGCACTTGTGTTGGTGCAGGAAACCACTTTTGCACTTGTATTATTGTGGAAAAAACACTTTTTGCACTTGTGATAGTGTTGAAAAACCACTTTTCGCACTTGTGTTAGTGTTGAAAAACCACTTTTCGCACTTGTGTTAGTGTTGAAAAACCACTTTTCGCACTTATGTTGGTGCAGGAAACCACTTTTGCACTTGTATTAGTGTGTAAAAAACACTTTTTGCACTTGTGATAGTGTTGAAAAACCACTTTTTGCACTTGTGATAGTGTTGAAAAACCACTTTTTGCACTTGTGTTAGTGTTGAAAAACCACTTTTTGCACTTGTGTTAGTGTTGAAAAACCACTTTTCGCACTTGTGTTGGTGCAGGAAACCACTTTTGCACTTGTGTTAGTGTTGAAAAACCACTTTTCGCACTTGTGTTGGTGCAGGAAACCACTTTTGCACTTGTATTATTGTGGAAAAAACACTTTTTGCACTTGTGATAGTGTTGAAAAACCACTTTTCGCACTTGTGTTAGTGTTGAAAAACCACTTTTCGCACTTGTGTTAGTGTTGAAAAACCACTTTTCGCACTTATGTTGGTGCAGGAAACCACTTTTGCACTTGTATTAGTGTGGAAAAAACACTTTTTGCACTTGTGATAGTGTTGAAAAACCACTTTTTGCACTTGTGATAGTGTTGAAAAACCACTTTTTGCACTTGTGTTAGTGTTGAAAAACCACTTTTTGCACTTGTGTTAGTGTTGAAAAACCACTTTTCGCACTTGTGTTGGTGCAGGAAACCACTTTTGCACTTGTGTTAGTGTTGAAAAACCACTTTTCGCACTTGTGTTGGTGCAGGAAACCACTTTTGCACTTGTATTAGTGTGGAAAAAACCACTTTTCGCACTTGTGTTAGTGTTGAAAAACCACTTTTCGCACTTGTGTTGGTGCAGGAAACCACTTTTGCACTTGCATTAGTGTGGAAAAAACACTTTTTGCACTTGTGATAGTGTTGAAAAACCACTTTTCGCACTTGTGTTAGTGTTGAAAAACCACTTTTCGCACTTGTGTTGGTGCAGGAAACCACTTTTGCACTTGTATTAGTGTGGAAAACCACTTTTCGCACTTGTGTTAGTGTTGAAAAACCACTTTTCGTACTTGTGTTAGTGTTGAAAAAACACTTTTTGCACTTGTGATAGTGTTGAAAAACCACTTTTCGCACTTGTGTTGGTGCAGGAAACCACTTTTGCACTTGTATTAGTGTGGAACACACTTTTTGCACTTGTGATAGTGTTGAAAAACCACTTTTCGCACTTGTGTTAGTGTTGAAAAACCACTTTTCGCACTTGTGTTGGTGCAGGAAACCACTTTTGCACTTGTATTAGTGTGGAAAAACCACTTTTCGCACTTGTGTTAGTGTTGAAAAACCACTTTTCGCACTTGTGTTAGTGTTGAAAAACCACTTTTTGCACTTGTGTTAGTGTTGAAAAACCACTTTTCGCACTTGTGTTGGTGCAGGAAACCACTTTTGCACTTGTATTAGTGTGGAAAAAACACTTTTCGCACTTGTGTTAGTGTTGAAAAACCACTTTTCGCACTTGTGTTAGTGTTGAAAAACTACTTTTTGCACTTGTGTTGGTGCAGGAAACCACTTTTGCACTTGTATTAGTGTGGAAAAACCACTTTTCGCACTTGTGTTAGTGTTGAAAAACCACTTTTCGCACTTGTATTAGTGTGGAAAAACCACTTTTCGCACTTGTGTTAGTGTTGAAAAACCACTTTTCGCACTTGTGTTAGTGTTGAAAAACCACTTTTCACACTTGTGTTGGTGCAGGAAACCACTTTTGCACTTGTATTATTGTGGAAAAAACACTTTTCGCACTTGTGTTAGTGTTGAAAAACCACTTTTCGCACTTGTGTTAGTGTTGAAAAACCACTTTTCGCACTTGTGTTGGTGCAGGAAACCACTTTTGCACTTGTATTAGTGTGGAAAAAACACTTTTTGCACTTGTGATAGTGTTGAAAAACCACTTTTCGCACTTGTGTTAGTGTTGAAAAACCACTTTTCGCACTTGTGTTGGTGCAGGAAAACACTTTTGCACTTGTATTAGTGTGGAAAAACCACTTTTCGCACTTGTGTTAGTGTTGAAAAACCACTTTTCGCACTTGTGTTGGTGCAGGAAACCACTTTTGCACTTGTATTAGTGTGGAAAAAACACTTTTTGCACTTGTGATAGTGTTGAAAAACCACTTTTCGCACTTGTGTTAGTGTTGAAAAACCACTTTTCGCACTTGTGTTGGTGCAGGAAACCACTTTTGCACTTGTATTAGTGTGGAAAACCACTTTTCGCACTTGTGTTAGTGTTGAAAAATCACTTTTCATACTTGTGTTAGTGTTGAAAAACCACTTTTTGCACTTGTGTTAGTGTTGAAAAACCACTTTTCGCACTTGTGTTGGTGCAGGAAACC
Source organism: Myxine glutinosa (assembly GCF_964187855.1). NCBI lineage: Eukaryota > Metazoa > Chordata > Myxini > Myxiniformes > Myxinidae > Myxine > Myxine glutinosa. The sequence continues at coordinate 148,334,723 of NC_136264.1, forward strand.
ACTTTTGCACTTGTATTAGTGTGGAAAAAACACTTTTCGCACTTGTGTTAGTGTTGAAAAACCATTTTTCGCACTTGTGTTAGTGTTGAAAAACCACTTTTTGCACTTGTGTTGGTGCAGGAAACCACTTTTGCACTTGTATTAGTGTGGAAAAACCACTTTTCGCACTTGTGTTAGTGTTGAAAAACCACTTTTCGCACTTGTATTAGTGTGGAAAAACCACTTTTCGCACTTGTGTTAGTGTTGAAAAATCACTTTTCGCACTTGTGTTAGTGTTGAAAAACCACTTTTCGCACTTGTGTTGGTGCAGGAAACCACTTTTGCACTTGTATTATTGTGGAAAAAACACTTTTTGCACTTGTGATAGTGTTGAAAAACCACTTTTCGCACTTGTGTTAGTGTTGAAAAACCACTTTTCGCACTTGTGTTAGTGTTGAAAAACCACTTTTCGCACTTATGTTGGTGCAGGAAACCACTTTTGCACTTGTATTAGTGTGTAAAAAACACTTTTTGCACTTGTGATAGTGTTGAAAAACCACTTTTTGCACTTGTGATAGTGTTGAAAAACCACTTTTTGCACTTGTGTTAGTGTTGAAAAACCACTTTTTGCACTTGTGTTAGTGTTGAAAAACCACTTTTCGCACTTGTGTTGGTGCAGGAAACCACTTTTGCACTTGTGTTAGTGTTGAAAAACCACTTTTCGCACTTGTGTTGGTGCAGGAAACCACTTTTGCACTTGTATTATTGTGGAAAAAACACTTTTTGCACTTGTGATAGTGTTGAAAAACCACTTTTCGCACTTGTGTTAGTGTTGAAAAACCACTTTTCGCACTTGTGTTAGTGTTGAAAAACCACTTTTCGCACTTATGTTGGTGCAGGAAACCACTTTTGCACTTGTATTAGTGTGGAAAAAACACTTTTTGCACTTGTGATAGTGTTGAAAAACCACTTTTTGCACTTGTGATAGTGTTGAAAAACCACTTTTTGCACTTGTGTTAGTGTTGAAAAACCACTTTTTGCACTTGTGTTAGTGTTGAAAAACCACTTTTCGCACTTGTGTTGGTGCAGGAAACCACTTTTGCACTTGTGTTAGTGTTGAAAAACCACTTTTCGCACTTGTGTTGGTGCAGGAAACCACTTTTGCACTTGTATTAGTGTGGAAAAAACCACTTTTCGCACTTGTGTTAGTGTTGAAAAACCACTTTTCGCACTTGTGTTGGTGCAGGAAACCACTTTTGCACTTGCATTAGTGTGGAAAAAACACTTTTTGCACTTGTGATAGTGTTGAAAAACCACTTTTCGCACTTGTGTTAGTGTTGAAAAACCACTTTTCGCACTTGTGTTGGTGCAGGAAACCACTTTTGCACTTGTATTAGTGTGGAAAAACACTTTTTGCACTTGTGATAGTGTTGAAAAACCACTTTTCGCACTTGTGTTAGTGTTGAAAAACCACTTTTCGCACTTGTGTTGGTGCAGGAAACCACTTTTGCACTTGTATTAGTGTGGAAAAAACACTTTTCGCACTTGTGTTAGTGTTGAAAAACCACTTTTCGCACTTGTGTTAGTGTTGAAAAACCACTTTTCGCACTTGTGTTGGTGCAGGAAACCACTTTTGCACTTGTATTAGTGTGGAAAAAACACTTTTTGCACTTGTGATAGTGTTGAAAAACCACTTTTTGCACTTGTGTTAGTGTTGAAAAACCACTTTTCGCACTTGTGTTGGTGCAGGAAACCACTTTTGCACTTGTGTTAGTGTTGAAAAACCACTTTTCGCACTTGTGTTAGTGTTGAAAAACCACTTTTCGCACTTGTGTTAGTGTTGAAAAACCACTTTTCGCACTTGTGTTGGTGCAGGAAACCACTTTTGCACTTGTATTAGTGTGGAAAAAACACTTTTTGCACTTGTGATAGTGTTGAAAAACCACTTTTCGCACTTGTGTTAGTGTTGAAAAACCACTTTTCGCACTTGTGTTGGTGCAGGAAAACACTTTTGCACTTGTATTAGTGTGGAAAAACCACTTTTCGCACTTGTGTTAGTGTTGAAAAATCACTTTTCGCACTTGTGTTGGTGCAGGAAACCACTTTTGCACTTGTATTAGTGTGGAAAAAACACTTTTTGCACTTGTGATAGTGTTGAAAAACCACTTTTCGCACTTGTGTTAGTGTTGAAAAACCACTTTTCGCACTTGTGTTGGTGCAGGAAACCACTTTTGCACTTGTATTAGTGTGGAAAACCACTTTTCGCACTTGTGTTAGTGTTGAAAAATCACTTTTCGTACTTGTGTTAGTGTTGAAAAAACACTTTTTGCACTTGTGTTAGTGTTGAAAAACCACTTTTCGCACTTGTGTTGGTGCAGGAAACCACTTTTGCACTTGTGTTAGTGTTGAAAAACCACTTTTCGCACTTGTATTACTGTGGAAAAACCACTTTTCGCACTTGTGTTAGTGTTGAAAAATCACTTTTCGCACTTGTGTTAGTGTTGAAAAACCACTTTTCGCACTTGTGTTGGTGCAGGAAACCACTTTTGCACTTGTATTAGTGTGGAAAAAACACTTTTTGCACTTGTGATAGTGTTGAAAAACCACTTTTCGCACTTGTGTTAGTGTTGAAAAACCACTTTTCGCACTTGTGTTGGTGCAGGAAACCACTTTTGCACTTGTATTAGTGTGGAAAACCACTTTTTGCACTTGTGTTAGTGTTGAAAAATCACTTTTCGTACTTGTGTTAGTGTTGAAAAAACACTTTTTGCACTTGTGATAGTGTTGAAAAACCACTTTTCGCACTTGTGTTGGTGCAGGAAACCACTTTTGCACTTGTATTAGTGTGGAACAAACTTTTTGCACTTGTGATAGTGTTGAAAAACCACTTTTCGCACTTGTGTTAGTGTTGAAAAACCACTTTTCGCACTTGTGTTGGTGCAGGAAACCACTTTTGCACTTGTATTAGTGTGGAAAAACCACTTTTCGCACTTGTGTTAGTGTTGAAAAACCACTTTTCGCACTTGTGTTAGTGTTGAAAAACCACTTTTTGCACTTGTGTTAGTGTTGAAAAACCACTTTTCGCACTTGTGTTGGTGCAGGAAACCACTTTTGCACTTGTATTAGTGTGGAAAAAACACTTTTCGCACTTGTGTTAGTGTTGAAAAACCACTTTTCGCACTTGTGTTAGTGTTGAAAAACCACTTTTTGCACTTGTGTTGGTGCAGGAAACCACTTTTGCACTTGTATTAGTGTGGAAAAACCACTTTTCGCACTTGTGTTAGTGTTGAAAAACCACTTTTCGCACTTGTATTACTGTGGAAAAACCACTTTTCGCACTTGTGTTAGTGTTGAAAAATCACTTTTCGCACTTGTGTTAGTGTTGAAAAACCACTTTTCGCACTTGTGTTGGTGCAGGAAACCACTTTTGCACTTGTATTAGTGTGGAAAAAACACTTTTTGCACTTATGATAGTGTTGAAAAACCACTTTTCGCACTTGTGTTAGTGTTGAAAAACCACTTTTCGCACTTGTGTTGGTGCAGGAAACCACTTTTGCACTTGTATTAGTGTGGAAAACCACTTTTCGCACTTGTGTTAGTGTTGAAAAACCACTTTTCGTACTTGTGTTAGTGTTGAAAAAACACTTTTTGCACTTGTGATAGTGTTGAAAAACCACTTTTCGCACTTGTGTTGGTGCAGGAAACCACTTTTGCACTTGTATTAGTGTGGAAAAACACTTTTTGCACTTGTGATAGTGTTGAAAAACCACTTTTCGCACTTCTGTTAGTGTTGAAAAACCACTTTTCGCACTTGTGTTGGTGCAGGAAACCACTTTTGCACTTGTATTAGTGTGGAAAAACCACATTTCGCACTTGTGTTAGTGTTGAAAAACCACTTTTCGCACTTGTGTTAGTGTTGAAAAACCACTTTTCGCACTTGTGTTAGTGTTGAAAAACCACTTTTCGCACTTGTGTTGGTGCAGCAAACCACTTTTGCACTTGTATTAGTGTGGAAAAAACACTTTTCGCACTTGTGTTAGTGTTGAAAAACCACTTTTCGCACGTGTGTTAGTGTTGAAAAACCACTTTTCGCACTTGTGTTGGTGCAGGAAACCACTTTTGCACTTGTATTAGTGTGGAAAAACCACTTTTCGCACTTGTGTTAGTGTGGAAAAAACACTTTTTGCACTTGTGATAGTGTTGAAAAACCACTTTTCGCACTTGTGTTGGTGCAGGAAACCACTTTTGCACTTGTATTAGTGTGGAAAAAACACTTTTTGCACTTGTGATAGTGTTGAAAAACCACTTTTGCACTTGTGTTAGTGTTGAAAAACCACTTTTCGCACTTGTGTTAGTGTTGAAAAAACACTTTTTGCACTTGTGGTAGTGTTGAAAAACCACTTTTGCACTTGTATTAGTGTGGAAAAAACACTTTTTGCACTTGTGATAGTGTTGAAAAACCACTTTTCGCACTTGTGTTAGTGTTGAAAAACCACTTTTCGCACTTGTGTTGGTGCAGGAAACCACTTTTGCACTTGTATTAGTGTGGAAAAAACACTTTTCGCACTTGTGTTAGTGTTGAAAAACCACTTTTCGCACTTGTGTTAGTGTTGAAAAACCACTTTTCGCACTTGTGTTGGTGCAGGAAACCACTTTTGCACTTGTATTAGTGTGGAAAAAACACTTTTTGCACTTGTGATAGTGTTGAAAAACCACTTTTTGCACTTGTGTTAGTGTTGAAAAACCACTTTTCGCACTTGTGTTGGTGCAGGAAACCACTTTTGCACTTGTGTTAGTGTTGAAAAACCACTTTTCGCACTTGTGTTAGTGTTGAAAAACCACTTTTCGCACTTGTGTTAGTGTTGAAAAACCACTTTTCGCACTTGTGTTGGTGCAGGAAACCACTTTTGCACTTGTATTAGTGTGGAAAAAACACTTTTTGCACTTGTGATAGTGTTGAAAAACCACTTTTCGCACTTGTGTTAGTGTTGAAAAACCACTTTTCGCACTTGTGTTGGTGCAGGAAAACACTTTTGCACTTGTATTAGTGTGGAAAAACCACTTTTCGCACTTGTGTTAGTGTTGAAAAACCACTTTTCGCACTTGTGTTGGTGCAGGAAACCACTTTTGCACTTGTATTAGTGTGGAAAAAACACTTTTTGCACTTGTGATAGTGTTGAAAAACCACTTTTCGCACTTGTGTTAGTGTTGAAAAACCACTTTTCGCACTTGTGTTGGTGCAGGAAACCACTTTTGCACTTGTATTAGTGTGGAAAACCACTTTTCGCACTTGTGTTAGTGTTGAAAAATCACTTTTCGTACTTGTGTTAGTGTTGAAAAAACACTTTTTGCACTTGTGATAGTGTTGAAAAACCACTTTTCGCACTTGTGTTGGTGCAGGAAACCACTTTTGCACTTGTATTAGTGTGGAAAACACTTTTTGCACTTGTGATAGTGTTGAAAAACCACTTTTCGCACTTGTGTTAGTGTTGAAAAACCACTTTTCGCACTTGTGTTGGTGCAGGAAACCACTTTTGCACTTGTATTAGTGTGGAAAAACCACTTTTCGCACTTGTGTTAGTGTTGAAAAACCACTTTTCGCACTTGTGTTAGTGTTGAAAAACCACTTTTTGCACTTGTGTTAGTGGTGAAAAACCACTTTTCGCACTTGTGTTGGTGCAGGAAACCACTTTTGCACTTGTATTAGTGTGGAAAAAACACTTTTCGCACTTGTGTTAGTGTTGAAAAACCACTTTTCGCACTTGTGTTAGTGTTGAAAAACCACTTTTTGCACTTGTGTTGGTGCAGGAAACCACTTTTGCACTTGTATTAGTGTGGAAAAACCACTTTTCGCACTTGTGTTAGTTTTGAAAAACCACTTTTCGCACTTGTATTAGTGTGGAAAAACCACTTTTCGCACTTGTGTTAGTGTTGAAAAATCACTTTTCGCACTTGTGTTAGTGTTGAAAAACCACTTTTCGCACTTGTGTTGGTGCAGGAAACCACTTTTGCACTTGTATTATTGTGGAAAACACACTTTTTGCACTTGTGATAGTGTTGAAAAACCACTTTTCGCACTTGTGTTAGTGTTGAAAAACCACTTTTCGCACTTGTGTTAGTGTTGAAAAACCACTTTTCGCACTTATGTTGGTGCAGGAAACCACTTTTGCACTTGTATTAGTGTGGAAAAAACACTTTTTGCACTTGTGATAGTGTTGAAAAACCACTTTTTGCACTTGTGATAGTGTTGAAAAACCACTTTTTGCACTTGTGTTAGTGTTGAAAAACCACTTTTTGCACTTGTGTTAGTGTTGAAAAACCACTTTTCGCACTTGTGTTGGTGCAGGAAACCACTTTTGCACTTGTGTTAGTGTTGAAAAACCACTTTTCGCACTTGTGTTGGTGCAGGAAACCACTTTTGCACTTGTATTAGTGTTGAAAAACCACTTTTCGCACTTGTGTTAGTATTGAAAAACCACTTTTCGCACTTGTGTTGGTGCAGGAAACCACTTTTGCACTTGTATTAGTGTGGAAAAAACACTTTTTGCACTTGTGATAGTGTTGAAAAACCACTTTTCGCACTTGTGTTAGTGTTGAAAAACCACTTTTCGCACTTGTGTTGGTGCAGGAAAACACTTTTGCACTTGTATTAGTGTGGAAAAACCACTTTTCGCACTTGTGTTAGTGTTGAAAAACCACTTTTCGCACTTGTGTTGGTGCAGGAAACCACTTTTGCACTTGTATTAGTGTGGAAAAAACACTTTTTGCACTTGTGATAGTGTTGAAAAACCACTTTTCGCACTTGTGTTAGTGTTGAAAAACCACTTTTCGCACTTGTGTTGGTGCAGGAAGCCACTTTTGCACTTGTATTAGTGTGGAAAACCACTTTTCGCACTTGTGTTAGTGTTGAAAAACCACTTTTCGTACTTGTGTTAGTGTTGAAAAAACACTTTTTGCACTTGTGATAGTGTTGAAAAACCACTTTTCGCACTTGTGTTGGTGCAGGAAACCACTTTTGCACTTGTATTAGTGTGGAAAAACACTTTTTGCACTTGTGATAGTGTTGAAAAACCACTTTTCGCACTTGTGTTAGTGTTGAAAAACCACTTTTCGCACTTGTGTTGGTGCAGGAAACCACTTTTGCACTTGTATTAGTGTGGAAAAACCACTTTTCGCACTTGTGTTAGTGTTGAAAAACCACTTTTCGCACTTGTGTTAGTGTTGAAAAACCACTTTTTGCACTTGTGTTAGTGTTGAAAAACCACTTTTCGCACTTGTGTTGGTGCAGGAAACCACTTTTGCACTTGTATTAGTGTGGAAAAAACACTTTTCGCACTTGTGTTAGTGTTGAAAAACCACTTTTCGCACTTGTGTTAGTGTTGAAAAACCACTTTTCGCACTTGTGTTGGTGCAGGAAACCACTTTTGCACTTGTATTAGTGTGGAAAAACCACTTTTTGCACTTGTGTTAGTGTTGAAAAACCACTTTTCGCACTTGTATTAGTGTGGAAAAACCACTTTTCGCACTTGTGTTAGTGTTGAAAAACCACTTTTCGCACTTGTGTTAGTGTTGAAAAACCACTTTTCGCACTTGTGTTGGTGCAGGAAACCACTTTTGCACTTGTATTATTGTGGAAAAAACACTTTTTGCACTTGTGATAGTGTTGAAAAACCACTTTTCGCACTAGTGTTAGTGTTGAAAAACCACTTTTCGCACTTGTGTTAGTGTTGAAAAACCACTTTTCGCAATTGTGTTAGTGTTGAAAAACCACTTTTCGCACTTGTGTTAGTGTTGAAAAACCACTTTTCGCACTTGTGTTGGTGCAGGAAACCACTTTTACACTTGTATTAGTGTGGAAAAAACACTTTTTGCACTTGTGATAGTGTTGAAAAACCACTTTTCGCACTTGTGTTAGTGTTGAAAAACCACTTTTCGCACTTGTGTTGGTGCAGGAAACCACTTTTACACTTGTATTAGTGTGGAAAAAACACTTTTTGCACTTGTGATAGTGTTGAAAAACCACTTTTCGCACTTGTGTTAGTGTTGAAAAACAACTTTTCGCACTTGTGTTGGTGCAGCAAACCACTTTTGCACTTGTATTAGTGTGGAAAAACCACTTTTCGCACTTGTGTTAGTGATGAAAAACCACTTTTTGCACTTGTGTTAGTGTTGAAAAACCACTTTTCGCACTTGTGTTGGTGCAGGAAACCACTTTTGCACTTGTATTAGTGTGGAAAAAACACTTTTTGCACTTGTGATAGTGTTGAAAAAGCACTTTTCGCACTTGTGTTAGTGTTGAAAAACCACTTTTCGCACTTGTGTTGGTGCAGGAAACCACTTTTGCACTTGTATTAGTGTGGAAAAAACACTTTTTGCACTTGTGATAGTGTTGAAAAACCACTTTTCGCACTTGTGTTAGTGTTGAAAAACCACTTTTCGCACTTGTGTTGGTGCAGGAAACCACTTTTGCACTTGTATTAGTGTGGAAAAACCACTTTTCGCACTTGTGTTGGTGCAGGAAACCACTTTTGCACTTGTATTAGTGTGGAAAAAACACTTTTTGCACTTGTGATAGTGTTGAAAAACCACTTTTCGCACTTGTGTTAGTGTTGAAAAACCACTTTTCGCACTTGTGTTGGTTGAGGAAACCACTTTTGCACTTGTATTAGTGTGGAAAACCCACTTTTCGCACTTGTGTTAGTGTTGAAAAACCACTTTTCGTACTTGTGTTAGTGTTGAAAAAACACTTTTTGCACTTGTGATAGTGTTGAAAAACCACTTTTCGCACTTGTGTTGGTGCAGGAAACCACTTTTGCACTTATATTAGTGTGGAAAAACACTTTTTGCACTTGTGATAGTGTTGAAAAACCACTTTTCGCACTTGTGTTAGTGTTGAAAAACCACTTTTCGCACTTGTGTTGGTGCAGGAAACCACTTTTGCACTTGTATTAGTGTGGAAAAACCACTTTTCGCACTTGTGTTAGTGTTGAAAAACCACTTTTCGCACTTGTGTTAGTGTTGAAAAACCACTTTTCGCACTTGTGTTGGTGCAGGAAACCACTTTTGCACTTGTATTAGTGTGGAAAAAACACTTTTCGCACTTGTGTTAGTGTTGAAAAACCACTTTTCGCACTTGTGTTAGTGTTGAAAAACCACTTTTCGCACTTGTGTTGGTGCAGGAAACCACTTTTGCACTTGTATTAGTGTGGAAAAACCACTTTTCGCACTTGTGTTAGTGTTGAAAAACCACTTTTCGCACTTGTATTAGTGTGGAAAAACCACTTTCGCACTTGTGTTAGTGTTGAAAAAACACTTTTCGCAGTTGTGTTAGTGTTGAAAAACCACTTTTCGCACTTGTGTTGGTGCAGGAAACCACTTTTGCACTTGTATTAGTGTGGAAAAAACACTTTTTGCACTTGTGATAGTGTTGACAAACCACTTTTCGCACTTGTGTTAGTGTTGAAAAACCACTTTTCGCACTTGTGTTAGTGTTGAAAAACCACTTTTCGCACTTGTGTTGGTGCAGGAAACCACTTTTGCACTTGTATTAGTGTGGAAAAAACACTTTTTGCACTTGTGATAGTGTTGAAAAACCACTTTTCGCACTTGTGTTGGTGCAGGAAACCACTTTTGCACTTGTATTAGTGTGGAAAAACCACTTTTCGCACTTGTGTTAGTGTTGAAAAAACCACTTTTCGCACTTGTATTAGTGTGGAAAACCACTTTTCGCACTTGTGTTAGTGTTGAAAAATCACTTTTCGCACTTGTGTTAGTGTTGAAAAACCACTTTTCGCACTTGTGTTGGTGCAGGAAACCACTTTTGCACTTGTATTATTGTGGAAAAAACACTTTTTGCACTTGTGATAGTGTTGAAAAACCACTTTTCGCACTTGTGTTAGTGTTGAAAAACCACTTTTCGCACTTGTGTTAGTGTTGAAAAACCACTTTTTGCACTTGTGTTAGTGTTGAAAAACTACTTTTCGCACTTGTGTTGGTGCAGGAAACCACTTTTGCACTTGTGTTGGTGTTGAAAAACCACTTTTCGCACTTGTGTTGGTGCAGGAAACCACTTTTGCACTTGTATTAGTGTTGAAAAACCACTTTTAGCACTTGTGTTAGTGTTGAAAAACCACTTTTCGCACTTGTGTTGGTGCAGGAAACCACTTTTGCACTTGTATTAGTGTGGAAAAAACACTTTTTGCACTTGTGATAGTGTTGAAAAACCACTTTTCGCACTTGTGTTAGTGTTGAAAAACCACTTTTCGCACTTGTGTTGGTGCAGGAAAACACTTTTGCACTTGTATTAGTGTGGAAAAACCACTTTTCGCACTTGTGTTAGTGTTGAAAAACCACTTTTCGCACTTGTGTTGGTGCAGGAAACCACTTTTGCACTTGTATTAGTGTGGAAAAAACACTTTTTGCACTTGTGATAGTGTTGAAAAACCACTTTTCGCACTTGTGTTAGTGTTGAAAAACCACTTTTCGCACTTGTGTTGGTGCAGGAAACCACTTTTGCACTTGTATTAGTGTGGAAAACCACTTTTCGCACTTGTGTTAGTGTTGAAAAACCACTTTTCGTACTTGTGTTAGTGTTGAAAAAACACTTTTTGCACTTGTGATAGTGTTGAAAAACCACTTTTCGCACTTGTGTTGGTGCAGGAAACCACTTTTGCACTTGTATTAGTGTGGAACACACTTTTTGCACTTGTGATAGTGTTGAAAAACCACTTTTCGCACTTGTGTTAGTGTTGAAAAACCACTTTTCGCACTTGTGTTGGTGCAGGAAACCACTTTTGCACTTGTATTAGTGTGGAAAAACCACTTTTCGCACTTGTGTTAGTGTTGAAAAACCACTTTTCGCACTTGTGTTAGTGTTGAAAAACCACTTTTTGCACTTGTGTTAGTGTTGAAAAACCACTTTTCGCACTTGTGTTGGTGCAGGAAACCACTTTTGCACTTGTATTAGTGTGGAAAAAACACTTTTCGCACTTGTGTTAGTGTTGAAAAACCACTTTTCGCACTTGTGTTAGTGTTGAAAAACCACCTTTCGCACTTGTGTTGGTGCAGGAAACCACTTTTGCACTTGTATTAGTGTGGAAAAAACACTTTTTGCACTTGTGATAGTGTTGAAAAACCACTTTTCGCACTTGTGTTGGTGCAGGAAACCACTTTTGCACTTGTATTAGTGTGGAAAAACCACTTTTCGCACTTGTGTTAGTGTTGAAAAAACCACTTTTCGCACTTGTATTAGTGTGGAAAAACCACTTTTCGCACTTGTGTTAGTGTTGAAAAATCACTTTTCGCACTTGTGTTAGTGTTGAAAAACCACTTTTCGCACTTGTGTTGGTGCAGGAAACCACTTTTGCACTTGTATTATTGTGGAAAAAACACTTTTTGCACTTGTGATAGTGTTGAAAAACCACTTTTCGCACTTGTGTTGGTGCAGGAAACCACTTTTGCACTTGTATTAGTGTTAAAAAACCACTTTTCGCACTTGTGTTAGTGTTGAAAAACCACTTTTCGCACTTGTGTTGGTGCAGGAAACCACTTTTGCACTTGTATTAGTGTGGAAAAAACACTTTTTGCACTTGTGATAGTGTTGAAAAACCACTTTTCGCACTTGTGTTAGTGTTGAAAAACCACTTTTCGCACTTGTGTTGGTGCAGGAAAACACTTTTGCACTTGTATTAGTGTGGAAAAACCACTTTTCGCACTTGTGTTAGTGTTGAAAAACCACTTTTCGCACTTGTGTTGGTGCAGGAAACCACTTTTGCACTTGTATTAGTGTGGAAAAAACACTTTTTGCACTTGTGATAGTGTTGAAAAACCACTTTTCGCACTTGTGTTAGTGTTGAAAAACCACTTTTCGCACTTGTGTTGGTGCAGGAAACCACTTTTGCACTTGTATTAGTGTGGAAAACCACTTTTCGCACTTGTGTTAGTGTTGAAAAACCACTTTTCGTACTTGTGTTAGTGTTGAAAAAACACTTTTTGCACTTGTGATAGTGTTGAAAAACCACTTTTCGCACTTGTGTTGGTGCAGGAAACCACTTTTGCACTTGTATTAGTGTGGAAAAACACTTTTTGCACTTGTGATAGTGTTGAAAAACCACTTTTCGCACTTGTGTTAGTGTTGAAAAACCACTTTTCGCACTTGTGTTGGTGCAGGAAACCACTTTTGCACTTGTATTAGTGTGGAAAAACCACTTTTCGCACTTGTGTTAGTGTTGAAAAACCACTTTTCGCACTTGTGTTAGTGTTGTAAAACCACTTTTTGCACTTGTGTTAGTGTTGAAAAACCACTTTTCGCACTTGTGTTGGTGCAGGAAACCACTTTTGCACTTGTATTAGTGTGGAAAAAACACTTTTCGCACTTGTGTTAGTGTTGAAAAACCACTTTTCGCACTTGTGTTAGTGTTGAAAAACCACTTTTCGCACTTGAGTTGGTGCAGGAAACCACTTTTGCACTTGTATTAGTGTGGAAAAACCACTTTTTGCACTTGTGTTAGTGTTGAAAAACCACTTTTCGCACTTGTATTAGTGTGGAAAAACCACTTTTCGCACTTGTGTTAGTGTTGAAAAACCACTTTTCGCACTTGTGTTAGTGTTGAAAAACCACTTTTCGCACTTGTGTTGGTGCAGGAAACCACTTTTGCACTTGTATTATTGTGGAAAAAACACTTTTTGCACTTGTGATAGTGTTGAAAAACCACTTTTCGCACTAGTGTTAGTGTTGAAAAACCACTTTTCGCACTTGTGTTAGTGTTGAAAAACCACTTTTCGCAATTGTGTTAGTGTTGAAAAACCACTTTTCGCACTTGTGTTAGTGTTGAAAAACCACTTTTCGCACTTGTGTTGGTGCAGGAAACCACTTTTACACTTGTATTAGTGTGGAAAAAACACTTTTTGCACTTGTGATAGTGTTGAAAAACCACTTTTCGCACTTGTGTTAGTGTTGAAAAACCACTTTTCGCACTTGTGTTGGTGCAGGAAACCACTTTTACACTTGTATTAGTGTGGAAAAAACACTTTTTGCACTTGTGATAGTGTTGAAAAACCACTTTTCGCACTTGTGTTAGTGTTGAAAAACAACTTTTCGCACTTGTGTTGGTGCAGCAAACCACTTTTGCACTTGTATTAGTGTGGAAAAACCACTTTTCGCACTTGTGTTAGTGATGAAAAACCACTTTTTGCACTTGTGTTAGTGTTGAAAAACCACTTTTCGCACTTGTGTTGGTGCAGGAAACCACTTTTGCACTTGTATTAGTGTGGAAAAAACACTTTTTGCACTTGTGATAGTGTTGAAAAAGCACTTTTCGCACTTGTGTTAGTGTTGAAAAACCACTTTTCGCACTTGTGTTGGTGCAGGAAACCACTTTTGCACTTGTATTAGTGTGGAAAAAACACTTTTTGCACTTGTGATAGTGTTGAAAAACCACTTTTCGCACTTGTGTTAGTGTTGAAAAACCACTTTTCGCACTTGTGTTGGTGCAGGAAACCACTTTTGCACTTGTATTAGTGTGGAAAAACCACTTTTCGCACTTGTGTTGGTGCAGGAAACCACTTTTGCACTTGTATTAGTGTGGAAAAAACACTTTTTGCACTTGTGATAGTGTTGAAAAACCACTTTTCGCACTTGTGTTAGTGTTGAAAAACCACTTTTCGCACTTGTGTTGGTTGAGGAAACCACTTTTGCACTTGTATTAGTGTGGAAAAACCACTTTTCGCACTTGTGTTAGTGTTGAAAAACCACTTTTCGTACTTGTGTTAGTGTTGAAAAAACACTTTTTGCACTTGTGATAGTGTTGAAAAACCACTTTTCGCACTTGTGTTGGTGCAGGAAACCACTTTTGCACTTATATTAGTGTGGAAAAACACTTTTTGCACTTGTGATAGTGTTGAAAAACCACTTTTCGCACTTGTGTTAGTGTTGAAAAACCACTTTTCGCACTTGTGTTGGTGCAGGAAACCACTTTTGCACTTGTATTAGTGTGGAAAAACCACTTTTCGCACTTGTGTTAGTGTTGAAAAACCACTTTTCGCACTTGTGTTAGTGTTGAAAAACCACTTTTCGCACTTGTGTTGGTGCAGGAAACCACTTTTGCACTTGTATTAGTGTGGAAAAAACACTTTTCGCACTTGTGTTAGTGTTGAAAAACCACTTTTCGCACTTGTGTTAGTGTTGAAAAACCACTTTTCGCACTTGTGTTGGTGCAGGAAACCACTTTTGCACTTGTATTAGTGTGGAAAAACCACTTTTCGCACTTGTGTTAGTGTTGAAAAACCACTTTTCGCACTTATATTAGTGTGGAAAAACCACTTTCGCACTTGTGTTAGTGTTGAAAAAACACTTTTCGCAGTTGTGTTAGTGTTGAAAAACCACTTTTCGCACTTGTGTTGGTGCAGGAAACCACTTTTGCACTTGTATTAGTGTGGAAAAAACACTTTTTGCACTTGTGATAGTGTTGACAAACCACTTTTCGCACTTGTGTTAGTGTTGAAAAACCACTTTTCGCACTTGTGTTAGTGTTGAAAAACCACTTTTCGCACTTGTGTTGGTGCAGGAAACCACTTTTGCACTTGTATTAGTGTGGAAAAAACACTTTTTGCACTTGTGATAGTGTTGAAAAACCACTTTTCGCACTTGTGTTGGTGCAGGAAACCACTTTTGCACTTGTATTAGTGTGGAAAAACCACTTTTCGCACTTGTGTTAGTGTTGAAAAAACCACTTTTCGCACTTGTATTAGTGTGGAAAAACCACTTTTCGCACTTGTGTTAGTGTTGAAAAATCACTTTTCGCACTTGTGTTAGTGTTGAAAAACCACTTTTCGCACTTGTGTTGGTGCAGGAAACCACTTTTGCACTTGTATTATTGTGGAAAAAACACTTTTTGCACTTGTGATAGTGTTGAAAAACCACTTTTCGCACTTGTGTTAGTGTTGAAAAACCACTTTTCGCACTTGTGTTAGTGTTGAAAAACCACTTTTCGCACTTATGTTGGTGCAGGAAACCACTTTTGCACTTGTATTAGTGTGGAAAAAAACACTTTTTGCACTTGTGATAGTGTTGAAAAACCACTTTTTGCACTTGTGATAGTGTTGAAAAACCACTTTTTGCACTTGTGTTAGTGTTGAAAAACCACTTTTTGCACTTGTGTTAGTGTTGAAAAACTACTTTTCGCACTTGTGTTGGTGCAGGAAACCACTTTTGCACTTGTGTTGGTGTTGAAAAACCACTTTTCGCACTTGTGTTGGTGCAGGAAACCACTTTTGCACTTGTATTAGTGTTGAAAAACCACTTTTCGCACTTGTGTTAGTGTTGAAAAACCACTTTTCGCACTTGTGTTGGTGCAGGAAACCACTTTTGCACTTGTATTAGTGTGGAAAAAACACTTTTTGCACTTGTGATAGTGTTGAAAAACCACTTTTCGCACTTGTGTTAGTGTTGAAAAACCACTTTTCGCACTTGTGTTGGTGCAGGAAAACACTTTTGCACTTGTATTAGTGTGGAAAAACCACTTTTCGCACTTGTGTTAGTGTTGAAAAACCACTTTTCGCACTTGTGTTGGTGCAGGAAACCACTTTTGCACTTGTATTAGTGTGGAAAAAACACTTTTTGCACTTGTGATAGTGTTGAAAAACCACTTTTCGCACTTGTGTTAGTGTTGAAAAACCACTTTTCGCACTTGTGTTGGTGCAGGAAACCACTTTTGCACTTGTATTAGTGTGGAAAACCACTTTTCGCACTTGTGTTAGTGTTGAAAAACCACTTTTCGTACTTGTGTTAGTGTTGAAAAAACACTTTTTGCACTTGTGATAGTGTTGAAAAACCACTTTTCGCACTTGTGTTGGTGCAGGAAACCACTTTTGCACTTGTATTAGTGTGGAACACACTTTTTGCACTTGTGATAGTGTTGAAAAACCACTTTTCGCACTTGTGTTAGTGTTGAAAAACCACTTTTCGCACTTGTGTTGGTGCAGGAAACCACTTTTGCACTTGTATTAGTGTGGAAAAACCACTTTTCGCACTTGTGTTAGTGTTGAAAAACCACTTTTCGCACTTGTGTTAGTGTTGAAAAACCACTTTTTGCACTTGTGTTAGTGTTGAAAAACCACTTTTCGCACTTGTGTTGGTGCAGGAAACCACTTTTGCACTTGTATTAGTGTGGAAAAACCACTTTTCGCACTTGTGTTGGTGCAGGAAACCACTTTTGCACTTGTATTAGTGTGGAAAAAACACTTTTTGCACTTGTGATAGTGTTGAAAAACCACTTTTCGCACTTGTGTTGGTGCAGGAAACCACTTTTGCACTTGTATTAGTGTGGAAAAACCACTTTTCGCACTTGTGTTAGTGTTGAAAAAACCACTTTTCGCACTTGTATTAGTGTGGAAAAACCACTTTTCGCACTTGTGTTAGTGTTGAAAAATCACTTTTCGCACTTGTGTTAGTGTTGAAAAACGACTTTTCGCACTTGTGTTGGTGCAGGAAACCACTTTTGCACTTGTATTATTGTGGAAAAAACACTTTTTGCACTTGTGATAGTGTTGAAAAACCACTTTTCGCACTTGTGTTAGTGTTGAAAAACCACTTTTCGCACTTGTGTTAGTGTTGAAAAACCACTTTTCGCACTTATGTTGGTGCAGGAAACCACTTTTGCACTTGTATTAGTGTGGAAAAAACACTTTTTGCACTTGTGATAGTGTTGAAAAACCACTTTTTGCACTTGTGATAGTGTTGAAAAACCACTTTTTGCACTTGTGTTAGTGTTGAAAAACCACTTTTTGCACTTGTGTTAGTGTTGAAAAACTACTTTTCGCACTTGTGTTGGTGCAGGAAACCACTTTTGCACTTGTATTAGTGTTGAAAAACCACTTTTCGCACTTGTGTTAGTGTTGAAAAACCACTTTTCGCACTTGTGTTGGTGCAGGAAACCACTTTTGCACTTGTGTTGGTGTTGAAAACCACTTTTCGCACTTGTGTTGGTGCAGGAAACCACTTTTGCACTTGTATTAGTGTTGAAAAACCACTTTTCGCACTTGTGTTAGTGTTGAAAAACCACTTTTCGCACTTGTGTTGGTGCAGGAAACCACTTTTGCACTTGTATTAGTGTGGAAAAAACACTTTTTGCACTTGTGATAGTGTTGAAAAACCACTTTTCGCACTTGTGTTAGTGTTGAAAAACCACTTTTCGCACTTGTGTTGGTGCAGGAAAACACTTTTGCACTTGTATTAGTGTGGAAAAACCACTTTTCGCACTTGTGTTAGTGTTGAAAAACCACTTTTCGCACTTGTGTTGGTGCAGGAAACCACTTTTGCACTTGTATTAGTGTGGAAAAAACACTTTTTGCACTTGTGATAGTGTTGAAAAACCACTTTTCGCACTTGTGTTAGTGTTGAAAAACCACTTTTCGCACTTGTGTTGGTGCAGGAAACCACTTTTGCACTTGTATTAGTGTGGAAAACCACTTTTCGCACTTGTGTTAGTGTTGAAAAACCACTTTTCGTACTTGTGTTAGTGTTGAAAAAACACTTTTTGCACTTGTGATAGTGTTGAAAAACCACTTTTCGCACTTGTGTTGGTGCAGGAAACCACTTTTGCACTTGTATTAGTGTGGAACACACTTTTTGCACTTGTGATAGTGTTGAAAAACCACTTTTCGCACTTGTGTTAGTGTTGAAAAACCACTTTTCGCACTTGTGTTGGTGCAGGAAACCACTTTTGCACTTGTATTAGTGTGGCAAAACCACTTTTCGCACTTGTGTTAGTGTTGAAAAACCACTTTTCGCACTTGTGTTAGTGTTGAAAAACCACTTTTTGCACTTGTGTTAGTGTTGAAAAACCACTTTTCGCACTTGTGTTGGTGCAGGAAACCACTTTTGCACTTGTATTAGTGTGGAAAAAACACTTTTCGCACTTGTGTTAGTGTTGAAAAACCACTTTTCGCACTTGTGTTAGTGTTGAAAAACCACTTTTTGCACTTGTGTTGGTGCAGGAAACCACTTTTGCACTTGTATTAGTGTGGAAAAACCACTTTTCGCACTTGTGTTAGTGTTGAAAAACCACTTTTCGCACTTGTATTACTGTGGAAAAACCACTTTTCGCACTTGTGTTAGTGTTGAAAAATCACTTTTCGCACTTGTGTTAGTGTTGAAAAAACACTTTTTGCACTTGTGATAGTGTTGAAAAACCACTTTTCGCACTTGTGTTGGTGCAGGAAACCACTTTTGCACTTGTATTAGTGTGGAAAAACACTTTTTGCACTTGTGATAGTGTTGAAAAACCACTTTTCGCACTTCTGTTAGTGTTGAAAAACCACTTTTCGCACTTGTGTTGGTGCAGGAAACCACTTTTGCACTTGTATTAGTGTGGAAAAACCACTTTTCGCACTTGTGTTAGTGTTGAAAAACCACTTTTCGCACTTGTGTTAGTGTTGAAAAACCACTTTTCGCACTTGTGTTAGTGTTGAAAAACCACTTTTCGCACTTGTGTTGGTGCAGGAAACCACTTTTGCACTTGTATTAGTGTGGAAAAAACACTTTTCGCACTTGTGTTAGTGTTGAAAAACCACTTTTCGCACTTGTGTTAGTGTTGAAAAACCACTTTTCGCACTTGTGTTGGTGCAGGAAACCACTTTTGCACTTGTATTAGTGTGGAAAAACCACTTTTCGCACTTGTGTTAGTGTGGAAAAAACACTTTTTGCACTTGTGATAGTGTTGAAAAACCACTTTTCGCACTTGTGTTGGTGCAGGAAACCACTTTTGCACTTGTATTAGTGTGGAAAAAACACTTTTTGCACTTGTGATAGTGTTGAAAAACCACTTTTGCACTTGTGTTAGTGTTGAAAAACCACTTTTCGCACTTGTGTTAGTGTTGAAAAAACACTTTTTGCACTTGTGGTAGTGTTGAAAAACCACTTTTGCACTTGTATTAGTGTGGAAAAAACACTTTTTGCACTTGTGATAGTGTTGAAAAACCACTTTTCGCACTTGTGTTAGTGTTGAAAAACCACTTTTCACACTTGTGTTGGTGCAGGAAACCACTTTTGCACTTGTATTAGTGTGGAAAAAACACTTTTCGCACTTGTGTTAGTGTTGAAAAACCACTTTTCGCACTTGTGTTAGTGTTGAAAAACCACTTTTCGCACTTGTGTTGGTGCAGGAAACCACTTTTGCACTTGTATTAGTGTGGAAAAAACACTTTTTGCACTTGTGATAGTGTTGAAAAACCACTTTTTGCACTTGTGTTAGTGTTGAAAAACCACTTTTCGCACTTGTGTTGGTGCAGGAAACCACTTTTGCACTTGTGTTAGTGTTGAAAAACCACTTTTCGCACTTGTGTTAGTGTTGAAAAACCACTTTTCGCACTTGTGTTAGTGTTGAAAAACCACTTTTCGCACTTGTGTTGGTGCAGGAAACCACTTTTGCACTTGTATTAGTGTGGAAAAAACACTTTTTGCACTTGTGATAGTGTTGAAAAACCACTTTTCGCACTTGTGTTAGTGTTGAAAAACCACTTTTCGCACTTGTGTTGGTGCAGGAAAACACTTTTGCACTTGTATTAGTGTGGGAAAAACCACTTTTCGCACTTGTGTTAGTGTTGAAAAACCACTTTTCGCACTTGTGTTGGTGCAGGAAACCACTTTTGCACTTGTATTAGTGTGGAAAAAACACTTTTTGCACTTGTGATAGTGTTGAAAAACCACTTTTCGCACTTGTGTTAGTGTTGAAAAACCACTTTTCGCACTTGTGTTGGTGCAGGAAACCACTTTTGCACTTGTATTAGTGTGGAAAACCACTTTTCGCACTTGTGTTAGTGTTGAAAAATCACTTTTCGTACTTGTGTTAGTGTTGAAAAAACACTTTTTGCACTTGTGATAGTGTTGAAAAACCACTTTTCGCACTTGTGTTGGTGCAGGAAACCACTTTTGCACTTGTATTAGTGTGGAAAACACTTTTTGCACTTGTGATAGTGTTGAAAAACCACTTTTCGCACTTGTGTTAGTGTTGAAAAACCACTTTTCGCACTTGTGTTGGTGCAGGAAACCACTTTTGCACTTGTATTAGTGTGGAAAAACCACTTTTCGCACTTGTGTTAGTGTTGAAAAACCACTTTTCGCACTTGTGTTAGTGTTGAAAAACCACTTTTTGCACTTGTGTTAGTGTTGAAAAACCACTTTTCGCACTTGTGTTGGTGCAGGAAACCACTTTTGCACTTGCATTAGTGTGGAAAAAACACTTTTCGCACTTGTGTTAGTGTTGAAAAACCACTTTTTGCACTTGTGTTAGTGTTGAAAAACCACTTTTTGCACTTGTGTTGGTGCAGGAAACCACTTTTGCACTTGTATTAGTGTGGAAAAACCACTTTTCGCACTTGTGTTAGTGTTGAAAAACCACTTTTCGCACTTGTATTAGTGTGGAAAAACCACTTTTCGCACTTGTGTTAGTGTTGAAAAATCACTTTTCGCACTTGTGTTAGTGTTGAAAAACCACTTTTCGCACTTGTGTTGGTGCAGGAAACCACTTTTGCACTTGTATTATTGTGGAAAAAACACTTTTTGCACTTGTGATAGTGTTGAAAAACCACTTTTCGCACTTGTGTTAGTGTTGAAAAACCACTTTTCGCACTTGTGTTAGTGTTGAAAAACCACTTTTCGCACTTATGTTGGTGCAGGAAACCACTTTTGCACTTGTATTAGTGTGGAAAAAACACTTTTTGCACTTGTGATAGTGTTGAAAAACCACTTTTCGCACTTGTGTTAGTGTTGAAAAACCACTTTTCGCACTTGTGTTGGTGCAGGAAACCACTTTTGCACTTGTATTAGTGTGGAAAAAACACTTTTCGCACTTGTGTTAGTGTTGAAAAACCACTTTTCGCACTTGTGTTAGTGTTGAAAAACCACTTTTCGCACTTGTGTTGGTGCAGGAAACCACTTTTGCACTTGTATTAGTGTGGAAAAAACACTTTTTGCACTTGTGATAGTGTTGAAAAACCACTTTTCGCACTTGTGTTAGTGTTGAAAAACCACTTTTCGCACTTGTGTTGGTGCAGGAAAACACTTTTGCACTTGTATTAGTGTGGAAAAACCACTTTTCGCACTTGTGTTAGTGTTGAAAAACCACTTTTCGCACTTGTGTTGGTGCAGGAAACCACTTTTGCACTTGTATTAGTGTGGAAAAAACACTTTTTGCACTTGTGATAGTGTTGAAAAACCACTTTTCGCACTTGTGTTAGTGTTGAAAAACCACTTTTCGCACTTGTGTTGGTGCAGGAAACCACTTTTGCACTTGTATTAGTGTGGAAAACCACTTTTCGCACTTGTGTTAGTGTTGAAAAATCACTTTTCGTACTTGTGTTAGTGTTGAAAAAACACTTTTTGCACTTGTGATAGTGTTGAAAAACCACTTTTCGCAATTGTGTTGGTGCAGGAAACCACTTTTGCACTTGTATTAGTGTGCAAAACACTTTTTGCACTTGTGATAGTGTTGAAAAACCACTTTTCGCACTTGTGTTAGTGTTGAAAAACCACTTTTCGCACTTGTGTTGGTGCAGGAAACCACTTTTGCACTTGTATTAGTGTGGAAAAACCACTTTTCGCACTTGTGTTAGTGTTGAAAAACCACTTTTCGCACTTGTGTTAGTGTTGAAAAACCACTTTTTGCACTTGTGTTAGTGTTGAAAAACCACTTTTCGCACTTGTGTTGGTGCAGGAAACCACTTTTGCACTTGTATTAGTGTGGAAAAAACACTTTTCGCACTTGTGTTAGTGTTGAAAAACCACTTTTCGCACTTGTGTTAGTGTTGAAAAACCACTTTTTGCACTTGTGTTGGTGCAGGAAACCACTTTTGCACTTGTATTAGTGTGGAAAAACCACTTTTCGCACTTGTGTTAGTGTTGAAAAACCACTTTTCGCACTTGTATTAGTGTGGAAAAACCACTTTTCGCACTTGTGTTAGTGTTGAAAAATCACTTTTCGCACTTGTGTTAGTGTTGAAAAACCACTTTTCGCACTTGTGTTTGTGCAGGAAACCACTTTTGCACTTGTATTATTGTGGAAAAAACACTTTTTGCACTTGTGATAGTGTTGAAAAACCACTTTTCGCACTTGTGTTAGTGTTGAAAAACCACTTTTCGCACTTGTGTTAGTGTTGAAAAACCACTTTTCGCACTTATGTTGGTGCAGGAAACCACTTTTGCACTTGTATTAGTGTGGAAAAAACACTTTTTGCACTTGTGATAGTGTTGAAAAACCACTTTTTGCACTTGTGATAGTGTTGAAAAACCACTTTTTGCACTTGTGTTAGTGTTGAAAAACCACTTTTTGCACTTGTGTTAGTGTTGAAAAACCACTTTTCGCACTTGTGTTGGTGCAGGAAACCACTTTTGCACTTGTGTTAGTGTTGAAAAACCACTTTTCGCACTTGTGTTGGTGCAGGAAACCACTTTTGCACTTGTATTAGTGTTGAAAAACCACTTTTCGCACTTGTGTTAGTGTTGAAAAACCACTTTTCGCACTTGTGTTGGTGCAGGAAACCACTTTTGCACTTGTATTAGTGTGGAAAAAACACTTTTTGCACTTGTGATAGTGTTGAAAAACCACTTTTCGCACTTGTGTTAGTGTTGAAAAACCACTTTTCGCACTTGTGTTGGTGCAGGAAAACACTTTTGCACTTGTATTAGTGTGGAAAAACCACTTTTCGCACTTGTGTTAGTGTTGAAAAACCACTTTTCGCACTTGTGTTGGTGCAGGAAACCACTTTTGCACTTGTATTAGTGTGGAAAAAACACTTTTTGCACTTGTGATAGTGTTGAAAAACCACTTTTCGCACTTGTGTTAGTGTTGAAAAACCACTTTTCGCACTTGTGTTGGTGCAGGAAACCACTTTTGCACTTGTATTAGTGTGGAAAACCACTTTTCGCACTTGTGTTAGTGTTGAAAAACCACTTTTCGTACTTGTGTTAGTGTTGAAAAAACACTTTTTGCACTTGTGATAGTGTTGAAAAACCACTTTTCGCACTTGTGTTGGTGCAGGAAACCACTTTTGCACTTGTATTAGTGTGGAAAATCACTTTTTGCACTTGTGATAGTGTTGAAAAACCACTTTTCGCACTTGTGTTAGTGTTGAAAAACCACTTTTCGCACTTGTGTTGGTGCAGGAAACCACTTTTGCACTTGTATTAGTGTGGAAAAACCACTTTTCGCACTTGTGTTAGTGTTGAAAAACCACTTTTCGCACTTGTGTTAGTGTTGAAAAACCACTTTTTGCACTTGTGTTAGTGTTGAAAAACCACTTTTCGCACTTGTGTTGGTGCAGGAAACCACTTTTGCACTTGTAGTAGTGTGGAAAAAACACTTTTCGCACTTGTGTTAGTGTTGAAAAACCACTTTTCGCACTTGTGTTAGTGTTGAAAAACCACTTTTCGCACTTGTGTTGGTGCAGGAAACCACTTTTGCACTTGTATTAGTGTGGAAAAACCACTTTTTGCACTTGTGTTAGTGTTGAAAAACCACTTTTCGCACTTGTATTAGTGTGGAAAAACCACTTTTCGCACTTGTGTTAGTGTTGAAAAACCACTTTTCGCACTTGTGTTAGTGTTGAAAAACCACTTTTCGCACTTGTGTTGGTGCAGGAAACCACTTTTGCACTTGTATTATTGTGGAAAAAACACTTTTTGCACTTGTGATAGTGTTGAAAAACCACTTTTCGCACTAGTGTTAGTGTTGAAAAACCACTTTTCGCACTTGTGTTAGTGTTGAAAAACCACTTTTCGCACTTATGTTGGTGCAGGAAACCACTTTTGCACTTGTATTAGTGTGGAAAAAACACTTTTTGCACTTGTGATAGTGTTGAAAAACCACTTTTCGCACTTGTGTTGGTGCAGGAAACCACTTTTACACTTGTATTAGTGTGGAAAAAACACTTTTCGCAATTGTGTTAGTGTTGAAAAACCACTTTTCGCACTTGTGTTAGTGTTGAAAAACCACTTTTCGCACTTGTGTTGGTGCAGGAAACCACTTTTACACTTGTATTAGTGTGGAAAAAACACTTTTTGCACTTGTGATAGTGTTGAAAAACCACTTTTCGCACTTGTGTTAGTGTTGAAAAACAACTTTTCGCACTTGTGTTGGTGCAGCAAACCACTTTTGCACTTGTATTAGTGTGGAAAAACCACTTTTCGCACTTGTGTTAGTGATGAAAAACCACTTTTTGCACTTGTGTTAGTGTTGAAAAACCACTTTTCGCACTTGTGTTGGTGCAGGAAACCACTTTTGCACTTGTATTAGTGTGGAAAAAACACTTTTTGCACTTGTGATAGTGTTGAAAAAGCACTTTTCGCACTTGTGTTAGTGTTGAAAAACCACTTTTCGCACTTGTGTTGGTGCAGGAAACCACTTTTGCACTTGTATTAGTGTGGAAAAAACACTTTTTGCACTTGTGATAGTGTTGAAAAACCACTTTTCGCACTTGTGTTAGTGTTGAAAAACCACTTTTCGCACTTGTGTTGGTGCAGGAAACCAATTTTGCACTTGTATTAGTGTGGAAAAACCACTTTTCGCACTTGTGTTGGTGCAGGAAACCACTTTTGCACTTGTATTAGTGTGGAAAAAACACTTTTTCTACTTGTGATAGTGTTGAAAAACCACTTTTCGCACTTGTGTTAGTGTTGAAAAACCACTTTTCGCACTTGTGTTGGTTGAGGAAACCACTTTTGCACTTGTATTAGTGTGGAAAAACCACTTTTCGCACTTGTGTTAGTGTTGAAAAACCACTTTTCGTACTTGTGTTAGTGTTGAAAAAACACTTTTTGCACTTGTGATAGTGTTGAAAAACCACTTTTCGCACTTGTGTTGGTGCAGGAAACCACTTTTGCACTTGTATTATTGTGGAAAAAACACTTTTTGCACTTGTGATAGTGTTGAAAAACCACTTTTCGCACTTGTGTTAGTGTTGAAAAACCACTTTTCGCACTTGTGTTAGTGTTGAAAAACCACTTTTCGCACTTATGTTGGTGCAGGAAACCACTTTTGCACTTGTATTAGTGTGGAAAAAACACTTTTTGCACTTGTGATAGTGTTGAAAAACCACTTTTCGCACTTGTGTTAGTGTTGAAAAACCACTTTTCGCACTTGTGTTGGTGCAGGAAACCACTTTTGCACTTGTATTAGTGTGGAAAAAACACTTTTCGCACTTGTGTTAGTGTTGAAAAACCACTTTTCGCACTTGTGTTAGTGTTGAAAAACCACTTTTCGCACTTGTGTTGGTGCAGGAAACCACTTTTGCACTTGTATTAGTGTGGAAAAAACACTTTTTGCACTTGTGATAGTGTTGAAAAACCACTTTTTGCACTTGTGTTAGTGTTGAAAAACCACTTTTCGCACTTGTGTTGGTGCAGGAAACCACTTTTGCACTTGTGTTAGTGTTGAAAAACCACTTTTCGCACTTGTGTTAGTGTTGAAAAACCACTTTTCGCACTTGTGTTAGTGTTGAAAAACCACTTTTCGCACTTGTGTTGGTGCAGGAAACCACTTTTGCACTTGTATTAGTGTGGAAAAAACACTTTTTGCACTTGTGATAGTGTTGAAAAACCACTTTTCGCACTTGTGTTAGTGTTGAAAAACCACTTTTCGCACTTGTGTTGGTGCAGGAAAACACTTTTGCACTTGTATTAGTGTGGAAAAACCACTTTTCGCACTTGTGTTAGTGTTGAAAAACCACTTTTCGCACTTGTGTTGGTGCAGGAAACCACTTTTGCACTTGTATTAGTGTGGAAAAACACTTTTGCACTTGTGATAGTGTTGAAAAACCACTTTTCGCACTTGTGTTAGTGTTGAAAAACCACTTTTCGCACTTGTGTTGGTGCAGGAAACCACTTTTGCACTTGTATTAGTGTGGAAAACCACTTTTCGCACTTGTGTTAGTGTTGAAAAATCACTTTTCGTACTTGTGTTAGTGTTGAAAAAACACTTTTTGCACTTGTGATAGTGTTGAAAAACCACTTTTCGCAATTGTGTTGGTGCAGGAAACCACTTTTGCACTTGTATTAGTGTGGAAAACACTTTTTGCACTTGTGATAGTGTTGAAAAACCACTTTTCGCACTTGTGTTAGTGTTGAAAAACCACTTTTCGCACTTGTGTTGGTGCAGGAAACCACTTTTGCACTTGTATTAGTGTGGAAAAACCACTTTTCGCACTTGTGTTAGTGTTGAAAAACCACTTTTCGCACTTGTGTTAGTGTTGAAAAACCACTTTTTGCACTTGTGTTAGTGTTGAAAAACCACTTTTCGCACTTGTGTTGGTGCAGGAAACCACTTTTGCACTTGTATTAGTGTGGAAAAAACACTTTTCGCACTTGTGTTAGTGTTGAAAAACCACTTTTCGCACTTGTGTTAGTGTTGAAAAACCACTTTTTGCACTTGTGTTGGTGCAGGAAACCACTTTTGCACTTGTATTAGTGTGGAAAAACCACTTTTCGCACTTGTGTTAGTGTTGAAAAACCACTTTTCGCACTTGTATTAGTGTGGAAAAACCACTTTTCGCACTTGTGTTAGTGTTGAAAAATCACTTTTCGCACTTGTGTTAGTGTTGAAAAACCACTTTTCGCACTTGTGTTTGTGCAGGAAACCACTTTTGCACTTGTATTATTGTGGAAAAAACACTTTTTGCACTTGTGATAGTGTTGAAAAACCACTTTTCGCACTTGTGTTAGTGTTGAAAAACCACTTTTCGCACTTGTGTTAGTGTTGAAAAACCACTTTTCGCACTTATGTTGGTGCAGGAAACCACTTTTGCACTTGTATTAGTGTGGAAAAAACACTTTTTGCACTTGTGATAGTGTTGAAAAACCACTTTTTGCACTTGTGATAGTGTTGAAAAACCACTTTTTGCACTTGTGTTAGTGTTGAAAAACCACTTTTTGCACTTGTGTTAGTGTTGAAAAACCACTTTTCGCACTTGTGTTGGTGCAGGAAACCACTTTTGCACTTGTGTTAGTGTTGAAAAACCACTTTTCGCACTTGTGTTGGTGCAGGAAACCACTTTTGCACTTGTATTAGTGTTGAAAAACCACTTTTCGCACTTGTGTTAGTGTTGAAAAACCACTTTTCGCACTTGTGTTGGTGCAGGAAACCACTTTTGCACTTGTATTAGTGTGGAAAAAACACTTTTTGCACTTGTGATAGTGTTGAAAAACCACTTTTCGCACTTGTGTTAGTGTTGAAAAACCACTTTTCGCACTTGTGTTGGTGCAGGAAAACACTTTTGCACTTGTATTAGTGTGGAAAAACCACTTTTCGCACTTGTGTTAGTGTTGAAAAACCACTTTTCGCACTTGTGTTGGTGCAGGAAACCACTTTTGCACTTGTATTAGTGTGGAAAAAACACTTTTTGCACTTGTGATAGTGTTGAAAAACCACTTTTCGCACTTGTGTTAGTGTTGAAAAACCACTTTTCGCACTTGTGTTGGTGCAGGAAACCACTTTTGCACTTGTATTAGTGTGGAAAACCACTTTTCGCACTTGTGTTAGTGTTGAAAAACCACTTTTCGTACTTGTGTTAGTGTTGAAAAAACACTTTTTGCACTTGTGATAGTGTTGAAAAACCACTTTTCGCACTTGTGTTGGTGCAGGAAACCACTTTTGCACTTGTATTAGTGTGGAAAAACACTTTTTGCACTTGTGATAGTGTTGAAAAACCACTTTTCGCACTTGTGTTAGTGTTGAAAAACCACTTTTCGCACTTGTGTTGGTGCAGGAAACCACTTTTGCACTTGTATTAGTGTGGAAAAACCACTTTTCGCACTTGTGTTAGTGTTGAAAAACCACTTTTCGCACTTGTGTTAGTGTTGAAAAACCACTTTTTGCACTTGTGTTAGTGTTGAAAAACCACTTTTCGCACTTGTGTTGGTGCAGGAAACCACTTTTGCACTTGTAGTAGTGTGGAAAAAACACTTTTCGCACTTGTGTTAGTGTTGAAAAACCACTTTTCGCACTTGTGTTAGTGTTGAAAAACCACTTTTCGCACTTGTGTTGGTGCAGGAAACCACTTTTGCACTTGTATTAGTGTGGAAAAACCACTTTTTGCACTTGTGTTAGTGTTGAAAAACCACTTTTCGCACTTGTATTAGTGTGGAAAAACCACTTTTCGCACTTGTGTTAGTGTTGAAAAACCACTTTTCGCACTTGTGTTAGTGTTGAAAAACCACTTTTCGCACTTGTGTTGGTGCAGGAAACCACTTTTGCACTTGTATTATTGTGGAAAAAACACTTTTTGCACTTGTGATAGTGTTGAAAAACCACTTTTCGCACTAGTGTTAGTGTTGAAAAACCACTTTTCGCACTTGTGTTAGTGTTGAAAAACCACTTTTCGCACTTATGTTGGTGCAGGAAACCACTTTTGCACTTGTATTAGTGTGGAAAAAACACTTTTTGCACTTGTGATAGTGTTGAAAAACCACTTTTCGCACTTGTGTTGGTGCAGGAAACCACTTTTACACTTGTATTAGTGTGGAAAAAACACTTTTCGCAATTGTGTTAGTGTTGAAAAACCACTTTTCGCACTTGTGTTAGTGTTGAAAAACCACTTTTCGCACTTGTGTTGGTGCAGGAAACCACTTTTACACTTGTATTAGTGTGGAAAAAACACTTTTTGCACTTGTGATAGTGTTGAAAAACCACTTTTCGCACTTGTGTTAGTGTTGAAAAACAACTTTTCGCACTTGTGTTGGTGCAGCAAACCACTTTTGCACTTGTATTAGTGTGGAAAAACCACTTTTCGCACTTGTGTTAGTGATGAAAAACCACTTTTTGCACTTGTGTTAGTGTTGAAAAACCACTTTTCGC
Organism: Myxine glutinosa; assembly: GCF_964187855.1. Classification (NCBI taxonomy): domain Eukaryota; kingdom Metazoa; phylum Chordata; class Myxini; order Myxiniformes; family Myxinidae; genus Myxine; species Myxine glutinosa. The sequence goes on from NC_136264.1 coordinate 148,363,543, forward strand.
ACTTGTGTTGGTGCAGGAAACCACTTTTGCACTTGTATTAGTGTGGAAAAAACACTTTTTGCACTTGTGATAGTGTTGAAAAAGCACTTTTCGCACTTGTGTTAGTGTTGAAAAACCACTTTTCGCACTTGTGTTGGTGCAGGAAACCACTTTTGCACTTGTATTAGTGTGGAAAAAACACTTTTTGCACTTGTGATAGTGTTGAAAAACCACTTTTCGCACTTGTGTTAGTGTTGAAAAACCACTTTTCGCACTTGTGTTGGTGCAGGAAACCACTTTTGCACTTGTATTAGTGTGGAAAAACCACTTTTCGCACTTGTGTTGGTGCAGGAAACCACTTTTGCACTTGTATTAGTGTGGAAAAAACACTTTTTGCACTTGTGATAGTGTTGAAAAACCACTTTTCGCACTTGTGTTAGTGTTGAAAAACCACTTTTCGCACTTGTGTTGGTTGAGGAAACCACTTTTGCACTTGTATTAGTGTGGAAAAACCACTTTTCGCACTTGTGTTAGTGTTGAAAAACCACTTTTCGTACTTGTGTTAGTGTTGAAAAAACACTTTTTGCACTTGTGATAGTGTTGAAAAACCACTTTTCGCACTTGTGTTGGTGCAGGAAACCACTTTTGCACTTATATTAGTGTGGAAAAACACTTTTTGCACTTGTGATAGTGTTGAAAAACCACTTTTCGCACTTGTGTTAGTGTTGAAAAACCACTTTTCGCACTTGTGTTGGTGCAGGAAACCACTTTTGCACTTGTATTAGTGTGGAAAAACCACTTTTCGCACTTGTGTTAGTGTTGAAAAACCACTTTTCGCACTTGTGTTAGTGTTGAAAAACCACTTTTCGCACTTGTGTTGGTGCAGGAAACCACTTTTGCACTTGTATTAGTGTGGAAAAAACACTTTTCGCACTTGTGTTAGTGTTGAAAAACCACTTTTCGCACTTGTGTTAGTGTTGAAAAACCACTTTTCGCACTTGTGTTGGTGCAGGAAACCACTTTTGCACTTGTATTAGTGTGGAAAAACCACTTTTCGCACTTGTGTTAGTGTTGAAAAACCACTTTTCGCACTTGTATTAGTGTGGAAAAACCACTTTCGCACTTGTGTTAGTGTTGAAAAAACACTTTTCGCAGTTGTGTTAGTGTTGAAAAACCACTTTTCGCACTTGTGTTGGTGCAGGAAACCACTTTTGCACTTGTATTAGTGTGGAAAAAACACTTTTTGCACTTGTGATAGTGTTGACAAACCACTTTTCGCACTTGTGTTAGTGTTGAAAAACCACTTTTCGCACTTGTGTTAGTGTTGAAAACCCACTTTTCGCACTTGTGTTGGTGCAGGAAACCACTTTTGCACTTGTATTAGTGTGGAAAAAACACTTTTTGCACTTGTGATAGTGTTGAAAAACCACTTTTCGCACTTGTGTTGGTGCAGGAAACCACTTTTACACTTGTATTAGTGTGGAAAAAACACTTTTCGCAATTGTGTTAGTGTTGAAAAACCACTTTTCGCACTTGTGTTAGTGTTGAAAAACCACTTTTCGCACTTGTGTTGGTGCAGGAAACCACTTTTACACTTGTATTAGTGTTGAAAAAACACTTTTTGCACTTGTGATAGTGTTGAAAAACCACTTTTCGCACTTATGTTAGTGTTGAAAAACCACTTTTCGCGCTTGTGTTGGTGCAGGAAATCACTTTTGCACTTGTATTAGTGTGGAAAAACCACTTTTCACACTTGTGTTGGTGTTGAAAAACCACTTTTCGCACTTGTGTTAGTGTTGAAAAACCACTTTTCGCACTTGTGCTAGTGTTGAAAAACCACTTTTGCACTTGTATTAGTGTGGAAAAAACACTTTTTGCACTTGTGATAGTGTTGAAAAACCACCTTTCGCACTTGTATTAGTGTGGAAAACCACTTTTCGCACTTGTGTTAGTGTTGAAAAATCACTTTTCGCACTTGTGTTAGTGTTGAAAAACCACTTTTGCACTTGTATTAGCGTGGAAAAATCACTTTTCGCACTTGTGTTGGTGCAGGAAGCCAATTTTGCACTTCTGTTAGTATTGAAAAACCACTTTTCGCACTTGTGTTAGTGTTGAAAAATCACTTTTCGCACTTGTGTTGGTGCAGGAAACCACTTTTGCACTTGCATTAGTGTGGAAAAACACTTTTTGCACTTGTGATAGTGTTGAAAAACCACTTTTCGCACTTGTGTTAGTGTTGAAAAACCACTTTTCGCACTTGTGTTGGTGCAGGAAACCACTTTTGCACTTGTATTAGTGTGGAAAACCACTTTTCGCACTTGTGTTAGTGTGGAAAAAACACTTTTTGCACTTGTGATAGTGTTGAAAAACCACTTTTCGCACTTGTGTTGGTGCAGGAAACCACTTTTGCACTTGTATTAGTGTGGAAAAAACACTTTTTGCACTTGTGATAGTGTTGAAAAACCACTTTTGCACTTGTGTTAGTGTTGAAAAACCACTTTTCGCACTTGTGTTAGTGTTGAAAAAACACTTTTTGCACTTGTGGGAGTGTTGAAAAACCACTTTTGCACTTGTATTAGTGTGGAAAAAACACTTTTTGCACTTGTGATAGTGTTGAAAAACCACTTTCGCACTTGTGTTAGTGTTGAAAAACCACTTTTCGCACTTGTGTTGGTGCAGGAAACCACTTTTGCACTTGTATTAGTGTGGAAAAAACACTTTTCGCACTTGTGTTAGTGTTGAAAAACCACTTTTCGCACTTGTGTTAGTGTTGAAAAACCACTTTTCGCACTTGTGTTGGTGCAGGAAACCACTTTTGCACTTGTATTAGTGTGGAAAAAACACTTTTTGCACTTGTGATAGTGTTGAAAAACCACTTTTTGCACTTGTGATAGTGTTGAAAAACCACTTTTCGCACTTGTGTTGGTGCAGGAAACCACTTTTGCACTTGTATTAGTGTGGAAAAACCACTTTTCGCACTTGTGTTAGTGTTGAAAAACCACTTTTCGCACTTGTGTTAGTGTTGAAAAACCACATTTTGCACTTGTGTTAGTGTTGAAAAACCACTTTTCGCACTTGTGTTGGTGCAGGAAACCACGTTTGCACTTGCATTAGTGTGGAAAAAACACTTTTCGCACTTGTGTTAGTGTTGAAAAACCACTTTTCGCACTTGTGTTAGTGTTGAAAAACCACTTTTTGCACTTGTGTTGGTGCAGGAAACCACTTTTGCACTTGTATTAGTGTGGAAAAACCACTTTTTGCACTTGTGATAGTGTTGAAAACCACTTTTCGCACTTGTGATAGTGTTGAAAAACCACTTTTCGCACTTGTGTTAGTGTTGAAAAACCACTTTTCGCACTTGTGTTGGTGCAGGAAACCACTTTTGCACTTGTATTAGTGTGGAAAACCACTTTTCGCACTTGTGTTAGTGTTGAAAAACCACTTTTCGTACTTGTGTTAGTGTTGAAAAAACACTTTTTGCACTCGTGATAGTGTTGAAAAACCACTTTTCGCACTTGTGTTGGTGCAGGAAACCACTTTTGCACTTGTATTAGTGTGGAACACACTTTTTGCACTTGTGATAGTGTTGAAAAACCACTTTTCGCACTTGTGTTAGTGTTGAAAAACCACTTTTCGCACTTGTGTTGGTGCAGGAAACCACTTTTGCACTTGTATTAGTGTGGAAAAACCACTTTTCGCACTTGTGTTAGTGTTGAAAAACCACTTTTCGCACTTGTGTTGGTGCAGGAAACCACTTTTGCACTTGTATTAGTGTGGAAAAACCACTTTTCGCACTTGTGTTAGTGTGGAAAAAACACTTTTTGCACTTGTGATAGTGTTGAAAAACCACTTTTCGCACTTGTGTTGGTGCAGGAAACCACTTTTGCACTTGTATTAGTGTGGAAAAAACACTTTTTGCACTTGTGATAGTGTTGAAAAACCACTTTTGCACTTGTGTTAGTGTTGAAAAACCACTTTTCGCACTTGTGTTAGTGTTGAAAAAACACTTTTTGCACTTGTGGTAGTGTTGAAAAACCACTTTTGCACTTGTATTAGTGTGGAAAAAACACTTTTTGCACTTGTGATAGTGTTGAAAAACCACTTTTCGCACTTGTGTTAGTGTTGAAAAACCACTTTTCGCACTTGTGTTGGTGCAGGAAACCACTTTTGCACTTGTATTAGTGTGGAAAAAACACTTTTCGCACTTGTGTTAGTGTTGAAAAACCACTTTTCGCACTTGTGTTAGTGTTGAAAAACCACTTTTCGCACTTGTGTTGGTGCAGGAAACCACTTTTGCACTTGTATTAGTGTGGAAAAAACACTTTTTGCACTTGTGATAGTGTTGAAAAACCACTTTTTGCACTTGTGTTAGTGTTGAAAAACCACTTTTCGCACTTGTGTTGGTGCAGGAAACCACTTTTGCACTTGTGTTAGTGTTGAAAAACCACTTTTCGCACTTGTGTTAGTGTTGAAAAACCACTTTTCGCACTTGTGTTAGTGTTGAAAAACCACTTTTCGCACTTGTGTTGGTGCAGGAAACCACTTTTGCACTTGTATTAGTGTGGAAAAAACACTTTTTGCACTTGTGATAGTGTTGAAAAACCACTTTTCGCAATTGTGTTAGTGTTGAAAAACCACTTTTCGCACTTGTGTTGGTGCAGGAAACCACTTTTGCACTTGTATTAGTGTGGAAAAACCACTTTTCGCACTTGTGTTGGTGCAGGAAACCACTTTTGCACTTGTATTAGTGTGGAAAAAACACTTTTTGCACTTGTGATAATGTTGAAAAACCACTTTTCGCACTTGTGTTAGTGTTGAAAAACCACTTTTCGCACTTGTGTTGGTTGAGGAAACCACTTTTGCACTTGTATTAGTGTGGAAAAACCACTTTTCGCACTTGTGTTAGTGTTGAAAAACCACTTTTCGTATTTGTGTTAGTGTTGAAAAAACACTTTTTGCACTTGTGATAGTGTTGAAAAACCACTTTTCGCACTTGTGTTGGTGCAGGAAACCACTTTTGCACTTATATTAGTGTGGAAAAACACTTTTTGCACTTGTGATAGTGTTGAAAAACCACTTTTCGCACTTGTGTTAGTGTTGAAAAACCACTTTTCGCACTTGTGTTGGTGCAGGAAACCACTTTTGCACTTGTATTAGTGTGGAAAAACCACTTTTCGCACTTGTGTTAGTGTTGAAAAACCACTTTTCGCACTTGTGTTAGTGTTGAAAAACCATTTTTCGCACTTGTGTTAGTGTTGAAAAACCACTTTTCGCACTTGTATTAGTGTGGAAAAAACACTTTTCGCACTTGTGTTAGTGTTGAAAAACCACTTTTCGCACTTGTGTTAGTGTTGAAAAACCACTTTTCGCACTTGTGTTGGTGCAGGAAACCACTTTTGCACTTGTATTAGTGTGGAAAAACCACTTTTCGCACTTGTGTTAGTGTTGAAAAACCACTTTTCGCACTTGTATTAGTGTGGAAAAACCACTTTCGCACTTGTGTTAGTGTTGAAAAAACACTTTTCGCAGTTGTGTTAGTGTTGAAAAACCACTTTTCGCACTTGTGTTGGTGCAGGAAACCACTTTTGCACTTGTATTAGTGTGGAAAAAACACTTTTTGCACTTGTGATAGTGTTGACAAACCACTTTTCGCACTTGTGTTAGTGTTGAAAAACCACTTTTCGCACTTGTGTTAGTGTTGAAAAACCACTTTTCGCACTTGTGTTGGTGCAGGAAAACACTTTTGCACTTGTATTAGTGTGGAAAAACCACTTTTCGCACTTGTGTTAGTGTTGAAAAACCACTTTTCGCACTTGTGTTGGTGCAGGAAACCACTTTTGCACTTGTATTAGTGTGGAAAAAACACTTTTTGCACTTGTGATAGTGTTGAAAAACCACTTTTCGCACTTGTGTTAGTGTTGAAAAACCACTTTTCGCACTTGTGTTGGTGCAGGAAACCACTTTTGCACTTGTATTAGTGTGGAAAACCACTTTTCGCACTTGTGTTAGTGTTGAAAAACCACTTTTCGTACTTGTGTTAGTGTTGAAAAAACACTTTTTGCACTTGTGATAGTGTTGAAAAACCACTTTTCGCACTTGTGTTGGTGCAGGAAACCACTTTTGCACTTGTATTAGTGTGGAAAAACACTTTTTGCACTTGTGATAGTGTTGAAAAACCACTTTTCGCACTTGTGTTAGTGTTGAAAAACCACTTTTCGCACTTGTGTTGGTGCAGGAAAACACTTTTGCACTTGTATTAGTGTGGAAAAACCACTTTTCGCACTTGTGTTAGTGTTGAAAAACCACTTTTCGCACTTGTGTTGGTGCAGGAAACCACTTTTGCACTTGTATTAGTGTGGAAAAAACACTTTTTGCACTTGTGATAGTGTTGAAAAACCACTTTTCGCACTTGTGTTAGTGTTGAAAAACCACTTTTCGCACTTGTGTTGGTGCAGGAAACCACTTTTGCACTTGTATTAGTGTGGAAAACCACTTTTCGCACTTGTGTTAGTGTTGAAAAACCACTTTTCGTACTTGTGTTAGTGTTGAAAAAACACTTTTTGCACTTGTGATAGTGTTGAAAAACCACTTTTCGCACTTGTGTTGGTGCAGGAAACCACTTTTGCACTTGTATTAGTGTGGAAAAACACTTTTTGCACTTGTGATAGTGTTGAAAAACCACTTTTCGCACTTGTGTTAGTGTTGAAAAACCACTTTTCGCACTTGTGTTGGTGCAGGAAACCACTTTTGCACTTGTATTAGTGTGGAAAAACCACTTTTCGCACTTGTGTTAGTGTTGAAAAACCACTTTTCGCACTTGTGTTAGTGTTGAAAAACCACTTTTTGCACTTGTGTTAGTGTTGAAAAACCACTTTTCGCACTTGTGTTGGTGCAGGAAACCACTTTTGCACTTGTAGTAGTGTGGAAAAAACACTTTTCGCACTTGTGTTAGTGTTGAAAAACCACTTTTCGCACTTGTGTTAGTGTTGAAAAACCACTTTTCGCACTTGTGTTGGTGCAGGAAACCACTTTTGCACTTGTATTAGTGTGGAAAAACCACTTTTTGCACTTGTGTTAGTGTTGAAAAACCACTTTTCGCACTTGTATTAGTGTGGAAAAACCACTTTTCGCACTTGTGTTAGTGTTGAAAAACCACTTTTCGCACTTGTGTTAGTGTTGAAAAACCACTTTTCGCACTTGTGTTGGTGCAGGAAACCACTTTTGCACTTGTATTATTGTGGAAAAAACACTTTTTGCACTTGTGATAGTGTTGAAAAACCACTTTTCGCACTAGTGTTAGTGTTGAAAAACCACTTTTCGCACTTGTGTTAGTGTTGAAAAACCACTTTTCGCACTTATGTTGGTGCAGGAAACCACTTTTGCACTTGTATTAGTGTGGAAAAAACACTTTTTGCACTTGTGATAGTGTTGAAAAACCACTTTTCGCACTTGTGTTGGTGCAGGAAACCACTTTTACACTTGTATTAGTGTGGAAAAAACACTTTTCGCAATTGTGTTAGTGTTGAAAAACCACTTTTCGCACTTGTGTTAGTGTTGAAAAACCACTTTTCGCACTTGTGTTGGTGCAGGAAACCACTTTTACACTTGTATTAGTGTGGAAAAAACACTTTTTGCACTTGTGATAGTGTTGAAAAACCACTTTTCGCACTTGTGTTAGTGTTGAAAAACAACTTTTCGCACTTGTGTTGGTGCAGCAAACCACTTTTGCACTTGTATTAGTGTGGAAAAACCACTTTTCGCACTTGTGTTAGTGATGAAAAACCACTTTTTGCACTTGTGTTAGTGTTGAAAAACCACTTTTCGCACTTGTGTTGGTGCAGGAAACCACTTTTGCACTTGTATTAGTGTGGAAAAAACACTTTTTGCACTTGTGATAGTGTTGAAAAAGCACTTTTCGCACTTGTGTTAGTGTTGAAAAACCACTTTTCGCACTTGTGTTGGTGCAGGAAACCACTTTTGCACTTGTATTAGTGTGGAAAAAACACTTTTTGCACTTGTGATAGTGTTGAAAAACCACTTTTCGCACTTGTGTTAGTGTTGAAAAACCACTTTTCGCACTTGTGTTGGTGCAGGAAACCACTTTTGCACTTGTATTAGTGTGGAAAAACCACTTTTCGCACTTGTGTTGGTGCAGGAAACCACTTTTGCACTTGTATTAGTGTGGAAAAAACACTTTTTGCACTTGTGATAGTGTTGAAAAACCACTTTTCGCACTTGTGTTAGTGTTGAAAAACCACTTTTCGCACTTGTGTTGGTTGAGGAAACCACTTTTGCACTTGTATTAGTGTGGAAAAACCACTTTTCGCACTTGTGTTAGTGTTGAAAAACCACTTTTCGTACTTGTGTTAGTGTTGAAAAAACACTTTTTGCACTTGTGATAGTGTTGAAAAACCACTTTTCGCACTTGTGTTGGTGCAGGAAACCACTTTTGCACTTATATTAGTGTGGAAAAACACTTTTTGCACTTGTGATAGTGTTGAAAAACCACTTTTCGCACTTGTGTTAGTGTTGAAAAACCACTTTTCGCACTTGTGTTGGTGCAGGAAACCACTTTTGCACTTGTATTAGTGTGGAAAAACCACTTTTCGCACTTGTGTTAGTGTTGAAAAACCACTTTTCGCACTTGTGTTAGTGTTGAAAAACCACTTTTCGCACTTGTGTTGGTGCAGGAAACCACTTTTGCACTTGTATTAGTGTGGAAAAAACACTTTTCGCACTTGTGTTAGTGTTGAAAAACCACTTTTCGCACTTGTGTTAGTGTTGAAAAACCACTTTTCGCACTTGTGTTGGTGCAGGAAACCACTTTTGCACTTGTATTAGTGTGGAAAAACCACTTTTCGCACTTGTGTTAGTGTTGAAAAACCACTTTTCGCACTTGTATTAGTGTGGAAAAACCACTTTCGCACTTGTGTTAGTGTTGAAAAAACACTTTTCGCAGTTGTGTTAGTGTTGAAAAACCACTTTTCGCACTTGTGTTGGTGCAGGAAACCACTTTTGCACTTGTATTAGTGTGGAAAAAACACTTTTTGCACTTGTGATAGTGTTGACAAACCACTTTTCGCACTTGTGTTAGTGTTGAAAAACCACTTTTCGCACTTGTGTTAGTGTTGAAAACCCACTTTTCGCACTTGTGTTGGTGCAGGAAACCACTTTTGCACTTGTATTAGTGTGGAAAAAACACTTTTTGCACTTGTGATAGTGTTGAAAAACCACTTTTCGCACTTGTGTTGGTGCAGGAAACCACTTTTACACTTGTATTAGTGTGGAAAAAACACTTTTCGCAATTGTGTTAGTGTTGAAAAACCACTTTTCGCACTTGTGTTAGTGTTGAAAAACCACTTTTCGCACTTGTGTTGGTGCAGGAAACCACTTTTACACTTGTATTAGTGTTGAAAAAACACTTTTTGCACTTGTGATAGTGTTGAAAAACCACTTTTCGCACTTATGTTAGTGTTGAAAAACCACTTTTCGCGCTTGTGTTGGTGCAGGAAATCACTTTTGCACTTGTATTAGTGTGGAAAAACCACTTTTCACACTTGTGTTGGTGTTGAAAAACCACTTTTCGCACTTGTGTTAGTGTTGAAAAACCACTTTTCGCACTTGTGCTAGTGTTGAAAAACCACTTTTGCACTTGTATTAGTGTGGAAAAAACACTTTTTGCACTTGTGATAGTGTTGAAAAACCACCTTTCGCACTTGTATTAGTGTGGAAAACCACTTTTCGCACTTGTGTTAGTGTTGAAAAATCACTTTTCGCACTTGTGTTAGTGTTGAAAAACCACTTTTGCACTTGTATTAGCGTGGAAAAATCACTTTTCGCACTTGTGTTGGTGCAGGAAGCCAATTTTGCACTTCTGTTAGTATTGAAAAACCACTTTTCGCACTTGTGTTAGTGTTGAAAAATCACTTTTCGCACTTGTGTTGGTGCAGGAAACCACTTTTGCACTTGCATTAGTGTGGAAAAACACTTTTTGCACTTGTGATAGTGTTGAAAAACCACTTTTCGCACTTGTGTTAGTGTTGAAAAACCACTTTTCGCACTTGTGTTGGTGCAGGAAACCACTTTTGCACTTGTATTAGTGTGGAAAACCACTTTTCGCACTTGTGTTAGTGTGGAAAAAACACTTTTTGCACTTGTGATAGTGTTGAAAAACCACTTTTCGCACTTGTGTTGGTGCAGGAAACCACTTTTGCACTTGTATTAGTGTGGAAAAAACACTTTTTGCACTTGTGATAGTGTTGAAAAACCACTTTTGCACTTGTGTTAGTGTTGAAAAACCACTTTTCGCACTTGTGTTAGTGTTGAAAAAACACTTTTTGCACTTGTGGGAGTGTTGAAAAACCACTTTTGCACTTGTATTAGTGTGGAAAAAACACTTTTTGCACTTGTGATAGTGTTGAAAAACCACTTTCGCACTTGTGTTAGTGTTGAAAAACCACTTTTCGCACTTGTGTTGGTGCAGGAAACCACTTTTGCACTTGTATTAGTGTGGAAAAAACACTTTTCGCACTTGTGTTAGTGTTGAAAAACCACTTTTCGCACTTGTGTTAGTGTTGAAAAACCACTTTTCGCACTTGTGTTGGTGCAGGAAACCACTTTTGCACTTGTATTAGTGTGGAAAAAACACTTTTTGCACTTGTGATAGTGTTGAAAAACCACTTTTTGCACTTGTGATAGTGTTGAAAAACCACTTTTCGCACTTGTGTTGGTGCAGGAAACCACTTTTGCACTTGTATTAGTGTGGAAAAACCACTTTTCGCACTTGTGTTAGTGTTGAAAAACCACTTTTCGCACTTGTGTTAGTGTTGAAAAACCACATTTTGCACTTGTGTTAGTGTTGAAAAACCACTTTTCGCACTTGTGTTGGTGCAGGAAACCACGTTTGCACTTGCATTAGTGTGGAAAAAACACTTTTCGCACTTGTGTTAGTGTTGAAAAACCACTTTTCGCACTTGTGTTAGTGTTGAAAAACCACTTTTTGCACTTGTGTTGGTGCAGGAAACCACTTTTGCACTTGTATTAGTGTGGAAAAAACCACTTTTTGCACTTGTGATAGTGTTGAAAACCACTTTTCGCACTTGTGATAGTGTTGAAAAACCACTTTTCGCACTTGTGATTAGTGTTGAAAAACCACTTTTCGCACTTGTGTTGGTGCAGGAAACCACTTTTGCACTTGTATTAGTGTGGAAAACCACTTTTCGCACTTGTGTTAGTGTTGAAAAACCACTTTCGTACTTGTGTGTTAGTGTTGAAAAAACACTTTTTGCACTCGTGATAGTGTTGAAAAACCACTTTTCGCACTTGGTGTTGGTGCAGGAAACCACTTTTGCACTTTGTTGGTGCAGGAAACCACTTTTGCACTTGTATTAGTGTGGAAAACCACTTTTCGCACTTGTGTTAGTGTTGAAAAACCACTTTTCGTACTTGTGTTAGTGTTGAAAAAACACTTTTTGCACTCGTGATAGTGTTGAAAAACCACTTTTCGCACTTGTGTTGGTGCAGGAAACCACTTTTGCACTTGTATTAGTGTGGAACACACTTTTTGCACTTGTGATAGTGTTGAAAAACCACTTTTCGCACTTGTGTTAGTGTTGAAAAACCACTTTTCGCACTTGTGTTGGTGCAGGAAACCACTTTTGCACTTGTATTAGTGTGGAAAAACCACTTTTCGCACTTGTGTTAGTGTTGAAAAACCACTTTTCGCACTTGTGTTGGTGCAGGAAACCACTTTTGCACTTGTATTAGTGTGGAAAAACCACTTTTCGCACTTGTGTTAGTGTGGAAAAAACACTTTTTGCACTTGTGATAGTGTTGAAAAACCACTTTTCGCACTTGTGTTGGTGCAGGAAACCAATTTTGCACTTGTATTAGTGTGGAAAAAACACTTTTTGCACTTGTGATAGTGTTGAAAAACCACTTTTGCACTTGTGTTAGTGTTGAAAAACCACTTTTCGCACTTGTGTTAGTGTTGAAAAAACACTTTTTGCACTTGTGGTAGTGTTGAAAAACCACTTTTGCACTTGTATTAGTGTGGAAAAAACAACTTTTTGCACTTGTGATAGTGTTGAAAAACCACTTTTCGCACTTGTGTTAGTGTTGAAAAACCACTTTTCGCACTTGTGTTGGTGCAGGAAACCACTTTTGCACTTGTATTAGTGTGGAAAAAACACTTTTCGCACTTGTGTTAGTGTTGAAAAACCACTTTTCGCACTTGTGTTAGTGTTGAAAAACCACTTTTCGCACTTGTGTTGGTGCAGGAAACCACTTTTGCACTTGTATTAGTGTGGAAAAAACACTTTTTGCACTTGTGATAGTGTTGAAAAACCACTTTTTGCACTTGTGTTAGTGTTGAAAAACCACTTTTCGCACTTGTGTTGGTGCAGGAAACCACTTTTGCACTTGTGTTAGTGTTGAAAAACCACTTTTCGCACTTGTGTTAGTGTTGAAAAACCACTTTTCGCACTTGTGTTAGTGTTGAAAAACCACTTTTCGCACTTGTGTTGGTGCAGGAAACCACTTTTGCACTTGTATTAGTGTGGAAAAAACACTTTTTGCACTTGTGATAGTGTTGAAAAACCACTTTTCGCAATTGTGTTAGTGTTGAAAAACCACTTTTCGCACTTGTGTTGGTGCAGGAAACCACTTTTGCACTTGTATTAGTGTGGAAAAACCACTTTTCGCACTTGTGTTGGTGCAGGAAACCACTTTTGCACTTGTATTAGTGTGGAAAAAACACTTTTTGCACTTGTGATAATGTTGAAAAACCACTTTTCGCACTTGTGTTAGTGTTGAAAAACCACTTTTCGCACTTGTGTTGGTTGAGGAAACCACTTTTGCACTTGTATTAGTGTGGAAAAACCACTTTTCGCACTTGTGTTAGTGTTGAAAAACCACTTTTCGTATTTGTGTTAGTGTTGAAAAAACACTTTTTGCACTTGTGATAGTGTTGAAAAACCACTTTTCGCACTTGTGTTGGTGCAGGAAACCACTTTTGCACTTATATTAGTGTGGAAAAACACTTTTTGCACTTGTGATAGTGTTGAAAAACCACTTTTCGCACTTGTGTTAGTGTTGAAAAACCACTTTTCGCACTTGTGTTGGTGCAGGAAACCACTTTTGCACTTGTATTAGTGTGGAAAAACCACTTTTCGCACTTGTGTTAGTGTTGAAAAACCACTTTTCGCACTTGTGTTAGTGTTGAAAAACCATTTTTCGCACTTGTGTTAGTGTTGAAAAACCACTTTTCGCACTTGTATTAGTGTGGAAAAAACACTTTTCGCACTTGTGTTAGTGTTGAAAAACCACTTTTCGCACTTGTGTTAGTGTTGAAAAACCACTTTTCGCACTTGTGTTGGTGCAGGAAACCACTTTTGCACTTGTATTAGTGTGGAAAAACCACTTTTCGCACTTGTGTTAGTGTTGAAAAACCACTTTTCGCACTTGTATTAGTGTGGAAAAACCACTTTCGCACTTGTGTTAGTGTTGAAAAAACACTTTTCGCAGTTGTGTTAGTGTTGAAAAACCACTTTTCGCACTTGTGTTGGTGCAGGAAACCACTTTTGCACTTGTATTAGTGTGGAAAACCACTTTTCGCACTTGTGTTAGTGTTGAAAAACCACTTTTCGTACTTGTGTTAGTGTTGAAAAAACACTTTTTGCACTTGTGATAGTGTTGAAAAACCACTTTTCGCACTTGTGTTGGTGCAGGAAACCACTTTTGCACTTGTATTAGTGTGGAAAAACACTTTTTGCACTTGTGATAGTGTTGAAAAACCACTTTTCGCAATTGTGTTAGTGTTGAAAAACCACTTTTCGCACTTGTGTTGGTGCAGGAAACCACTTTTGCACTTGTATTAGTGTGGAAAAACCACTTTTCGCACTTGTGTTAGTGTTGAAAAACCACTTTTCGCACTTGTGTTAGTGTTGAAAAACCACTTTTTGCACTTGTGTTAGTGTTGAAAAACCACTTTTCGCACTTGTGTTGGTGCAGGAAACCACTTTTGCACTTGTAGTAGTGTGGAAAAACACTTTTCGCACTTGTGTTAGTGTTGAAAAACCACTTTTCGCACTTGTGTTAGTGTTGAAAAACCACTTTTCGCACTTGTGTTGGTGCAGGAAACCACTTTTGCACTTGTATTAGTGTGGAAAAACCACTTTTTGCACTTGTGTTAGTGTTGAAAAACCACTTTTCGCACTTGTATTAGTGTGGAAAAACCACTTTTCGCACTTGTGTTAGTGTTGAAAAACCACTTTTCGCACTTGTGTTAGTGTTGAAAAACCACTTTTCGCACTTGTGTTGGTGCAGGAAACCACTTTTGCACTTGTATTATTGTGGAAAAAACACTTTTTGCACTTGTGATAGTGTTGAAAAACCACTTTTCGCACTAGTGTTAGTGTTGAAAAACCACTTTTCGCACTTGTGTTAGTGTTGAAAAACCACTTTTCGCACTTATGTTGGTGCAGGAAACCACTTTTGCACTTGTATTAGTGTGGAAAAAACACTTTTTGCACTTGTGATAGTGTTGAAAAACCACTTTTCGCACTTGTGTTGGTGCAGGAAACCACTTTTACACTTGTATTAGTGTGGAAAAAACACTTTTCGCAATTGTGTTAGTGTTGAAAAACCACTTTTCGCACTTGTGTTAGTGTTGAAAAACCACTTTTCGCACTTGTGTTGGTGCAGGAAACCACTTTTACACTTGTATTAGTGTGGAATTTACACTTTTTGCACTTGTGATAGTGTTGAAAAACCACTTTTCGCACTTGTGTTAGTGTTGAAAAACAACTTTTCGCACTTGTGTTGGTGCAGCAAACCACTTTTGCACTTGTATTAGTGTGGAAAAACCACTTTTCGCACTTGTGTTAGTGATGAAAAACCACTTTTTGCACTTGTGTTAGTGTTGAAAAACCACTTTTCGCACTTGTGTTGGTGCAGGAAACCACTTTTGCACTTGTATTAGTGTGGAAAAAACACTTTTTGCACTTGTGATAGTGTTGAAAAAGCACTTTTCGCACTTGTGTTAGTGTTGAAAAACCACTTTTCGCACTTGTGTTGGTGCAGGAAACCACTTTTGCACTTGTATTAGTGTGGAAAAAACACTTTTTGCACTTGTGATAGTGTTGAAAAACCACTTTTCGCACTTGTGTTAGTGTTGAAAAACCACTTTTCGCACTTGTGTTGGTGCAGGAAACCACTTTTGCACTTGTATTAGTGTGGAAAAACCACTTTTCGCACTTGTGTTGGTGCAGGAAACCACTTTTGCACTTGTATTAGTGTGGAAAAAACACTTTTTGCACTTGTGATAGTGTTGAAAAACCACTTTTCGCACTTGTGTTAGTGTTGAAAAACCACTTTTCGCACTTGTGTTGGTTGAGGAAACCACTTTTGCACTTGTATTAGTGTGGAAAAACCACTTTTCGCACTTGTGTTAGTGTTGAAAAACCACTTTTCGTACTTGTGTTAGTGTTGAAAAAACACTTTTTGCACTTGTGATAGTGTTGAAAAACCACTTTTGGCACTTGTGTTGGTGCAGGAAACCACTTTTGCACTTATATTAGTGTGGAAAAACACTTTTTGCACTTGTGATAGTGTTGAAAAACCACTTTTCGCACTTGTGTTAGTGTTGAAAAACCACTTTTCGCACTTGTGTTGGTGCAGGAAACCACTTTTGCACTTGTATTAGTGTGGAAAAACCACTTTTCGCACTTGTGTTAGTGTTGAAAAACCACTTTTCGCACTTGTGTTAGTGTTGAAAAACCACTTTTCGCACTTGTGTTGGTGCAGGAAACCACTTTTGCACTTGTATTAGTGTGGAAAAAACACTTTTCGCACTTGTGTTAGTGTTGAAAAACCACTTTTCGCACTTGTGTTAGTGTTGAAAAACCACTTTTCGCACTTGTGTTGGTGCAGGAAACCACTTTTGCACTTGTATTAGTGTGGAAAAACCACTTTTCGCACTTGTGTTAGTGTTGAAAAACCACTTTTCGCACTTGTATTAGTGTGGAAAAACCACTTTCGCACTTGTGTTAGTGTTGAAAAAACACTTTTCGCAGTTGTGTTAGTGTTGAAAAACCACTTTTCGCACTTGTGTTGGTGCAGGAAACCACTTTTGCACTTGTATTAGTGTGGAAAAAACACTTTTTGCACTTGTGATAGTGTTGACAAACCACTTTTCGCACTTGTGTTAGTGTTGAAAAACCACTTTTCGCACTTGTGTTAGTGTTGAAAACCCACTTTTCGCACTTGTGTTGGTGCAGGAAACCACTTTTGCACTTGTATTAGTGTGGAAAAAACACTTTTTGCACTTGTGATAGTGTTGAAAAACCACTTTTCGCACTTGTGTTGGTGCAGGAAACCACTTTTGCACTTGTAGTAGTGTGGAAAAAACACTTTTCGCACTTGTGTTAGTGTTGAAAAACCACTTTTCGCACTTGTGTTAGTGTTGAAAAACCACTTTTCGCACTTGTGTTGGTGCAGGAAACCACTTTTGCACTTGTATTAGTGTGGAAAAACCACTTTTTGCACTTGTGTTAGTGTTGAAAAACCACTTTTCGCACTTGTATTAGTGTGGAAAAACCACTTTTCGCACTTGTGTTAGTGTTGAAAAACCACTTTTCGCACTTGTGTTAGTGTTGAAAAACCACTTTTCGCACTTGTGTTGGTGCAGGAAACCACTTTTGCACTTGTATTATTGTGGAAAAAACACTTTTTGCACTTGTGATAGTGTTGAAAAACCACTTTTCGCACTAGTGTTAGTGTTGAAAAACCACTTTTCGCACTTGTGTTAGTGTTGAAAAACCACTTTTCGCACTTATGTTGGTGCAGGAAACCACTTTTGCACTTGTATTAGTGTGGAAAAAACACTTTTTGCACTTGTGATAGTGTTGAAAAACCACTTTTCGCACTTGTGTTGGTGCAGGAAACCACTTTTACACTTGTATTAGTGTGGAAAAAACACTTTTCGCAATTGTGTTAGTGTTGAAAAACCACTTTTCGCACTTGTGTTAGTGTTGAAAAACCACTTTTCGCACTTGTGTTGGTGCAGGAAACCACTTTTACACTTGTATTAGTGTGGAAAAAACACTTTTTGCACTTGTGATAGTGTTGAAAAACCACTTTTCGCACTTGTGTTAGTGTTGAAAAACAACTTTTCGCACTTGTGTTGGTGCAGCAAACCACTTTTGCACTTGTATTAGTGTGGAAAAACCACTTTTCGCACTTGTGTTAGTGATGAAAAACCACTTTTTGCACTTGTGTTAGTGTTGAAAAACCACTTTTCGCACTTGTGTTGGTGCAGGAAACCGCTTTTGCACTTGTATTAGTGTGGAAAAAACACTTTTTGCACTTGTGATAGTGTTGAAAAAGCACTTTTCGCACTTGTGTTAGTGTTGAAAAACCACTTTTCGCACTTGTGTTGGTGCAGGAAACCACTTTTGCACTTGTATTAGTGTGGAAAAAACACTTTTTGCACTTGTGATAGTGTTGAAAAACCACTTTTCGCACTTGTGTTAGTGTTGAAAAACCACTTTTCGCACTTGTGTTGGTGCAGGAAACCACTTTTGCACTTGTATTAGTGTGGAAAAACCACTTTTCGCACTTGTGTTGGTGCAGGAAACCACTTTTGCACTTGTATTAGTGTGGAAAAAACACTTTTTGCACTTGTGATAGTGTTGAAAAACCACTTTTCGCACTTGTGTTAGTGTTGAAAAACCACTTTTCGCACTTGTGTTGGTTGAGGAAACCACTTTTGCACTTGTATTAGTGTGGAAAAACCACTTTTCGCACTTGTGTTAGTGTTGAAAAACCACTTTTCGTACTTGTGTTAGTGTTGAAAAAACACTTTTTGCACTTGTGATAGTGTTGAAAAACCACTTTTCGCACTTGTGTTGGTGCAGGAAACCACTTTTGCACTTATATTAGTGTGGAAAAACACTTTTTGCACTTGTGATAGTGTTGAAAAACCACTTTTCGCACTTGTGTTAGTGTTGAAAAACCACTTTTCGCACTTGTGTTGGTGCAGGAAACCACTTTTGCACTTGTATTAGTGTGGAAAAAACCACTTTTCGCACTTGTGTTAGTGTTGAAAAACCACTTTTCGCACTTGTGTTAGTGTTGAAAAACCACTTTTCGCACTTGTGTTGGTGCAGGAAACCACTTTTGCACTTGTATTAGTGTGGAAAAAACACTTTTCGCACTTGTGTTAGTGTTGAAAAACCACTTTTCGCACTTGTGTTAGTGTTGAAAAACCACTTTTCGCACTTGTGTTGGTGCAGGAAACCACTTTTGCACTTGTATTAGTGTGGAAAAACCACTTTTCGCACTTGTGTTAGTGTTGAAAAACCACTTTTCGCACTTGTATTAGTGTGGAAAAACCACTTTCGTACTTGTGTTAGTGTTGAAAAAACACTTTTCGCAGTTGTGTTAGTGTTGAAAAACCACTTTTCGCACTTGTGTTGGTGCAGGAAACCACTTTTGCACTTGTATTAGTGTGGAAAAAACACTTTTTGCACTTGTGATAGTGTTGACAAACCACTTTTCGCACTTGTGTTAGTGTTGAAAAACCACTTTTCGCACTTGTGTTAGTGTTGAAAACCCACTTTTCGCACTTGTGTTGGTGCAGGAAACCACTTTTGCACTTGTATTAGTTTGGAAAAAACACTTTTTGCACTTGTGATAGTGTTGAAAAACCACTTTTCGCACTTGTGTTGGTGCAGGAAACCACTTTTACACTTGTATTAGTGTGGAAAAAACACTTTTCGCAATTGTGTTAGTGTTGAAAAACCACTTTTCGCACTTGTGTTAGTGTTGAAAAACCACTTTTCGCACTTGTGTTGGTGCAGGAAACCACTTTTACACTTGTATTAGTGTTTAAAAAACACTTTTTGCACTTGTGATAGTGTTGAAAAACCACTTTTCGCACTTATGTTAGTGTTGAAAAACCACTTTTCGCGCTTGTGTTGGTGCAGGAAATCACTTTTGCACTTGTATTAGTGTGGAAAAACCACTTTTCGCACTTGTGTTGGTGTTGAAAAACCACTTTTCGCACTTGTGTTAGTGTTGAAAAACCACTTTTCGCACTTGTGCTAGTGTTGAAAAACCACTTTTGCACTTGTATTAGTGTGGAAAAAACACTTTTTGCACTTGTGATAGTGTTGAAAAACCACCTTTCGCACTTGTATTAGTGTGGAAAACCACTTTTCGCACTTGTGTTAGTGTTGAAAAATCACTTTTCGCACTTGTGTTAGTGTTGAAAAACCACTTTTGCACTTGTATTAGCGTGGAAAAATCACTTTTCGCACTTGTGTTGGTGCAGGAAGCCAATTTTGCACTTCTGTTAGTATTGAAAAACCACTTTTCGCACTTGTGTTAGTGTTGAAAAATCACTTTTCGCACTTGTGTTGGTGCAGGAAACCACTTTTGCACTTGCATTAGTGTGGAAAAACACTTTTTGCACTTGTGATAGTGTTGAAAAACCACTTTTCGCACTTGTGTTAGTGTTGAAAAACCACTTTTCGCACTTGTGTTGGTGCAGGAAACCACTTTTGCACTTGTATTAGTGTGGAAAACCACTTTTCGCACTTGTGTTAGTGTGGAAAAAACACTTTTTGCACTTGTGATAGTGTTGAAAAACCACTTTTCGCACTTGTATTAGTGTGGAAAAAACACTTTTTGCACTTGTGATAGTGTTGAAAAACCACTTTTGCACTTGTGTTAGTGTTGAAAAACCACTTTTCGCACTTGTGTTAGTGTTGAAAAAACACTTTTTGCACTTGTGGGAGTGTTGAAAAACCACTTTTGCACTTGTATTAGTGTGGAAAAAACACTTTTTGCACTTGTGATAGTGTTGAAAAACCACTTTCGCACTTGTGTTAGTGTTGAAAAACCACTTTTCGCACTTGTGTTGGTGCAGGAAACCACTTTTGCACTTGTATTAGTGTGGAAAAAACACTTTTCGCACTTGTGTTAGTGTTGAAAAACCACTTTTCGCACTTGTGTTAGTGTTGAAAAACCACTTTTCGCACTTGTGTTGGTGCAGGAAACCACTTTTGCACTTGTATTAGTGTGGAAAAAACACTTTTTGCACTTGTGATAGTGTTGAAAAACCACTTTTTGCACTTGTGATAGTGTTGAAAAACCACTTTTCGCACTTGTGTTGGTGCAGGAAACCACTTTTGCACTTGTATTAGTGTGGAAAAACCACTTTTCGCACTTGTGTTAGTGTTGAAAAACCACTTTTCGCACTTGTGTTAGTGTTGAAAAACCACATTTTGCACTTGTGTTAGTGTTGAAAAACCACTTTTCGCACTTGTGTTGGTGCAGGAAACCACGTTTGCACTTGCATTAGTGTGGAAAAAACACTTTTCGCACTTGTGTTAGTGTTGAAAAACCACTTTTCGCACTTGTGTTAGTGTTGAAAAACCACTTTTTGCACTTGTGTTGGTGCAGGAAACCACTTTTGCACTTGTATTAGTGTGGAAAAACCACTTTTCGCACTTGTGTTAGTGTTGAAAAACCACTTTTCGCACTTGTGTTGGTGCAGGAAAACACTTTTGCACTTGTATTAGTGTGGAAAAACCACTTTTCGCACTTGTGTTAGTGTTGAAAAACCACTTTTCGCACTTGTGTTGGTGCAGGAAACCACTTTTGCACTTGTATTAGTGTGGAAAAAACACTTTTTGCACTTGTGATAGTGTTGAAAAACCACTTTTCGCACTTGTGATAGTGTTGAAAAACCACTTTTCGCACTTGTGTTAGTGTTGAAAAAACACTTTTCGCACTTGTGTTGGTGCAGGAAACCACTTTTGCACTTGTATTAGTGTGGAAAACCACTTTTCGCACTTGTGTTAGTGTTGAAAAACCACTTTTCGTACTTGTGTTAGTGTTGAAAAAACACTTTTTGCACTCGTGATAGTGTTGAAAAACCACTTTTCGCACTTGTGTTGGTGCAGGAAACCACTTTTGCACTTGTATTAGTGTGGAACACACTTTTTGCACTTGTGATAGTGTTGAAAAACCACTTTTCGCACTTGTGTTAGTGTTGAAAAACCACTTTTCGCACTTGTGTTGGTGCAGGAAACCACTTTTGCACTTGTATTAGTGTGGAAAAACCACTTTTCGCACTTGTGTTAGTGTTGAAAAACCACTTTTCGCACTTGTGTTGGTGCAGGAAACCACTTTTGCACTTGTATTAGTGTGGAAAAACAACTTTTCGCACTTGTGTTAGTGTGGAAAAAACACTTTTTGCACTTGTGATAGTGTTGAAAAACCACTTTTCGCACTTGTGTTGGTGCAGGAAACCACTTTTGCACTTGTATTAGTGTGGAAAAAACACTTTTTGCACTTGTGATAGTGTTGAAAAACCACTTTTGCACTTGTGTTAGTGTTGAAAAACCACTTTTCGCACTTGTGTTAGTGTTGAAAAAACACTTTTTGCACTTGTGGTAGTGTTGAAAAACCACTTTTGCACTTGTATTAGTGTGAAAAAAACACTTTTTGCACTTGTGATAGTGTTGAAAAACCACTTTTCGCACTTGTGTTAGTGTTGAAAAACCACTTTTCGCACTTGTGTTGGTGCAGGAAACCACTTTTGCACTTGTATTAGTGTGGAAAAAACACTTTTCGCACTTGTGTTAGTGTTGAAAAACCACTTTTCGCACTTGTGTTAGTGTTGAAAAACCACTTTTCGCACTTGTGTTGGTGCAGGAAACCACTTTTGCACTTGTATTAGTGTGGAAAAAACACTTTTTGCACTTGTGATAGTGTTGAAAAACCACTTTTTGCACTTGTGTTAGTGTTGAAAAACCACTTTTCGCACTTGTGTTGGTGCAGGAAACCACTTTTGCACTTGTGTTAGTGTTGAAAAACCACTTTTCGCACTTGTGTTAGTGTTGAAAAACCACTTTTCGCACTTGTGTTAGTGTTGAAAAACCACTTTTCGCACTTGTGTTGGTGCAGGAAACCACTTTTGCACTTGTATTAGTGTGGAAAAAACACTTTTTGCACTTGTGATAGTGTTGAAAAACCACTTTTCGCAATTGTGTTAGTGTTGAAAAACCACTTTTCGCACTTGTGTTGGTGCAGGAAACCACTTTTGCACTTGTATTAGTGTGGAAAAACCACTTTTCGCACTTGTGTTGGTGCAGGAAACCACTTTTGCACTTGTATTAGTGTGGAAAAAACACTTTTTGCACTTGTGATAATGTTGAAAAACCACTTTTCGCACTTGTGTTAGTGTTGAAAAACCACTTTTCGCACTTGTGTTGGTTGAGGAAACCACTTTTGCACTTGTATTAGTGTGGAAAAACCACTTTTCGCACTTGTGTTAGTGTTGAAAAACCACTTTTCGTATTTGTGTTAGTGTTGAAAAAACACTTTTTGCACTTGTGATAGTGTTGAAAAACCACTTTTCGCACTTGTGTTGGTGCAGGAAACCACTTTTGCACTTATATTAGTGTGGAAAAACACTTTTTGCACTTGTGATAGTGTTGAAAAACCACTTTTCGCACTTGTGTTAGTGTTGAAAAACCACTTTTCGCACTTGTGTTGGTGCAGGAAACCACTTTTGCACTTGTATTAGTGTGGAAAAACCACTTTTCGCACTTGTGTTAGTGTTGAAAAACCACTTTTCGCACTTGTGTTAGTGTTGAAAAACCATTTTTCGCACTTGTGTTAGTGTTGAAAAACCACTTTTTGCACTTGTATTAGTGTGGAAAAAACACTTTTCGCACTTGTGTTAGTGTTGAAAAACCACTTTTCGCACTTGTGTTAGTGTTGAAAAACCACTTTTCGCACTTGTGTTGGTGCAGGAAACCACTTTTGCACTTGTATTAGTGTGGAAAAACCACTTTTCGCACTTGTGTTAGTGTTGAAAAACCACTTTTCGCACTTGTATTAGTGTGGAAAAACCACTTTCGCACTTGTGTTAGTGTTGAAAAAACACTTTTCGCAGTTGTGTTAGTGTTGAAAAACCACTTTTCGCACTTGTGTTGGTGCAGGAAACCACTTTTGCACTTGTATTAGTGTGGAAAACCACTTTTCGCACTTGTGTTAGTGTTGAAAAACCACTTTTCGTACTTGTGTTAGTGTTGAAAAAACACTTTTTGCACTTGTGATAGTGTTGAAAAACCACTTTTCGCACTTGTGTTGGTGCAGGAAACCACTTTTGCACTTGTATTAGTGTGGAAAAACACTTTTTGCACTTGTGATAGTGTTGAAAAACCACTTTTCGCAATTGTGTTAGTGTTGAAAAACCACTTTTCGCACTTGTGTTGGTGCAGGAAACCACTTTTGCACTTGTATTAGTGTGGAAAAACCACTTTTCGCACTTGTGTTAGTGTTGAAAAACCACTTTTCGCACTTGTGTTAGTGTTGAAAAACCACTTTTTGCACTTGTGTTAGTGTTGAAAAACCACTTTTCGCACTTGTGTTGGTGCAGGAAACCACTTTTGCACTTGTAGTAGTGTGGAAAAACACTTTTTGCACTTGTGTTAGTGTTGAAAAACCACTTTTCGCACTTGTGTTAGTGTTGAAAAACCACTTTTCGCACTTGTGTTGGTGCAGGAAACCACTTTTGCACTTGTATTAGTGTGGAAAAACCACTTTTTGCACTTGTGTTAGTGTTGAAAAACCACTTTTCGCACTTGTATTAGTGTGGAAAAACCACTTTTCGCACTTGTGTTAGTGTTGAAAAACCACTTTTCGCACTTGTGTTAGTGTTGAAAAACCACTTTTCGCACTTGTGTTGGTGCAGGAAACCACTTTTGCACTTGTATTATTGTGGAAAAAACACTTTTTGCACTTGTGATAGTGTTGAAAAACCACTTTTCGCACTAGTGTTAGTGTTGAAAAACCACTTTTCGCACTTGTGTTAGTGTTGAAAAACCACTTTTCGCACTTATGTTGGTGCAGGAAACCACTTTTGCACTTGTATTAGTGTGGAAAAAACACTTTTTGCACTTGTGATAGTGTTGAAAAACCACTTTTCGCACTTGTGTTGGTGCAGGAAACCACTTTTACACTTGTATTAGTGTGGAAAAAACACTTTTCGCAATTGTGTTAGTGTTGAAAAACCACTTTTCGCACTTGTGTTAGTGTTGAAAAACCACTTTTCGCACTTGTGTTGGTGCAGGAAACCACTTTTACACTTGTATTAGTGTGGAAAAAACACTTTTTGCACTTGTGATAGTGTTGAAAAACCACTTTTCGCACTTGTGTTAGTGTTGAAAAACAACTTTTCGCACTTGTGTTGGTGCAGCAAACCACTTTTGCACTTGTATTAGTGTGGAAAAACCACTTTTCGCACTTGTGTTAGTGATGAAAAACCACTTTTTGCACTTGTGTTAGTGTTGAAAAACCACTTTTCGCACTTGTGTTGGTGCAGGAAACCACTTTTGCACTTGTATTAGTGTGGAAAAAACACTTTTTGCACTTGTGATAGTGTTGAAAAAGCACTTTTCGCACTTGTGTTAGTGTTGAAAAACCACTTTTCGCACTTGTGTTGGTGCAGGAAACCACTTTTGCACTTGTATTAGTGTGGAAAAAACACTTTTTGCACTTGTGATAGTGTTGAAAAACCACTTTTCGCACTTGTGTTAGTGTTGAAAAACCACTTTTCGCACTTGTGTTGGTGCAGGAAACCACTTTTGCACTTGTATTAGTGTGGAAAAACCACTTTTCGCACTTGTGTTGGTGCAGGAAACCACTTTTGCACTTGTATTAGTGTGGAAA
Organism: Myxine glutinosa; assembly: GCF_964187855.1. Taxonomy (NCBI): domain Eukaryota; kingdom Metazoa; phylum Chordata; class Myxini; order Myxiniformes; family Myxinidae; genus Myxine; species Myxine glutinosa. The sequence goes on from NC_136264.1 coordinate 148,388,269, forward strand.
AAACACTTTTTGCACTTGTGATAGTGTTGAAAAACCACTTTTCGCACTTGTGTTAGTGTTGAAAAACCACTTTTCGCACTTGTGTTGGTTGAGGAAACCACTTTTGCACTTGTATTAGTGTGGAAAAACCACTTTTCGCACTTGTGTTAGTGTTGAAAAACCACTTTTCGTACTTGTGTTAGTGTTGAAAAAACACTTTTTGCACTTGTGATAGTGTTGAAAAACCACTTTTCGCACTTGTGTTGGTGCAGGAAACCACTTTTGCACTTATATTAGTGTGGAAAAACACTTTTTGCACTTGTGATAGTGTTGAAAAACCACTTTTCGCACTTGTGTTAGTGTTGAAAAACCACTTTTCGCACTTGTGTTGGTGCAGGAAACCACTTTTGCACTTGTATTAGTGTGGAAAAACCACTTTTCGCACTTGTGTTAGTGTTGAAAAACCACTTTTCGCACTTGTGTTAGTGTTGAAAAACCACTTTTCGCACTTGTGTTGGTGCAGGAAACCACTTTTGCACTTGTATTAGTGTGGAAAAAACACTTTTCGCACTTGTGTTAGTGTTGAAAAACCACTTTTCGCACTTGTGTTAGTGTTGAAAAACCACTTTTCGCACTTGTGTTGGTGCAGGAAACCACTTTTGCACTTGTATTAGTGTGGAAAAACCACTTTTCGCACTTGTGTTAGTGTTGAAAAACCACTTTTCGCACTTGTATTAGTGTGGAAAAACCACTTTCGCACTTGTGTTAGTGTTGAAAAAACACTTTTCGCAGTTGTGTTAGTGTTGAAAAACCACTTTTCGCACTTGTGTTGGTGCAGGAAACCACTTTTGCACTTGTATTAGTGTGGAAAAAACACTTTTTGCACTTGTGATAGTGTTGACAAACCACTTTTCGCACTTGTGTTAGTGTTGAAAAACCACTTTTCGCACTTGTGTTAGTGTTGAAAACCCACTTTTCGCACTTGTGTTGGTGCAGGAAACCACTTTTGCACTTGTATTAGTGTGGAAAAAACACTTTTTGCACTTGTGATAGTGTTGAAAAACCACTTTTCGCACTTGTGTTGGTGCAGGAAACCACTTTTACACTTGTATTAGTGTGGAAAAAACACTTTTCGCAATTGTGTTAGTGTTGAAAAACCACTTTTCGCACTTGTGTTAGTGTTGAAAAACCACTTTTCGCACTTGTGTTGGTGCAGGAAACCACTTTTACACTTGTATTAGTGTGGAACACACTTTTTGCACTTGTGATAGTGTTGAAAAACCACTTTTCGCACTTGTGTTAGTGTTGAAAAACCACTTTTCGCACTTGTGTTGGTGCAGGAAACCACTTTTGCACTTGTATTAGTGTGGAAAAACCACTTTTCGCACTTGTGTTAGTGTTGAAAAACCACTTTTCGCACTTGTGTTGGTGCAGGAAACCACTTTTGCACTTGTATTAGTGTGGAAAAACCACTTTTCGCACTTGTGTTAGTGTGGAAAAAACACTTTTTGCACTTGTGATAGTGTTGAAAAACCACCTTTCGCACTTGTATTAGTGTGGAAAACCACTTTTCGCACTTGTGTTAGTGTTGAAAAATCACTTTTCGCACTTGTGTTAGTGTTGAAAAACCACTTTTGCACTTGTATTAGCGTGGAAAAATCACTTTTCGCACTTGTGTTGGTGCAGGAAGCCAATTTTGCACTTCTGTTAGTATTGAAAAACCACTTTTCGCACTTGTGTTGGTGCAGGAAACCACTTTTGCACTTGCATTAGTGTGGAAAAACACTTTTTGCACTTGTGATAGTGTTGAAAAACCACTTTTCGCACTTGTGTTAGTGTTGAAAAACCACTTTTCGCACTTGTGTTGGTGCAGGAAACCACTTTTGCACTTGTATTAGTGTGGAAAACCACTTTTCGCACTTGTGTTAGTGTGGAAAAAACACTTTTTGCACTTGTGATAGTGTTGAAAAACCACTTTTCGCACTTGTGTTGGTGCAGGAAACCACTTTTGCACTTGTATTAGTGTGGAAAAAACACTTTTTGCACTTGTGATAGTGTTGAAAAACCACTTTTGCACTTGTGTTAGTGTTGAAAAACCACTTTTCGCACTTGTGTTAGTGTTGAAAAAACACTTTTTGCACTTGTGGGAGTGTTGAAAAACCACTTTTGCACTTGTATTAGTGTGGAAAAAACACTTTTTGCACTTGTGATAGTGTTGAAAAACCACTTTCGCACTTGTGTTAGTGTTGAAAAACCACTTTTCGCACTTGTGTTGGTGCAGGAAACCACTTTTGCACTTGTATTAGTGTGGAAAAAACACTTTTCGCACTTGTGTTAGTGTTGAAAAACCACTTTTCGCACTTGTGTTAGTGTTGAAAAACCACTTTTCGCACTTGTGTTGGTGCAGGAAACCACTTTTGCACTTGTATTAGTGTGGAAAAAACACTTTTTGCACTTGTGATAGTGTTGAAAAACCACTTTTTGCACTTGTGATAGTGTTGAAAAACCACTTTTCGCACTTGTGTTGGTGCAGGAAACCACTTTTGCACTTGTATTAGTGTGGAAAAACCACTTTTCGCACTTGTGTTAGTGTTGAAAAACCACTTTTCGCACTTGTGTTAGTGTTGAAAAACCACATTTTGCACTTGTGTTAGTGTTGAAAAACCACTTTTCGCACTTGTGTTGGTGCAGGAAACCACGTTTGCACTTGCATTAGTGTGGAAAAAACACTTTTCGCACTTGTGTTAGTGTTGAAAAACCACTTTTCGCACTTGTGTTAGTGTTGAAAAACCACTTTTTGCACTTGTGTTGGTGCAGGAAACCACTTTTGCACTTGTATTAGTGTGGAAAAACCACTTTTCGCACTTGTGTTAGTGTTGAAAAACCACTTTTCGCACTTGTGTTGGTGCAGGAAAACACTTTTGCACTTGTATTAGTGTGGAAAAACCACTTTTCGCACTTGTGTTAGTGTTGAAAAACCACTTTTCGCACTTGTGTTGGTGCAGGAAACCACTTTTGCACTTGTATTAGTGTGGAAAAAACACTTTTTGCACTTGTGATAGTGTTGAAAAACCACTTTTCGCACTTGTGATAGTGTTGAAAAACCACTTTTCGCACTTGTGTTAGTGTTGAAAAACCACTTTTCGCACTTGTGTTGGTGCAGGAAACCACTTTTGCACTTGTATTAGTGTGGAAAACCACTTTTCGCACTTGTGTTAGTGTTGAAAAACCACTTTTCGTACTTGTGTTAGTGTTGAAAAAACACTTTTTGCACTCGTGATAGTGTTGAAAAACCACTTTTCGCACTTGTGTTGGTGCAGGAAACCACTTTTGCACTTGTATTAGTGTGGAACACACTTTTTGCACTTGTGATAGTGTTGAAAAACCACTTTTCGCACTTGTGTTAGTGTTGAAAAACCACTTTTCGCACTTGTGTTGGTGCAGGAAACCACTTTTGCACTTGTATTAGTGTGGAAAAACCACTTTTCGCACTTGTGTTAGTGTTGAAAAACCACTTTTCGCACTTGTGTTGGTGCAGGAAACCACTTTTGCACTTGTATTAGTGTGGAAAAACCACTTTTCGCACTTGTGTTAGTGTGGAAAAAACACTTTTTGCACTTGTGATAGTGTTGAAAAACCACTTTTCGCACTTGTGTTGGTGCAGGAAACCACTTTTGCACTTGTATTAGTGTGGAAAAAACACTTTTTGCACTTGTGATAGTGTTGAAAAACCACTTTTGCACTTGTGTTAGTGTTGAAAAACCACTTTTCGCACTTGTGTTAGTGTTGAAAAAACACTTTTTGCACTTGTGGTAGTGTTGAAAAACCACTTTTGCACTTGTATTAGTGTGGAAAAAACACTTTTTGCACTTGTGATAGTGTTGAAAAACCACTTTTCGCACTTGTGTTAGTGTTGAAAAACCACTTTTCGCACTTGTGTTGGTGCAGGAAACCACTTTTGCACTTGTATTAGTGTGGAAAAAACACTTTTCGCACTTGTGTTAGTGTTGAAAAACCACTTTTCGCACTTGTGTTAGTGTTGAAAAACCACTTTTCGCACTTGTGTTGGTGCAGGAAACCACTTTTGCACTTGTATTAGTGTGGAAAAAACACTTTTTGCACTTGTGATAGTGTTGAAAAACCACTTTTTGCACTTGTGTTAGTGTTGAAAAACCACTTTCGCACTTGTGTTGGTGCAGGAAACCACTTTTGCACTTGTGTTAGTGTGAAAAACCACTTTTCGCACTTGTGTTAGTGTTGAAAAACCACTTTTCGCACTTGTGTTAGTGTTGAAAAACCACTTTTCGCACTTGTGTTGGTGCAGGAAACCACTTTTGCACTTGTATTAGTGTGGAAAAAACACTTTTTGCACTTGTGATAGTGTTGAAAAACCACTTTTCGCAATTGTGTTAGTGTTGAAAAACCACTTTTCGCACTTGTGTTGGTGCAGGAAACCACTTTTGCACTTGTATTAGTGTGGAAAAACCACTTTTCGCACTTGTGTTGGTGCAGGAAACCACTTTTGCACTTGTATTAGTGTGGAAAAAACACTTTTTGCACTTGTGATAATGTTGAAAAACCACTTTTCGCACTTGTGTTAGTGTTGAAAAACCACTTTTCGCACTTGTGTTGGTTGAGGAAACCACTTTTGCACTTGTATTAGTGTGGAAAAACCACTTTTCGCACTTGTGTTAGTGTTGAAAAACCACTTTTCGTATTTGTGTTAGTGTTGAAAAAACACTTTTTGCACTTGTGATAGTGTTGAAAAACCACTTTTCGCACTTGTGTTGGTGCAGGAAACCACTTTTGCACTTATATTAGTGTGGAAAAACACTTTTTGCACTTGTGATAGTGTTGAAAAAACCACTTTTCGCACTTGTGTTAGTGTTGAAAAACCACTTTTCGCACTTGTGTTGGTGCAGGAAACCACTTTTGCACTTGTATTAGTGTGGAAAAACCACTTTTCGCACTTGTGTTAGTGTTGAAAAACCACTTTTCGCACTTGTGTTAGTGTTGAAAAACCATTTTTCGCACTTGTGTTAGTGTTGAAAAACCACTTTTCGCACTTGTATTAGTGTGGAAAAAACACTTTTCGCACTTGTGTTAGTGTTGAAAAACCACTTTTCGCACTTGTGTTAGTGTTGAAAAACCACTTTTCGCACTTGTGTTGGTGCAGGAAACCACTTTTGCACTTGTATTAGTGTGGAAAAACCACTTTTCGCACTTGTGTTAGTGTTGAAAAACCACTTTTCGCACTTGTATTAGTGTGGAAAAACCACTTTCGCACTTGTGTTAGTGTTGAAAAAACACTTTTCGCAGTTGTGTTAGTGTTGAAAAACCACTTTTCGCACTTGTGTTGGTGCAGGAAACCACTTTTGCACTTGTATTAGTGTGGAAAAAACACTTTTTGCACTTGTGATAGTGTTGACAAACCACTTTTCACACTTGTGTAAGTGTTGAAAAACCACTTTTCGCACTTGTGTTAGTGTTGAAAAACCACTTTTCGCACTTGTGTTGGTGCAGGAAACCACTTTTGCACTTGTATTAGTGTGGAAAAAACACTTTTTGCACTTGTGATAGTGTTGAAAAACCACTTTTCGCACTTGTGTTGGTGCAGGAAACCACTTTTACACTTGTATTAGTGTGGAAAAAACACTTTTCGCAATTGTGTTAGTGTTGAAAAACCACTTTTCGCACTTGTGTTAGTGTTGAAAAACCACTTTTCGCACTTGTGTTGGTGCAGGAAACCACTTTTACACTTGTATTAGTGTTGAAAAAACACTTTTTGCACTTGTGATAGTGTTGAAAAACCACTTTTCGCACTTATGTTAGTGTTGAAAAACCACTTTTCGCGCTTGTGTTGGTGCAGGAAATCACTTTTGCACTTGTATTAGTGTGGAAAAACCACTTTTCGCACTTGTGTTGGTGTTGAAAAACCACTTTTCGCACTTGTGTTAGTGTTGAAAAACCACTTTTCACACTTGTGCTAGTGTTGAAAAACCACTTTTGCACTTGTATTAGTGTGGAAAAAACACTTTTTGCACTTGTGATAGTGTTGAAAAACCACCTTTCGCACTTGTATTAGTGTGGAAAACCACTTTTCGCACTTGTGTTAGTGTTGAAAAATCACTTTTCGCACTTGTGTTAGTGTTGAAAAACCACTTTTGCACTTGTATTAGCGTGGAAAAATCACTTTTCGCACTTCTGTTGGTGCAGGAAGCCAATTTTGCACTTCTGTTAGTATTGAAAAACCACTTTTCGCACTTGTGTTAGGGTTGAAAAACCACTTTTCGCACTTGTGTTGGTGCAGGAAACCACTTTTGCACTTGTATTAGTGTGGAAAAAACACTTTTTGCACTTGTGATAGTGTTGACAAACCACTTTTCGCACTTGTGTTAGTGTTGAAAAACCACTTTTCGCACTTGTGTTAGTGTTGAAAAACCACTTTTCGCACTTGTGTTGGTGCAGGAAACCACTTTTGCACTTGTATTAGTGTGGAAAAAACACTTTTTGCACTTGTGATAGTGTTGAAAAACCACTTTTCGCACTTGTGTTGGTGCAGGAAACCACTTTTACACTTGTATTAGTGTGGAAAAAACACTTTTCGCAATTGTGTTAGTGTTGAAAAACCACTTTTCGCACTTGTGTTAGTGTTGAAAAACCACTTTTCGCACTTGTGTTGGTGCAGGAAACCACTTTTACACTTGTATTAGTGTTGAAAAAACACTTTTTGCACTTGTGATAGTGTTGAAAAACCACTTTTCGCACTTATGTTAGTGTTGAAAAACCACTTTTCGCGCTTGTGTTGGTGCAGGAAATCACTTTTGCACTTGTATTAGTGTGGAAAAACCACTTTTCGCACTTGTGTTGGTGTTGAAAAACCACTTTTCGCACTTGTGTTAGTGTTGAAAAACCACTTTTCACACTTGTGCTAGTGTTGAAAAACCACTTTTGCACTTGTATTAGTGTGGAAAAAACACTTTTTGCACTTGTGATAGTGTTGAAAAACCACCTTTCGCATTTGTATTAGTGTGGAAAACCACTTTTCGCACTTGTGTTAGTGTTGAAAAATCACTTTTCGCACTTGTGTTAGTGTTGAAAAACCACTTTTGCACTTGTGTTGGTGCAGGAAGCCAATTTTGCACTTCTGTTAGTATTGAAAAACCACTTTTCGCACTTGTGTTAGTGTTGAAAAACCACTTTTCGCACTTGTGTTGGTGCAGGAAACCACTTTTGCACTTGCATTAGTGTGGAAAAACACTTTTTGCACTTGTGATAGTGTTGAAAAACCACTTTTCGCACTTGTGTTAGTGTTGAAAAACCACTTTTCGCACTTGTGTTGGTGCAGGAAACCACTTTTGCACTTGTATTAGTGTGGAAAACCACTTTTCGCACTTGTGTTAGTGTGGAAAAAACACTTTTTGCACTTGTGATAGTGTTGAAAAACCACTTTTCGCACTTGTGTTGGTGCAGGAAACCACTTTTGCACTTGTATTAGTGTGGAAAAAACACTTTTTGCACTTGTGATAGTGTTGAAAAACCACTTTTGCACTTGTGTTAGTGTTGAAAAACCACTTTTCGCACTTGTGTTAGTGTTGAAAAAACACTTTTTGCACTTGTGGGAGTGTTGAAAAACCACTTTTGCACTTGTATTAGTGTGGAAAAAACACTTTTTGCACTTGTGATAGTGTTGAAAAACCACTTTCGCACTTGTGTTAGTGTTGAAAAACCACTTTTCGCACTTGTGTTGGTGCAGGAAACCACTTTTGCACTTGTATTAGTGTGGAAAAAACACTTTTCACACTTGTGTTAGTGTTGAAAAACCACTTTTCGCACTTGTGTTAGTGTTGAAAAACCACTTTTCGCACTTGTGTTGGTGCAGGAAACCACTTTTGCACTTGTATTAGTGTGGAAAAAACACTTTTTGCACTTGTGATAGTGTTGAAATACCACTTTTTGCACTTGTGATAGTGTTGAAAAACCACTTTTCGCACTTGTGTTGGTGCAGGAAACCACTTTTGCACTTGTATTAGTGTGGAAAAACCACTTTTCGCACTTGTGTTAGTGTTGAAAAACCACTTTTCGCACTTGTGTTAGTGTTGAAAAACCACATTTTGCACTTGTGTTAGTGTTGAAAAACCACTTTTCGCACTTGTGTTGGTGCAGGAAACCACGTTTGCACTTGCATTAGTGTGGAAAAAACACTTTTCGCACTTGTGTTAGTGTTGAAAAACCACTTTTCGCACTTGTGTTAGTGTTGAAAAACCACTTTTTGCACTTGTGTTGGTGCAGGAACCCACTTTTGCACTTGTATTAGTGTGGAAAAACCACTTTTCGCACTTGTGTTAGTGTTGAAAAACCACTTTTCGCACTTGTGTTGGTGCAGGAAAACACTTTTGCACTTGTATTAGTGTGGAAAAACCACTTTTCGCACTTGTGTTAGTGTTGAAAAACCACTTTTCGCACTTGTGTTGGTGCAGGAAACCACTTTTGCACTTGTATTAGTGTGGAAAAAACACTTTTTGCACTTGTGATAGTGTTGAAAAACCACTTTTCGCACTTGTGATAGTGTTGAAAAACCACTTTTCGCACTTGTGTTAGTGTTGAAAAACCACTTTTCGCACTTGTGTTGGTGCAGGAAACCACTTTTGCACTTGTATTAGTGTGGAAAACCACTTTTCGCACTTGTGTTAGTGTTGAAAAACCACTTTTCGTACTTGTGTTAGTGTTGAAAAAACACTTTTTGCACTTGTGATAGTGTTGAAAAACCACTTTTCGCAATTGTGTTGGTGCAGGAAACCACTTTTGCACTTGTATTAGTGTGGAACACACTTTTTGCACTTGTGATAGTGTTGAAAAACCACTTTTCGCACTTGTGTTAGTGTTGAAAAACCACTTTTCGCACTTGTGTTGGTGCAGGAAACCACTTTTGCACTTGTATTAGTGTGGAAAAACCACTTTTCGCACTTGTGTTAGTGTTGAAAAACCACTTTTCGCACTTGTGTTGGTGCAGGAAACCACTTTTGCACTTGTATTAGTGTGGAAAAACCACTTTTCGCACTTGTGTTAGTGTGGAAAAAACACTTTTTGCACTTGTGATAGTGTTGAAAAACCACTTTTCGCACTTGTGTTGGTGCAGGAAACCACTTTTGCATTTGTATTAGTGTGGAAAAAACACTTTTTGCACTTGTGATAGTGTTGAAAAACCACTTTTGCACTTGTGTTAGTGTTGAAAAACCACTTTTCGCACTTGTGTTAGTGTTGAAAAAACACTTTTTGCACTTGTGGTAGTGTTGAAAAACCACTTTTGCACTTGTATTAGTGTGGAAAAAACACTTTTTGCACTTGTGATAGTGTTGAAAAACCACTTTTCGCACTTGTGTTAGTGTTGAAAAACCACTTTTCGCACTTGTGTTGGTGCAGGAAACCACTTTTGCACTTGTATTAGTGTGGAAAAAACACTTTTCGCACTTGTGTTAGTGTTGAAAAACCACTTTTCGCACTTGTGTTAGTGTTGAAAAACCACTTTTCGCACTTGTGTTGGTGCAGGAAACCACTTTTGCATATGTATTAGTGTGGAAAAAACACTTTTTGCACTTGTGATAGTGTTGAAAAACCACTTTTTGCACTTGTGTTAGTGTTGAAAAACCACTTTTCGCACTTGTGTTGGTGCAGGAAACCACTTTTGCACTTGTGTTAGTGTTGAAAAACCACTTTTCGCACTTGTGTTAGTGTTGAAAAACCACTTTTCGCACTTGTGTTAGTGTTGAAAAACCACTTTTCGCACTTGTGTTGGTGCAGGAAACCACTTTTGCACTTGTATTAGTGTGGAAAAAACACTTTTTGCACTTGTAATAGTGTTGAAAAACCACTTTTCGCACTTGTGTTAGTGTTGAAAAACCACTTTTCGCACTTGTGTTGGTGCAGGAAAACACTTTTGCACTTGTATTAGTGTGGAAAAACCACTTTTCGCACTTGTGTTAGTGTTGAAAAACCACTTTTCGCACTTGTGTTGGTGCAGGAAACCACTTTTGCACTTGTATTAGTGTGGAAAAAACACTTTTTGCACTTGTGATAGTGTTGAAAAACCACTTTTCGCACTTGTGTTAGTGTTGAAAAACCACTTTTCGCACTTGTGTTGGTGCAGGAAACCACTTTTGCACTTGCATTAGTGTGGAAAAAACACTTTTCGCACTTGTGTTAGTGTTGAAAAACCACTTTTCGCACTTGTGTTAGTGTTGAAAAACCACTTTTTGCACTTGTGTTGGTGCAGGAAACCACTTTTGCACTTGTATTAGTGTGGAAAAACCACTTTTCGCACTTGTGTTAGTGTTGAAAAACCACTTTTCGCACTTGTGTTGGTGCAGGAAAACACTTTTGCACTTGTATTAGTGTGGAAAAACCACTTTTCGCACTTGTGTTAGTGTTGAAAAACCACTTTTCGCACTTGTGTTGGTGCAGGAAACCACTTTTGCACTTGTATTAGTGTGGAAAAAACACTTTTTGCACTTGTGATAGTGTTGAAAAACCACTTTTCGCACTTGTGATAGTGTTGAAAAACCACTTTTCGCACTTGTGTTAGTGTTGAAAAACCACTTTTCGCACTTGTGTTGGTGCAGGAAACCACTTTTGCACTTGTATTAGTGTGGAAAACCACTTTTCGCACTTGTGTTAGTGTTGAAAAACCACTTTTCGTACTTGTGTTAGTGTTGAAAAAACACTTTTTGCACTTGTGATAGTGTTGAAAAACCACTTTTCGCAATTGTGTTGGTGCAGGAAACCACTTTTGCACTTGTATTAGTGTGGAACACACTTTTTGCACTTGTGATAGTGTTGAAAAACCACTTTTCGCACTTGTGTTAGTGTTGAAAAACCACTTTTCGCACTTGTGTTGGTGCAGGAAACCACTTTTGCACTTGTATTAGTGTGGAAAAACCACTTTTCGCACTTGTGTTAGTGTTGAAAAACCACTTTTCGCACTTGTGTTGGTGCAGGAAACCACTTTTGCACTTGTATTAGTGTGGAAAAACCACTTTTCGCACTTGTGTTAGTGTGGAAAAAACACTTTTTGCACTTGTGATAGTGTTGAAAAACCACTTTTCGCACTTGTGTTGGTGCAGGAAACCACTTTTGCATTTGTATTAGTGTGGAAAAAACACTTTTTGCACTTGTGATAGTGTTGAAAAACCACTTTTGCACTTGTGTTAGTGTTGAAAAACCACTTTTCGCACTTGTGTTAGTGTTGAAAAAACACTTTTTGCACTTGTGGTAGTGTTGAAAAACCACTTTTGCACTTGTATTAGTGTGGAAAAAACACTTTTTGCACTTGTGATAGTGTTGAAAAACCACTTTTCGCACTTGTGTTAGTGTTGAAAAACCACTTTTCGCACTTGTGTTGGTGCAGGAAACCACTTTTGCACTTGTATTAGTGTGGAAAAAACACTTTTCGCACTTGTGTTAGTGTTGAAAAACCACTTTTCGCACTTGTGTTAGTGTTGAAAAACCACTTTTCGCACTTGTGTTGGTGCAGGAAACCACTTTTGCACTTGTATTAGTGTGGAAAAAACACTTTTTGCACTTGTGATAGTGTTGAAAAACCACTTTTTGCACTTGTGTTAGTGTTGAAAAACCACTTTTCGCACTTGTGTTGGTGCAGGAAACCACTTTTGCACTTGTGTTAGTGTTGAAAAACCACTTTTCGCACTTGTGTTAGTGTTGAAAAACCACTTTTCGCACTTGTGTTAGTGTTGAAAAACCACTTTTCGCACTTGTGTTGGTGCAGGAAACCACTTTTGCACTTGTATTAGTGTGGAAAAAACACTTTTTGCACTTGTGATAGTGTTGAAAAACCACTTTTCGCACTTGTGTTAGTGTTGAAAAACCACTTTTCGCACTTGTGTTGGTGCAGGAAAACACTTTTGCACTTGTATTAGTGTGGAAAAACCACTTTTCGCACTTGTGTTAGTGTTGAAAAACCACTTTTCGCACTTGTGTTGGTGCAGGAAACCACTTTTGCACTTGTATTAGTGTGGAAAAAACACTTTTTGCACTTGTGATAGTGTTGAAAAACCACTTTTCGCACTTGTGTTAGTGTTGAAAAACCACTTTTCGCACTTGTGTTGGTGCAGGAAACCACTTTTGCACTTGTATTAGTGTGGAAAACCACTTTTCGCACTTGTGTTAGTGTTGAAAAATCACTTTTCGTACTTGTGTTAGTGTTGAAAAACCACTTTTTGCACTTGTGTTAGTGTTGAAAAACCACTTTTCGCACTTGTGTTGGTGCAGGAAACCACTTTTGCACTTGTATTAGTGTGGAAAAAACACTTTTCGCACTTGTGTTAGTGTTGAAAAACCATTTTTCGCACTTGTGTTAGTGTTCAAAAACCACTTTTTGCACTTGTGTTGGTGCAGGAAACCACTTTTGCACTTGTATTAGTGTGGAAAAACCACTTTTCGCACTTGTGTTAGTGTTGAAAAACCACTTTTCGCACTTGTATTAGTGTGGAAAAACCACTTTTCGCACTTGTGTTAGTGTTGAAAAATCACTTTTCGCACTTGTGTTAGTGTTGAAAAACCACTTTTCGCACTTGTGTTGGTGCAGGAAACCACTTTTGCACTTGTATTATTGTGGAAAAAACACTTTTTGCACTTGTGTTGGTGCAGGAAACCACTTTTGCACTTGTATTAGTGTGGAAAAACCACTTTTCGCACTTGTGTTAGTGTTGAAAAACCACTTTTCGCACTTGTATTAGTGTGGAAAAACCACTTTTCGCACTTGTGTTAGTGTTGAAAAATCACTTTTCGCACTTGTGTTAGTGTTGAAAAACCACTTTTCGCACTTGTGTTGGTGCAGGAAACCACTTTTGCACTTGTATTATTGTGGAAAAAACACTTTTTGCACTTGTGATAGTGTTGAAAAACCACTTTTCGCACTTGTGATAGTGTTGAAAAACCACTTTTCGCACTTGTGTTAGTGTTGAAAAACCACTTTTCGCACTTGTGTTGGTGCAGGAAACCACTTTTGCACTTGCATTAGTGTGGAAAAAACACTTTTCGCACTTGTGTTAGTGTTGAAAAACCACTTTTCGCACTTGTGTTAGTGTTGAAAAACCACTTTTTGCACTTGTGTTGGTGCAGGAAACCACTTTTGCACTTGTATTAGTGTGGAAAAACCACTTTTCGCACTTGTGTTAGTGTTGAAAAACCACTTTTCGCACTTGTGTTGGTGCAGGAAAACACTTTTGCACTTGTATTAGTGTGGAAAAACCACTTTTCGCACTTGTGTTAGTGTTGAAAAACCACTTTTCGCACTTGTGTTGGTGCAGGAAACCACTTTTGCACTTGTATTAGTGTGGAAAAAACACTTTTTGCACTTGTGATAGTGTTGAAAAACCACTTTTCGCACTTGTGATAGTGTTGAAAAACCACTTTTCGCACTTGTGTTAGTGTTGAAAAACCACTTTTCGCACTTGTGTTGGTGCAGGAAACCACTTTTGCACTTGTATTAGTGTGGAAAACCACTTTTCGCACTTGTGTTAGTGTTGAAAAACCACTTTTCGTACTTGTGTTAGTGTTGAAAAAACACTTTTTGCACTTGTGATAGTGTTGAAAAACCACTTTTCGCAATTGTGTTGGTGCAGGAAACCACTTTTGCACTTGTATTAGTGTGGAACACACTTTTTGCACTTGTGATAGTGTTGAAAAACCACTTTTCGCACTTGTGTTAGTGTTGAAAAACCACTTTTCGCACTTGTGTTGGTGCAGGAAACCACTTTTGCACTTGTATTAGTGTGGAAAAACCACTTTTCGCACTTGTGTTAGTGTTGAAAAACCACTTTTCGCACTTGTGTTGGTGCAGGAAACCACTTTTGCACTTGTATTAGTGTGGAAAAACCACTTTTCGCACTTGTGTTAGTGTGGAAAAAACACTTTTTGCACTTGTGATAGTGTTGAAAAACCACTTTTCGCACTTGTGTTGGTGCAGGAAACCACTTTTGCATTTGTATTAGTGTGGAAAAAACACTTTTTGCACTTGTGATAGTGTTGAAAAACCACTTTTGCACTTGTGTTAGTGTTGAAAAACCACTTTTCGCACTTGTGTTAGTGTTGAAAAAACACTTTTTGCACTTGTGGTAGTGTTGAAAAACCACTTTTGCACTTGTATTAGTGTGGAAAAAACACTTTTTGCACTTGTGATAGTGTTGAAAAACCACTTTTCGCACTTGTGTTAGTGTTGAAAAACCACTTTTCGCACTTGTGTTGGTGCAGGAAACCACTTTTGCACTTGTATTAGTGTGGAAAAAACACTTTTCGCACTTGTGTTAGTGTTGAAAAACCACTTTTCGCACTTGTGTTAGTGTTGAAAAACCACTTTTCGCACTTGTGTTGGTGCAGGAAACCACTTTTGCACTTGTATTAGTGTGGAAAAAACACTTTTTGCACTTGTGATAGTGTTGAAAAACCACTTTTTGCACTTGTGTTAGTGTTGAAAAACCACTTTTCGCACTTGTGTTGGTGCAGGAAACCACTTTTGCACTTGTGTTAGTGTTGAAAAACCACTTTTCGCACTTGTGTTAGTGTTGAAAAACCACTTTTCGCACTTGTGTTAGTGTTGAAAAACCACTTTTCGCACTTGTGTTGGTGCAGGAAACCACTTTTGCACTTGTATTAGTGTGGAAAAAACACTTTTTGCACTTGTGATAGTGTTGAAAAACCACTTTTCGCACTTGTGTTAGTGTTGAAAAACCACTTTTCGCACTTGTGTTGGTGCAGGAAAACACTTTTGCACTTGTATTAGTGTGGAAAAACCACTTTTCGCACTTGTGTTAGTGTTGAAAAACCACTTTTCGCACTTGTGTTGGTGCAGGAAACCACTTTTGCACTTGTATTAGTGTGGAAAAAACACTTTTTGCACTTGTGATAGTGTTGAAAAACCACTTTTCGCACTTGTGTTAGTGTTGAAAAACCACTTTTCGCACTTGTGTTGGTGCAGGAAACCACTTTTGCACTTGTATTAGTGTGGAAAACCACTTTTCGCACTTGTGTTAGTGTTGAAAAATCACTTTTCGTACTTGTGTTAGTGTTGAAAAACCACTTTTTGCACTTGTGTTAGTGTTGAAAAACCACTTTTCGCACTTGTGTTGGTGCAGGAAACCACTTTTGCACTTGTATTAGTGTGGAAAAAACACTTTTCGCACTTGTGTTAGTGTTGAAAAACCATTTTTCGCACTTGTGTTAGTGTTGAAAAACCACTTTTTGCACTTGTGTTGGTGCAGGAAACCACTTTTGCACTTGTATTAGTGTGGAAAAACCACTTTTCGCACTTGTGTTAGTGTTGAAAAACCACTTTTCGCACTTGTATTAGTGTGGAAAAACCACTTTTCGCACTTGTGTTAGTGTTGAAAAATCACTTTTCGCACTTGTGTTAGTGTTGAAAAACCACTTTTCGCACTTGTGTTGGTGCAGGAAACCACTTTTGCACTTGTATTATTGTGGAAAAAACACTTTTTGCACTTGTGATAGTGTTGAAAAACCACTTTTCGCACTTGTGTTAGTGTTGAAAAACCACTTTTCGCACTTGTGTTAGTGTTGAAAAACCACTTTTCGCACTTATGTTGGTGCAGGAAACCACTTTTGCACTTGTATTAGTGTGGAAAAAACACTTTTTGCACTTGTGATAGTGTTGAAAAACCACTTTTTGCACTTGTGATAGTGTTGAAAAACCACTTTTTGCACTTGTGTTAGTGTTGAAAAACCACTTTTTGCACTTGTGTTAGTGTTGAAAAACCACTTTTCGCACTTGTGTTGGTGCAGGAAACCACTTTTGCACTTGTGTTAGTGTTGAAAAACCACTTTTCGCACTTGTGTTGGTGCAGGAAACCACTTTTGCACTTGTATTATTGTGGAAAAAACACTTTTTGCACTTGTGATAGTGTTGAAAAACCACTTTTCGCACTTGTGTTAGTGTTGAAAAACCACTTTTCGCACTTGTGTTAGTGTTGAAAAACCACTTTTCGCACTTATGTTGGTGCAGGAAACCACTTTTGCACTTGTATTAGTGTGGAAAAAACACTTTTTGCACTTGTGATAGTGTTGAAAAACCACTTTTTGCACTTGTGATAGTGTTGAAAAACCACTTTTTGCACTTGTGTTAGTGTTGAAAAACCACTTTTTGCACTTGTGTTAGTGTTGAAAAACCACTTTTCGCACTTGTGTTGGTGCAGAAAACCACTTTTGCACTTGTGTTAGTGTTGAAAAACCACTTTTCGCACTTGTGTTGGTGCAGGAAACCACTTTTGCACTTGTATTAGTGTGGAAAAAACCACTTTTCGCACTTGTGTTAGTGTTGAAAAACCACTTTTCGCACTTGTGTTGGTGCAGGAAACCACTTTTGCACTTGTATTAGTGTGGAAAAAACACTTTTTGCACTTGTGATAGTGTTGAAAAACCACTTTTCGCACTTGTGTTAGTGTTGAAAAACCACTTTTCGCACTTGTGTTGGTGCAGGAAACCACTTTTGCACTTGTATTAGTGTGGAAAACCACTTTTCGCACTTGTGTTAGTGTTGAAAAACCACTTTTCGTACTTGTGTTAGTGTTGAAAAAACACTTTTTGCACTTGTGATAGTGTTGAAAAACCACTTTTCGCACTTGTGTTGGTGCAGGAAACCACTTTTGCACTTGTATTAGTGTGGAACACACTTTTTGCACTTGTGATAGTGTTGAAAAACCACTTTTCGCACTTGTGTTAGTGTTGAAAAACCACTTTTCGCACTTGTGTTGGTGCAGGAAACCACTTTTGCACTTGTATTAGTGTGGAAAAACCACTTTTCGCACTTGTGTTAGTGTTGAAAAACCACTTTTCGCACTTGTGTTAGTGTTGAAAAACCACTTTTTGCACTTGTGTTAGTGTTGAAAAACCACTTTTCGCACTTGTGTTGGTGCAGGAAACCACTTTTGCACTTGTATTAGTGTGGAAAAAACACTTTTCGCACTTGTGTTAGTGTTGAAAAACCACTTTTCGCACTTGTGTTAGTGTTGAAAAACCACTTTTTGCACTTGTGTTGGTGCAGGAAACCACTTTTGCACTTGTATTAGTGTGGAAAAACCACTTTTCGCACTTGTGTTAGTGTTGAAAAACCACTTTTCGCACTTGTATTAGTGTGGAAAAACCACTTTTCGCACTTGTGTTAGTGTTGAAAAATCACTTTTCGCACTTGTGTTGGTGCAGGAAACCACTTTTGCACTTGTATTAGTGTGGAAAAAACACTTTTCGCACTTGTGTTAGTGTTGAAAAACCACTTTTCGCACTTGTGTTAGTGTTGAAAAACCACTTTTCGCACTTGTATTAGTGTGGAAAAACCACTTTTCGCACTTGTGTTAGTGTTGAAAAATCACTTTTCGCACTTGTGTTAGTGTTGAAAAACCACTTTTCGCACTTGTGTTGGTGCAGGAAACCACTTTTGCACTTGTATTATTGTGGAAAAAACACTTTTTGCACTTGTGATAGTGTTGAAAAACCACTTTTCGCACTTGTGATAGTGTTGAAAAACCACTTTTCGCACTTGTGTTAGTGTTGAAAAACCACTTTTCGCACTTGTGTTGGTGCAGGAAACCACTTTTGCACTTGCATTAGTGTGGAAAAAACACTTTTCGCACTTGTGTTAGTGTTGAAAAACCACTTTTCGCACTTGTGTTAGTGTTGAAAAACCACTTTTTGCACTTGTGTTGGTGCAGGAAACCACTTTTGCACTTGTATTAGTGTGGAAAAACCACTTTTCGCACTTGTGTTAGTGTTGAAAAACCACTTTTCGCACTTGTGTTGGTGCAGGAAAACACTTTTGCACTTGTATTAGTGTGGAAAAACCACTTTTCGCACTTGTGTTAGTGTTGAAAAACCACTTTTCGCACTTGTGTTGGTGCAGGAAACCACTTTTGCACTTGTATTAGTGTGGAAAAAACACTTTTTGCACTTGTGATAGTGTTGAAAAACCACTTTTCGCACTTGTGATAGTGTTGAAAAACCACTTTTCGCACTTGTGTTAGTGTTGAAAAACCACTTTTCGCACTTGTGTTGGTGCAGGAAACCACTTTTGCACTTGTATTAGTGTGGAAAACCACTTTTCGCACTTGTGTTAGTGTTGAAAAACCACTTTTCGTACTTGTGTTAGTGTTGAAAAAACACTTTTTGCACTTGTGATAGTGTTGAAAAACCACTTTTCGCAATTGTGTTGGTGCAGGAAACCACTTTTGCACTTGTATTAGTGTGGAACACACTTTTTGCACTTGTGATAGTGTTGAAAAACCACTTTTCGCACTTGTGTTAGTGTTGAAAAACCACTTTTCGCACTTGTGTTGGTGCAGGAAACCACTTTTGCACTTGTATTAGTGTGGAAAAACCACTTTTCGCACTTGTGTTAGTGTTGAAAAACCACTTTTCGCACTTGTGTTGGTGCAGGAAACCACTTTTGCACTTGTATTAGTGTGGAAAAACCACTTTTCGCACTTGTGTTAGTGTGGAAAAAACACTTTTTGCACTTGTGATAGTGTTGAAAAACCACTTTTCGCACTTGTGTTGGTGCAGGAAACCACTTTTGCATTTGTATTAGTGTGGAAAAAACACTTTTTGCACTTGTGATAGTGTTGAAAAACCACTTTTGCACTTGTGTTAGTGTTGAAAAACCACTTTTCGCACTTGTGTTAGTGTTGAAAAAACACTTTTTGCACTTGTGGTAGTGTTGAAAAACCACTTTTGCACTTGTATTAGTGTGGAAAAAACACTTTTTGCACTTGTGATAGTGTTGAAAAACCACTTTTCGCACTTGTGTTAGTGTTGAAAAACCACTTTTCGCACTTGTGTTGGTGCAGGAAACCACTTTTGCACTTGTATTAGTGTGGAAAAAACACTTTTCGCACTTGTGTTAGTGTTGAAAAACCACTTTTCGCACTTGTGTTAGTGTTGAAAAACCACTTTTCGCACTTGTGTTGGTGCAGGAAACCACTTTTGCACTTGTATTAGTGTGGAAAAAACACTTTTTGCACTTGTGATAGTGTTGAAAAACCACTTTTTGCACTTGTGTTAGTGTTGAAAAACCACTTTTCGCACTTGTGTTGGTGCAGGAAACCACTTTTGCACTTGTGTTAGTGTTGAAAAACCACTTTTCGCACTTGTGTTAGTGTTGAAAAACCACTTTTCGCACTTGTGTTAGTGTTGAAAAACCACTTTTCGCACTTGTGTTGGTGCAGGAAACCACTTTTGCACTTGTATTAGTGTGGAAAAAACACTTTTTGCACTTGTGATAGTGTTGAAAAACCACTTTTCGCACTTGTGTTAGTGTTGAAAAACCACTTTTCGCACTTGTGTTGGTGCAGGAAAACACTTTTGCACTTGTATTAGTGTGGAAAAACCACTTTTCGCACTTGTGTTAGTGTTGAAAAACCACTTTTCGCACTTGTGTTGGTGCAGGAAACCACTTTTGCACTTGTATTAGTGTGGAAAAAACACTTTTTGCACTTGTGATAGTGTTGAAAAACCACTTTTCGCACTTGTGTTAGTGTTGAAAAACCACTTTTCGCACTTGTGTTGGTGCAGGAAACCACTTTTGCACTTGTATTAGTGTGGAAAACCACTTTTCGCACTTGTGTTAGTGTTGAAAAATCACTTTTCGTACTTGTGTTAGTGTTGAAAAACCACTTTTTGCACTTGTGTTAGTGTTGAAAAACCACTTTTCGCACTTGTGTTGGTGCAGGAAACCACTTTTGCACTTGTATTAGTGTGGAAAAAACACTTTTCGCACTTGTGTTAGTGTTGAAAAACCATTTTTCGCACTTGTGTTAGTGTTGAAAAACCACTTTTTGCACTTGTGTTGGTGCAGGAAACCACTTTTGCACTTGTATTAGTGTGGAAAAACCACTTTTCGCACTTGTGTTAGTGTTGAAAAACCACTTTTCGCACTTGTATTAGTGTGGAAAAACCACTTTTCGCACTTGTGTTAGTGTTGAAAAATCACTTTTCGCACTTGTGTTAGTGTTGAAAAACCACTTTTCGCACTTGTGTTGGTGCAGGAAACCACTTTTGCACTTGTATTATTGTGGAAAAAACACTTTTTGCACTTGTGATAGTGTTGAAAAACCACTTTTCGCACTTGTGTTAGTGTTGAAAAACCACTTTTCGCACTTGTGTTAGTGTTGAAAAACCACTTTTCGCACTTATGTTGGTGCAGGAAACCACTTTTGCACTTGTATTAGTGTGGAAAAAACACTTTTTGCACTTGTGATAGTGTTGAAAAACCACTTTTTGCACTTGTGATAGTGTTGAAAAACCACTTTTTGCACTTGTGTTAGTGTTGAAAAACCACTTTTTGCACTTGTGTTAGTGTTGAAAAACCACTTTTCGCACTTGTGTTGGTGCAGGAAACCACTTTTGCACTTGTGTTAGTGTTGAAAAACCACTTTTCGCACTTGTGTTGGTGCAGGAAACCACTTTTGCACTTGTATTATTGTGGAAAAAACACTTTTTGCACTTGTGATAGTGTTGAAAAACCACTTTTCGCACTTGTGTTAGTGTTGAAAAACCACTTTTCGCACTTGTGTTAGTGTTGAAAAACCACTTTTCGCACTTATGTTGGTGCAGGAAACCACTTTTGCACTTGTATTAGTGTGGAAAAAACACTTTTTGCACTTGTGATAGTGTTGAAAAACCACTTTTTGCACTTGTGATAGTGTTGAAAAACCACTTTTTGCACTTGTGTTAGTGTTGAAAAACCACTTTTTGCACTTGTGTTAGTGTTGAAAAACCACTTTTCGCACTTGTGTTGGTGCAGAAAACCACTTTTGCACTTGTGTTAGTGTTGAAAAACCACTTTTCGCACTTGTGTTGGTGCAGGAAACCACTTTTGCACTTGTATTAGTGTGGAAAAAAACCACTTTTCGCACTTGTGTTAGTGTTGAAAAACCACTTTTCGCACTTGTGTTGGTGCAGGAAACCACTTTTGCACTTGTATTAGTGTGGAAAAAACACTTTTTGCACTTGTGATAGTGTTGAAAAACCACTTTTCGCACTTGTGTTAGTGTTGAAAAACCACTTTTCGCACTTGTGTTGGTGCAGGAAACCACTTTTGCACTTGTATTAGTGTGGAAAACCACTTTTCGCACTTGTGTTAGTGTTGAAAAACCACTTTTCGTACTTGTGTTAGTGTTGAAAAAACACTTTTTGCACTTGTGATAGTGTTGAAAAACCACTTTTCGCACTTGTGTTGGTGCAGGAAACCACTTTTGCACTTGTATTAGTGTGGAACACACTTTTTGCACTTGTGATAGTGTTGAAAAACCACTTTTCGCACTTGTGTTAGTGTTGAAAAACCACTTTTCGCACTTGTGTTGGTGCAGGAAACCACTTTTGCACTTGTATTAGTGTGGAAAAACCACTTTTCGCACTTGTGTTAGTGTTGAAAAACCACTTTTCGCACTTGTGTTAGTGTTGAAAAACCACTTTCTTGCACTTGTGTTAGTGTTGAAAAACCACTTTTCGCACTTGTGTTGGTGCAGGAAACCACTTTTGCACTTGTATTAGTGTGGAAAAAACACTTTTCGCACTTGTGTTAGTGTTGAAAAACCACTTTTCGCACTTGTGTTAGTGTTGAAAAACCACTTTTTGCACTTGTGTTGGTGCAGGAAACCCACTTTTGCACTTGTATTAGTGTGGAAAAACCACTTTTCGCACTTGTGTTAGTGTTGAAAAACCACTTTTCGCACTTGTATTAGTGTGGAAAAACCACTTTTCGCACTTGTGTTAGTGTTGAAAAATCACTTTTCGCACTTGTGTTGGTGCAGGAAACCACTTTTGCACTTGTATTAGTGTGGGAAAAAACACTTTTCGCACTTGTGTTAGTGTTGAAAAACCACTTTTCGCACTTGTGTTAGTGTTGAAAAACCACTTTTTGCACTTGTGTTGGTGCAGGAAACCACTTTTGCACTTGTATTAGTGTGGAAAAACACTTTTTGCACTTGTGATAGTGTTGAAAAACCACTTTTCGCACTTCTGTTAGTGTTGAAAAACCACTTTTCGCACTTGTGTTGTGCAGGAAACCACTTTTGCACTTGTATTAGTGTGGAAAAACCACTTTTCGCACTTGTGTTAGTGTTGAAAAACCACTTTTCGCACTTGTGTTAGTGTTGAAAAACCACTTTTCGCACTTGTGTTAGTGTTGAAAAACCACTTTTTGCACTTGTGTTGGTGCAGGAAACCACTTTTGCACTTGTATTAGTGTGGAAAAACCACTTTTCGCACTTGTGTTAGTGTTGAAAAACCACTTTTCGCACTTGTGTTGGTGCAGGAAAACACTTTTGCACTTGTATTAGTGTGGAAAAACCACTTTTCGCACTTGTGTTAGTGTTGAAAAACCACTTTTCGCACTTGTGTTGGTGCAGGAAACCACTTTTGCACTTGTATTAGTGTGGAAAAAACACTTTTTGCACTTGTGATAGTGTTGAAAAACCACTTTTCGCACTTGTGATAGTGTTGAAAAACCACTTTTCGCACTTGTGTTAGTGTTGAAAAACCACTTTTCGCACTTGTGTTGGTGCAGGAAACCACTTTTGCACTTGTATTAGTGTGGAAAACCACTTTTCGCACTTGTGTTAGTGTTGAAAAACCACTTTTCGTACTTGTGTTAGTGTTGAAAAAACACTTTTTGCACTTGTGATAGTGTTGAAAAACCACTTTTCGCACTTGTGTTGGTGCAGGAAACCACTTTTGCACTTGTATTAGTGTGGAACACACTTTTTGCACTTGTGATAGTGTTGAAAAACCACTTTTCGCACTTGTGTTAGTGTTGAAAAACCACTTTTCGCACTTGTGTTGGTGCAGGAAACCACTTTTGCACTTGTATTAGTGTGGAAAAACCACTTTTCGCACTTGTGTTAGTGTTGAAAAACCACTTTTCGCACTTGTGTTGGTGCAGGAAACCACTTTTGCACTTGTATTAGTGTGGAAAAACCACTTTTCGCACTTGTGTTAGTGTGGAAAAAACACTTTTTGCACTTGTGATAGTGTTGAAAAACCACTTTTCGCACTTGTGTTGGTGCAGGAAACCACTTTTGCACTTGTATTAGTGTGGAAAAAACACTTTTTGCACTTGTGATAGTGTTGAAAAACCACTTTTGCACTTGTGTTAGTGTTGAAAAACCACTTTTCGCACTTGTGTTAGTGTTGAAAAAACACTTTTTGCACTTGTGGTAGTGTTGAAAAACCACTTTTGCACTTGTATTAGTGTGGAAAAAACACTTTTTGCACTTGTGATAGTGTTGAAAAACCACTTTTCGCACTTGTGTTAGTGTTGAAAAACCACTTTTCGCACTTGTGTTGGTGCAGGAAACCACTTTTGCACTTGTATTAGTGTGGAAAAAACACTTTTCGCACTTGTGTTAGTGTTGAAAAACCACTTTTCGCACTTGTGTTAGTGTTGAAAAACCACTTTTCGCACTTGTGTTGGTGCAGGAAACCACTTTTGCACTTGTATTAGTGTGGAAAAAACACTTTTTGCACTTGTGATAGTGTTGAAAAACCACTTTTTGCACTTGTGTTAGTGTTGAAAAACCACTTTTCGCACTTGTGTTGGTGCAGGAAACCACTTTTGCACTTGTGTTAGTGTTGAAAAACCACTTTTCGCACTTGTGTTAGTGTTGAAAAACCACTTTTCGCACTTGTGTTAGTGTTGAAAAACCACTTTTCGCACTTGTGTTGGTGCAGGAAACCACTTTTGCACTTGTATTAGTGTGGAAAAAACACTTTTTGCACTTGTGATAGTGTTGAAAAACCACTTTTCGCACTTGTGTTAGTGTTGAAAAACCACTTTTCGCACTTGTGTTGGTGCAGGAAAACACTTTTGCACTTGTATTAGTGTGGAAAAACCACTTTTCGCACTTGTGTTAGTGTTGAAAAACCACTTTTCGCACTTGTGTTGGTGCAGGAAACCACTTTTGCACTTGTATTAGTGTGGAAAAAACACTTTTTGCACTTGTGATAGTGTTGAAAAACCACTTTTCGCACTTGTGTTAGTGTTGAAAAACCACTTTTCGCACTTGTGTTGGTGCAGGAAACCACTTTTGCACTTGTATTAGTGTGGAAAACCACTTTTCGCACTTGTGTTAGTGTTGAAAAATCACTTTTCGTACTTGTGTTAGTGTTGAAAAACCACTTTTTGCACTTGTGTTAGTGTTGAAAAACCACTTTTCGCACTTGTGTTGGTGCAGGAAACCACTTTTGCACTTGTATTAGTGTGGAAAAAACACTTTTCGCACTTGTGTTAGTGTTGAAAAACCATTTTTCGCACTTGTGTTAGTGTTGAAAAACCACTTTTTGCACTTGTGTTGGTGCAGGAAACCACTTTTGCACTTGTATTAGTGTGGAAAAACCACTTTTCGCACTTGTGTTAGTGTTGAAAAACCACTTTTCGCACTTGTATTAGTGTGGAAAAACCACTTTTCGCACTTGTGTTAGTGTTGAAAAATCACTTTTCGCACTTGTGTTAGTGTTGAAAAACCACTTTTCGCACTTGTGTTGGTGCAGGAAACCACTTTTGCACTTGTATTATTGTGGAAAAAAACACTTTTTGCACTTGTGATAGTGTTGAAAAACCACTTTTCGCACTTGTGTTAGTGTTGAAAAACCACTTTTCGCACTTGTGTTAGTGTTGAAAAACCACTTTTCGCACTTATGTTGGTGCAGGAAACCACTTTTGCACTTGTATTAGTGTGTAAAAAACACTTTTTGCACTTGTGATAGTGTTGAAAAACCACTTTTTGCACTTGTGATAGTGTTGAAAAACCACTTTTTGCACTTGTGTTAGTGTTGAAAAACCACTTTTTGCACTTGTGTTAGTGTTGAAAAACCACTTTTCGCACTTGTGTTGGTGCAGGAAACCACTTTTGCACTTGTGTTAGTGTTGAAAAACCACTTTTCGCACTTGTGTTGGTGCAGGAAACCACTTTTGCACTTGTATTATTGTGGAAAAAACACTTTTTGCACTTGTGATAGTGTTGAAAAACCACTTTTTGCACTTGTGTTAGTGTTGAAAAACCACTTTTCGCACTTGTGTTAGTGTTGAAAAACCACTTTTCGCACTTATGTTGGTGCAGGAAACCACTTTTGCACTTGTATTAGTGTGGAAAAAACACTTTTTGCACTTGTGATAGTGTTGAAAAACCACTTTTTGCACTTGTGATAGTGTTGAAAAACCACTTTTTGCACTTGTGTTAGTGTTGAAAAACCACTTTTTGCACTTGTGTTAGTGTTGAAAAACCACTTTTCGCACTTGTGTTGGTGCAGGAAACCACTTTTGCACTTGTGTTAGTGTTGAAAAACCACTTTTCGCACTTGTGTTGGTGCAGGAAACCACTTTTGCACTTGTATTAGTGTGGAAAAAACCACTTTTCGCACTTGTGTTAGTGTTGAAAAACCACTTTTCGCACTTGTGTTGGTGCAGGAAACCACTTTTGCACTTGCATTAGTGTGGAAAAAACACTTTTTGCACTTGTGATAGTGTTGAAAAACCACTTTTCGCACTTGTGTTAGTGTTGAAAAACCACTTTTCGCACTTGTGTTGGTGCAGGAAACCACTTTTGCACTTGTATTAGTGTGGAAAACCACTTTTCGCACTTGTGTTAGTGTTGAAAAACCACTTTTCGTACTTGTGTTAGTGTTGAAAAAACACTTTTTGCACTTGTGATAGTGTTGAAAAACCACTTTTCGCACTTGTGTTGGTGCAGGAAACCACTTTTGCACTTGTATTAGTGTGGAACACACTTTTTGCACTTGTGATAGTGTTGAAAAACCACTTTTCGCACTTGTGTTAGTGTTGAAAAACCACTTTTCGCACTTGTGTTGGTGCAGGAAACCACTTTTGCACTTGTATTAGTGTGGAAAAACCACTTTTCGCACTTGTGTTAGTGTTGAAAAACCACTTTTCGCACTTGTGTTAGTGTTGAAAAACCACTTTTTGCACTTGTGTTAGTGTTGAAAAACCACTTTTCGCACTTGTGTTGGTGCAGGAAACCACTTTTGCACTTGTATTAGTGTGGAAAAAACACTTTTCGCACTTGTGTTAGTGTTGAAAAACCACTTTTCGCACTTGTGTTAGTGTTGAAAAACCACTTTTTGCACTTGTGTTGGTGCAGGAAACCACTTTTGCACTTGTATTAGTGTGGAAAAACCACTTTTCGCACTTGTGTTAGTGTTGAAAAACCACTTTTCGCACTTGTATTAGTGTGGAAAAACCACTTTTCGCACTTGTGTTAGTGTTGAAAAATCACTTTTCGCACTTGTGTTAGTGTTGAAAAACCACTTTTCGCACTTGTGTTGGTGCAGGAAACCACTTTTGCACTTGTATTATTGTGGAAAAAACACTTTTTGCACTTGTGATAGTGTTGAAAAACCACTTTTCGCACTTGTGTTAGTGTTGAAAAACCACTTTTCGCACTTGTGTTAGTGTTGAAAAACCACTTTTCGCACTTATGTTGGTGCAGGAAACCACTTTTGCACTTGTATTAGTGTGGAAAAAACACTTTTTGCACTTGTGATAGTGTTGAAAAACCACTTTTTGCACTTGTGATAGTGTTGAAAAACCACTTTTTGCACTTGTGTTAGTGTTGAAAAAACCACTTTTTGCACTTGTGTTAGTGTTGAAAAACCACTTTTCGCACTTGTGTTGGTGCAGGAAACCACTTTTGCACTTGTGTTAGTGTTGAAAAACCACTTTTCGCACTTGTGTTGGTGCAGGAAACCACTTTTGCACTTGTATTAGTGTTGAAAAAACCACTTTTCGCACTTGTGTTAGTGTTTGAAAAACCACTTTTCGCACTTGTGTTGGTGCAGGAAACCACTTTTGCACTTGTATTAGTGTGGAAAAAAACACTTTTTGCACTTGTGATAGTGTTGAAAAACCACTTTTCGCACTTGTGTTAGTGTTGAAAAACCACTTTTCGCACTTGTGTTGGTGCAGGAAAACACTTTTGCACTTGTATTAGTGTGGAAAAACCACTTTTCGCACTTGTGTTAGTGTTGAAAAACCACTTTTCGCACTTGTGTTGGTGCAGGAAACCACTTTTTGCACTTGTATTAGTGTGGAAAAAAACACTTTTTGCACTTGTGATAGTGTTGAAAAACCACTTTTCGCACTTGTGTTAGTGTTGAAAAACCACTTTTCGCACTTGTGTTGGTGCAGGAAACCACTTTTCGCACTTGTGTTGGTGCAGGAAACCACTTTTGCACTTGTATTATTGTGGAACACACTTTTTGCACTTGTGATAGTGTTGAAAAACCACTTTTCGCACTTGTGTTAGTGTTGAAAAACCACTTTTCGCACTTGTGTTGGTGCAGGAAACCACTTTTGCACTTGTATTAGTGTGGAAAACCACTTTTCGCACTTGTGTTAGTGTTGAAAAACCACTTTTCGTACTTGTGTTAGTGTTGAAAAAACACTTTTTGCACTTGTGATAGTGTTGAAAAACCACTTTTCGCACTTGTGTTGGTGCAGGAAACCACTTTTGCACTTGTATTAGTGTGGAACACACTTTTTGCACTTGTGATAGTGTTGAAAAACCACTTTTCGCACTTGTGTTAGTGTTGAAAAACCACTTTTCGCACTTGTGTTGGTGCAGGAAACCACTTTTGCACTTGTATTAGTGTGGAAAAACCACTTTTCGCACTTGTGTTAGTGTTGAAAAACCACTTTTCGCACTTGTGTTAGTGTTGAAAAAACCACTTTTTGCACTTGTGTTAGTGTTGAAAAACCACTTTTCGCACTTGTGTTGGTGCAGGAAACCACTTTTGCACTTGTATTAGTGTGGAAAAAACACTTTTCGCACTTGTGTTAGTGTTGAAAAAACACTTTTCGCACTTGTGTTAGTGTTGAAAAACCACTTTTTGCACTTGTGTTGGTGCAGGAAACCACTTTTGCACTTGTATTAGTGTGGAAAAACCACTTTTCGCACTTGTGTTAGTGTTGAAAAAACCACTTTTCGCACTTGTATTAGTGTGGAAAAACCACTTTTCGCACTTGTGTTAGTGTTGAAAAATCACTTTTCGCACTTGTGTTAGTGTTGAAAAACCACTTTTCGCACTTGTGTTGGTGCAGGAAACCACTTTTGCACTTGTATTATTGTGGAAAAAACACTTTTTGCACTTGTGATAGTGTTGAAAAACCACTTTTCGCACTTGTGTTAGTGTTGAAAAACCACTTTTCGCACTTGTGTTAGTGTTGAAAAACCACTTTTCGCACTTATGTTGGTGCAGGAAACCACTTTTGCACTTGTATTAGTGTGGAAAAAACACTTTTTGCACTTGTGATAGTGTTGAAAAACCACTTTTTGCACTTGTGATAGTGTTGAAAAACGACTTTTTGCACTTGTGTTAGTGTTGAAAAACCACTTTTTGCACTTGTGTTAGTGTTGAAAAACCACTTTTCGCACATGTGTTGGTGCAGGAAACCACTTTTGCACTTGTGTTAGTGTTGAAAAACCACTTTTCGCACTTGTGTTGGTGCAGGAAACCACTTTTGCACTTGTATTAGTGTTGAAAAACCACTTTTCGCACTTGTGTTAGTGTTGAAAAACCACTTTTCGCACTTGTGTTGGTGCAGGAAACCACTTTTGCACTTGTATTAGTGTGGAAAAAACACTTTTTGCACTTGTGATAGTGTTGAAAAACCACTTTTCGCACTTGTGTTAGTGTTGAAAAACCACTTTTCGCACTTGTGTTGGTGCAGGAAAACACTTTTGCACTTGTATTAGTGTGGAAAAACCACTTTTCGCACTTGTGTTAGTGTTGAAAAACCACTTTTCGCACTTGTGTTGGTGCAGGAAACCACTTTTGCACTTGTATTAGTGTGGAAAAAACACTTTTTGCACTTGTGATAGTGTTGAAAAACCACTTTTCGCACTTGTGTTAGTGTTGAAAAACCACTTTTCGCACTTGTGTTGGTGCAGGAAACCACTTTTGCACTTGTATTAGTGTGGAAAACCACTTTTCGCACTTGTGTTAGTGTTGAAAAACCACTTTTCGTACTTGTGTTAGTGTTGAAAAAACACTTTTTGCACTTGTGATAGTGTTGAAAAACCACTTTTCGCACTTGTGTTGGTGCAGGAAACCACTTTTGCACTTGTATTAGTGTGGAACACACTTTTTGCACTTGTGATAGTGTTGAAAAACCACTTTTCGCACTTGTGTTAGTGTTGAAAAACCACTTTTCGCACTTGTGTTGGTGCAGGAAACCACTTTTGCACTTGTATTAGTGTGGAAAAACCACTTTTCGCACTTGTGTTAGTGTTGAAAAACCACTTTTCGCACTTGTGTTAGTGTTGAAAAACCACTTTTTGCACTTGTGTTAGTGTTGAAAAACCACTTTTCGCACTTGTGTTGGTGCAGGAAACCACTTTTGCACTTGTATTAGTGTGGAAAAAACACTTTTCGCACTTGTGTTAGTGTTGAAAAACCACTTTTCACACTTGTGTTAGTGTTGAAAAACCACTTTTTGCACTTGTGTTGGTGCAGGAAACCACTTTTGCACTTGTATTAGTGTGGAAAAACCACTTTTCGCACTTGTGTTAGTGTTGAAAAACCACTTTTCGCACTTGTATTACTGTGGAAAAACCACTTTTCGCACTTGTGTTAGTGTTGAAAAATCACTTTTCGCACTTGTGTTAGTGTTGAAAAACCACTTTTCGCACTTGTGTTGGTGCAGGAAACCACTTTTGCACTTGTATTAGTGTGGAAAAAACACTTTTTGCACTTATGATAGTGTTGAAAAACCACTTTTCGCACTTGTGTTAGTGTTGAAAAACCACTTTTCGCACTTGTGTTGGTGCAGGAAACCACTTTTGCACTTGTATTAGTGTGGAAAACCACTTTTCGCACTTGTGTTAGTGTTGAAAAACCACTTTTCGTACTTGTGTTAGTGTTGAAAAAACACTTTTTGCACTTGTGATAGTGTTGAAAAACCACTTTTCGCACTTGTGTTGGTGCAGGAAACCACTTTTGCACTTGTATTAGTGTGGAAAAACACTTTTTGCACTTGTGATAGTGTTGAAAAACCACTTTTCGCACTTCTGTTAGTGTTGAAAAACCACTTTTCGCACTTGTGTTGGTGCAGGAAACCACTTTTGCACTTGTATTAGTGTGGAAAAACCACTTTTCGCACTTGTGTTAGTGTTGAAAAACCACTTTTCGCACTTGTGTTAGTGTTGAAAAACCACTTTTCGCACTTGTGTTAGTGTTGAAAAACCACTTTTCGCACTTGTGTTGGTGCAGGAAACCACTTTTGCACTTGTATTAGTGTGGAAAAAACACTTTTCGCACTTGTGTTAGTGTTGAAAAACCACTTTTCGCACTTGTGTTAGTGTTGAAAAACCACTTTTCGCACTTGTGTTGGTGCAGGAAACCACTTTTGCACTTGTATTAGTGTGGAAAAACCACTTTTCGCACTTGTGTTAGTGTGGAAAAAACACTTTTTGCACTTGTGATAGTGTTGAAAAACCACTTTTCGCACTTGTGTTGGTGCAGGAAACCACTTTTGCACTTGTATTAGTGTGGAAAAAACACTTTTTGCACTTGTGATAGTGTTGAAAAACCACTTTTGCACTTGTGTTAGTGTTGAAAAACCACTTTTCGCACTTGTGTTAGTGTTGAAAAAACACTTTTTGCACTTGTGGTAGTGTTGAAAAACCACTTTTGCACTTGTATTAGTGTGGAAAAAACACTTTTTGCACTTGTGATAGTGTTGAAAAACCACTTTTCGCACTTGTGTTAGTGTTGAAAAACCACTTTTCGCACTTGTGTTGGTGCAGGAAACCACTTTTGCACTTGTATTAGTGTGGAAAAAACACTTTTCGCACTTGTGTTAGTGTTGAAAAACCACTTTTCGCACTTGTGTTAGTGTTGAAAAACCACTTTTCGCACTTGTGTTGGTGCAGGAAACCACTTTTGCACTTGTATTAGTGTGGAAAAAACACTTTTTGCACTTGTGATAGTGTTGAAAAACCACTTTTTGCACTTGTGTTAGTGTTGAAAAACCACTTTTCGCACTTGTGTTGGTGCAGGAAACCACTTTTGCACTTGTGTTAGTGTTGAAAAACCACTTTTCGCACTTGTGTTAGTGTTGAAAAACCACTTTTCGCACTTGTGTTAGTGTTGAAAAACCACTTTTCGCACTTGTGTTGGTGCAGGAAACCACTTTTGCACTTGTATTAGTGTGGAAAAAACACTTTTTGCACTTGTGATAGTGTTGAAAAACCACTTTTCGCACTTGTGTTAGTGTTGAAAAACCACTTTTCGCACTTGTGTTGGTGCAGGAAAACACTTTTGCACTTGTATTAGTGTGGAAAAACCACTTTTCGCACTTGTGTTAGTGTTGAAAAACCACTTTTCGCACTTGTGTTGGTGCAGGAAACCACTTTTGCACTTGTATTAGTGTGGAAAAAACACTTTTTGCACTTGTGATAGTGTTGAAAAACCACTTTTCGCACTTGTGTTAGTGTTGAAAAACCACTTTTCGCACTTGTGTTGGTGCAGGAAACCACTTTTGCACTTGTATTAGTGTGGAAAACCACTTTTCGCACTTGTGTTAGTGTTGAAAAATCACTTTTCGTACTTGTGTTAGTGTTGAAAAAACACTTTTTGCACTTGTGATAGTGTTGAAAAACCACTTTTCGCACTTGTGTTGGTGCAGGAAACCACTTTTGCACTTGTATTAGTGTGGAAAACACTTTTTGCACTTGTGATAGTGTTGAAAAACCACTTTTCGCACTTGTGTTAGTGTTGAAAAACCACTTTTCGCACTTGTGTTGGTGCAGGAAACCACTTTTGCACTTGTATTAGTGTGGAAAAACCACTTTTCGCACTTGTGTTAGTGTTGAAAAACCACTTTTCGCACTTGTGTTAGTGTTGAAAAACCACTTTTTGCACTTGTGTTAGTGTTGAAAAACCACTTTTCGCACTTGTGTTGGTGCAGGAAACCACTTTTGCACTTGTATTAGTGTGGAAAAAACACTTTTCGCACTTGTGTTAGTGTTGAAAAACCACTTTTCGCACTTGTGTTAGTGTTGAAAAACCACTTTTTGCACTTGTGTTGGTGCAGGAAACCACTTTTGCACTTGTATTCGTGTGGAAAAACCACTTTTCGCACTTGTGTTAGTGTTGAAAAACCACTTTTCGCACTTGTATTTGTGTGGAAAAACCACTTTTCGCACTTGTGTTAGTGTTGAAAAACCACTTTTCGCACTTGTGTTGGTGCAGGAAACCACTTTTGCACTTGTATTATTGTGGAAAAAACACTTTTTGCACTTGTGATAGTGTTGAAAAACCACTTTTCGCACTTGTGTTAGTGTTGAAAAACCACTTTTCGCACTTGTGTTAGTGTTGAAAAACCACTTTTCGCACTTATGTTGGTGCAGGAAACCACTTTTGCACTTGTATTAGTGTGGAAAAAACACTTTTTGCACTTGTGATAGTGTTGAAAAACCACTTTTTGCACTTGTGATAGTGTTGAAAAACCACTTTTTGCACTTGTGTTAGTGTTGAAAAACCACTTTTTGCACTTGTGTTAGTGTTGAAAAACCACTTTTCGCACTTGTGTTGGTGCAGGAAACCACTTTTGCACTTGTGTTAGTGTTGAAAAACCACTTTTCGCACTTGTGTTGGTGCAGGAAACCACTTTTGCACTTGTATTAGTGTTGAAAAACCACTTTTCGCACTTGTGTTAGTGTTGAAAAACCACTTTTCGCACTTGTGTTGGTGCAGGAAACCACTTTTGCACTTGTATTAGTGTGGAAAAAACACTTTTTGCACTTGTGATAGTGTTGAAAAACCACTTTTCGCACTTGTGTTAGTGTTGAAAAACCACTTTTCGCACTTGTATTAGTGTGGAAAAAACACTTTTTGCACTTGTGATAGTGTTGAAAAACCACTTTTCGCACTTGTGTTAGTGTTGAAAAACCACTTTTCGCACTTGTGTTGGTGCAGGAAACCACTTTTGCACTTGTATTAGTGTGGAAAACCACTTTTCGCACTTGTGTTAGTGTTGAAAAACCACTTTTCGTACTTGTGTTAGTGTTGAAAAAACACTTTTTGCACTTGTGATAGTGTTGAAAAACCACTTTTCGCACTTGTGTTGGTGCAGGAAACCACTTTTGCACTTGTATTACTGTGGAAAAACACTTTTTGCACTTGTGATAGTGTTGAAAAACCACTTTTCGCACTTGTGTTAGTGTTGAAAAACCACTTTTCGCACTTGTGTTGGTGCAGGAAACCACTTTTGCACTTGTATTAGTGTGGAAAAACCACTTTTCGCACTTGTGTTAGTGTTGAAAAACCACTTTTCGCACTTGTGTTAGTGTTGAAAAACCACTTTTTGCACTTGTGTTAGTGTTGAAAAACCACTTTTCGCACTTGTGTTGGTGCAGGAAACCACTTTTGCACTTGTATTAGTGTGGAAAAAACACTTTTCGCACTTGTGTTAGTGTTGAAAAACCACTTTTCGCACTTGTGTTAGTGTTGAAAAACCACTTTTCGCACTTGTGTTAGTGTTGAAAAACCACTTTTCGCACTTGTGTTGGTGCAGGAAACCACTTTTACACTTGTATTAGTGTGGAAAAAACACTTTTTGCACTTGTGATAGTGTTGAAAAACCACTTTTCGCACTTGTGTTAGTGTTGAAAAACCACTTTTCGCACTTGTGTTGGTGCAGGAAACCACTTTTGCTCTTGTATTAGTGTGGAAAAACCACTTTTTGCACTTGTGTTAGTGATGAAAAACCACTTTTTGCACTTGTGTTAGTGTTGAAAAACCACTTTTCGCACTTGTGTTGGTGCAGGAAACCACTTTTCGCACTTGTGTTGGTGCAGGAAACCACTTTTGCACTTGTATTAGTGTTGAAAAACCACTTTTCGCACTTGTGTTAGTGTTGAAAAATCACTTTTCGCACTTGTGTTGGTGCAGGAAACCACTTTTCGCACTTGTGTTGGTGCAGGAAACCACTTTTGCATTTGTATTAGTGTGGAAAAACCACTTTTCGCACTTGTGTTAGTGTTGAAAAACCACTTTTCGCACTTGTAATAGTGTGGCAAAACCACTTTTTGCACTTTTGTTAGTGTTGAAAAACCACTTTTCGCACTTGTGTTAGTGTTGAAAAACCACTTTTCGCACTTGTGTTGGTGCAGGAAACCACTTTTGCACTTGTCTTAGTGTGGAAAAAACACTTTTTGCACTTGTGATAGTGTTGAAAAACCACTTTTCGCACTTGTGTTGGTGCAGGAAACCTCTTTTGCACTTGTATTAGTGTGGAAAAAACACTTTTCGCACTTGTGTTAGTGTTGAAAAACCACTTTTCGCACTTGTGTTAGTGTTGAAAAACCACTTTTCGCACTTGTGTTGGTGCAGGAAACCACTTTTGCACTTGTATTAGTGTGGAAAAACCACTTTTCGCACTTGTGTTAGTGTTGAAAAACCACTTTTCGCACTTGTGTTAGTGTTGAAAAACCACTTTTCGCACTTGTGTTAGTGTTGAAAAACCACTTTTCGCACTTCTGTTGGTGCAGGAAACCACTTTTGCACTTGTATTAGTGTGGAAAAAACACTTTTCGCACTTGTGTTAGTGTTGAAAAACCACTTTTCGCATTTGTGTTAGTGTTGAAAAACCACTTTTCGCACTTGTGTTAGTGTTGAAAAACCACTTTTCGCACTTGTGTTAGTGTTGAAAAACCACTTTGCGCACTTGTGTTGGTGCAGGAAACCACTTTTACACTTGTATTAGTGTGGAAAAACCACTTTTCACACTTGTGTTAGTGTTGAAAAACCACTTTTCGCACTTGTGTTAGTGTTGAAAAACCACTTTTCGCACTTGTGTTAGTGTTGAAAAACCACTTTTCGCACTTGTGTTGGTGCAGGAAACCACTTTTGCACTTGTATTAGTGTGGAAAAAACACTTTTTGCACTTGTGATAGTGTTGAAAAACCACTTTTCGCACTTGTGTTAGTGTTGAAAAATTACTTTTCGCACTTGTGTTGGTGCAGGAAACCACTTTTGCACTTGTATTAGTGTGGAAAAACCACTTTTCGCACTTGTGTTAGTGTTGAAAAACCACTTTTCGCACTTGTATTAGTGTGGAAAAACCACTTTTCGCACTTTTGTTAGTGTTGAAAAACCACTTTTCGCACTTGTGTTAGTGTTGAAAAACCACTTTACGCACTTGTGTTGGTGCAAGAAACCACTTTTGCACTTGTATTAATGTGGAAAAAACACTTTTTGCACTTGTGATAGTGTTGAAAAACCACTTTTCGCACTTGTGTTAGTGTTGAAAAACCACTTTTCGCACTTGTGTTGGTGCAGGAAACCACTTTTGCACTTGTATTAGTGTGGAAAAACCACTTTTCGCACTTGTGTTAGTGATGAAAAACCACTTTTCGCACTTGTGTTAGTGTTGAAAAACCACTTTTCGCACTTGTGTTGGTGCAGGAAACCACTTTTGCACTTGTATTAGTGTGGAAAAAACACTTTTTGCACTTGTGATAGTGTTGAAAAACCACTTTTCGCACTTGTGTTAGTGTTGAAAAACCACTTTTCGCACTTGAGTTGGTGCAGGAAACCACTTTTGCACTTGTATTAGTGTGGAAAAAACACTTTTTGCACTTGTGATAGTGTTGAAAAACCACTTTTCGCACTTGTGTTAGTGTTGAAAAACCACTTTTCGCACTTGTGTTAGTGTTGAAAAACCACTTTTCGCACTTGTGTTAATGTTGAAAAACCACTTTTCGCACTTGTGTTGGTGCAGGAAACCACTTTTGCACTTGTATTAGTGTGGAAAAACCACTTTTCGCACTTGTGTTAGTGATGAAAAACCACTTTTCGCACTTGTGTTAGTGTTGAAAAACCACTTTTCGCACTTGTGTTGGTGCAGGAAACCACTTTTACACTTGTATTAGTGTGGCAAAACCACTTTTCGCACTTGTGTTAGTGTTGAAAAACCACTTTTCACACTTGTGTTAGTGTTGAAAAACCACTTTTCGAACTTGTGTTAGTGTTGAAAAAACACTTTTCGCACTTGTGTTGGTGCAGGTAACCACTTTTGCACTTGTATTAGTGTGGAAAAACCACTTTTCGCACTTGTGTTAGTGTTGAAAAACCACTTTTCGCACTTGTGTTAGTGTTGAAAAACCACTTTTCGCACTTGTGTTAGTGTTGAAAAACCACTTCTCGCACTTGTGTTGGTGCAGGAAACCACTTTTGCACTTGTATTAGTGTGGAAAAAACACTTTTCGCACTCGTGTTAGTGTAGAAAAACCACTTTTCGCACTTGTGTTAGTGTTGAAAAACCACTTTTTGCACTTGTGTTGGTGCAGGAAACCACTTTTGCACTTGTATTAGTGTGGAAAAAACACTTTTTGCACTTGTGATAGTGTTGAAAAACCACTTTTCGCACTTGTGTTAATGTTGAAAAATCACTTTTCACGATGCGGCAGTGGCGAGACGTTGCGTGGCATATATGTCCGGCAACGAAGTGCATTGTACGGACGACACATGTTGGCTACTGGACGCCAGGAAGCTTCGGAGAGCCAAGAACACTACATCCAGGAGCTGATACGCCTGGGGAAAGGTTGTTTGATGGAGGCTCGAACCGTCGCGGAGGCGACCGACGACTTGATGCGGGATGCGTTTTTTGCTGGTATCTCGTCACCGCCATCAGACTCCGTTTGCTGGAGGACACCACGTTGACCTTCCAACAAGCGTGCGACAAAGCATGCATTCTACAGCTGGCAGCGTCCCGTGCGGAGGCATACGGTGGACCCGATCTCACAGCGGGGGCCGCTGCGGCACGGCCGGAGTCAACCGCATCGCCCGAACGGGCACTCGCAGAATCTCCAGATGACGCTCCAGCACCGATCACTGGAGACGATGGGAATCCGAACGCCGCAGCTGCAAACTCTGCGGAGAATGCCAAATGTTATTTTTGTGGCAATAAGAGACACCCTCGCTCCGCATGTCCCGCCAAAAATTGTGAATGTCATAATTGTGGTAAAAGAGGACACTTTGCTAAAATGTGTCGGGCGGCTAAATCTAAGTCTTCCCGGGGCTCGAGTCTCGCAGGTATGCGCACCTCACGGACGGCACGAGGCGTGAACTGCGCTGTGCTACCTGTACTCATGGAAGGTCCGCATGGAAGGGCTTATCAATACAGGTAGTTCCTCTAGTTTCGTTAGCCACGCTTTGGTACGATG
The DNA here is from genome assembly GCF_964187855.1 of Myxine glutinosa. Lineage (NCBI taxonomy): Eukaryota > Metazoa > Chordata > Myxini > Myxiniformes > Myxinidae > Myxine > Myxine glutinosa. The sequence continues at coordinate 148,425,510 of NC_136264.1, forward strand.
TCACGGCTGGACGATGGGCTCGGATACCCAACGAATTTAATTGGCTTCGTCCGGACATCGTGTATGCACCAAAGGCGTTTGCTCTCTTAAACTCGTCATCGATGATAAACTGTATGAGGATGTGAAACTCGCGGTGATGCCAGAATTGTGCACCGACGTTCTGCTCGGTCATGACTTCCTGAGCCGGTACGGCCAGTTGGTGATGTGCATGGGAGACGGAGAGAATACCCTTTCGGTCTGCGGCTTAGCCGAGATGGCCATAGATCCGCCTGCGCTATTTCCCAGCCTGACGGCCGATTGCCGACCGGTAACCGTGAAATCTCGACGGTATACTCGTGCCGACACTGCATACATCGCCGAGGAGACCAAGTGAATGCTCCGAGAGGGCATTATGGAGCCGAGTAGATCGCCGTGGAGAGCGCAGGTTCTAGTCGTACACTCTGACAATCACAGGAAACGCCTTGTCGTCGATTACAGCCGAACGATAAATAAATTTACACAACTGGACACGTTTCCTTTGCCGAAAATTGATGACCTCATTCAGGAGCTTGCCAAATTCAGGGTCTTCAGCACTTTGGATATTAAATCAGCATATCATCAGATACCAATCAGAGAATCGGATAGGCCATATACTGGCTTTCAATCCGGTCGACGGCTGTATCAATTTTGGTGGATCCCTTTCGGAATCACTAATGGGGTGGAGTGCTTCCAACGTGCCATGGACGACATCTTGGTTAAAGAGAATTTGCAGGACATCTTCGTTTACGTGGATAATGTGACAGTCCGCGGACATACCCAGGAGGGGCACGACGCAAACTTGAAACGATTCTTGGAGGTTTCCAAACGTTATAATTTAACCTTCAACCGCGAGAAATGCCACTACGGTGCAAAAACAATCGATTTACTTGGGTACACAGTGACCGGCGGGGAGATAAAACCGGACACCGAGTGCCTCCGACCTTTGCTAGAAATGGCGGCACCCTGTGATCGAGTGTCCCTGAGGCTGTACCTTGGGCTTTTTGCATATCACTCGAGATGGATTGAAGGCTACTCAGAGAAAATAAGACCTCTGGTGGACAGCAAGGTCTTCCCTCTGACGCAGGACTCGCTAGACGCTTTTCAACTTCTGAAGGAGAACATAGCTAGGGCCTGTGTGACCTCCATTGATGATAACGTCCCTTTCCTCGTCGAGACAGACGCTTCGGATTGTGCGATTGCTGCTACCCTAACACAAAACAAACGACCTGTGGCATTCTTCTCTAGGACACTGACCTCGACTGAACGTAAACATTCGGCAGTGGAGAAAGAGGCGGCCGCAGTGGTCGAGTCGGTCAGAAGGTGGTGCCATCTGCTGCTGGGCAGGAAATTTGATCTCCTGACAGACCAACAGCCGGTGGCTTTTATGTTCGGCCACGACCACCCTCAGCGTATTAAAAACGACAAAATTGCACGATGGCGGGTCGAACTAGCTGATTACTGCTATGACATAATCTATCGCCCCGGGAGCGAGAATGTGGTTGCCGACGCACTCTCTCGCCCGTCGGTTTGTGCTGCTATGACATCAGAGGATCTAAAGGGCATCCATGACTCATTATGTCACCCCGGGGTAACTCGATTCGCTCATTTTGTGCGCTCTCGCAATTTGCCTTTTTCGATCAAGGAGATCCGATGTCTATGCCGCACCTGCTTCGTGTGTGCGGAGTTGAAGCCGCGATTCTATAAGCTGCCGTTACGGGTGCTCATTCAAGCAACGAAACAATGGCAACGATTAAGCATCGATTTTAAAGGGCTGATATCAACTCTCACAGCAGGGGTGCCTCGTTATCTGTTGACGGTAATTGATGAATTCAGTCGCTATCCGTTTGCCTTTCCGTGCTCAGACATGACGTCATCCACGGTCATACGATGTCTACGTCAGCTGTTCGTCCTGTTCGGGTATTCGGGGTTTGTGCATTCAGACCGTGGGGCTGTGTTCATATCACAAGAGCTTCGAACCTTCCTAGTAGGCCTTGGAATCGCCACTAGCCGCACTACTCCGTATCGCCCCGAGGCGAATGGCCAGGTGGAAAGGTATAATCAAGTCATCTGGAAGGCCGTGGCACTGCACTTACGTACGCACTCAATGGGGCTGCACCAATGGCCACGAGCCGTGCCAGAAGCATTACATGCGATTCGGACTTTATTATTCATGGCCACCAATCAAACTCCCCACGAAAGAATGTTTCGTTTTGAACATCGTGGCGCTACCGGTCAATCGATGCCCGGTTGGCTTGTCGAACTCGGGTCCGCGTATCTGAAGCGAACGGTGCGACAAAGCAAGTACGAAACAGCTTTGGATTTGGTGCAGATCGTGCAGGTTAATCCGCAGTATGCGACCATCCGGCCGCGCGAGGGTCATCTCTCGACTGTGTCGGTTCAGCATTTAGCCCCGTGCGGAGACGAGGACGCCCGTTGTAACTTAAACTCGGAGGATTCGCCGGTCGAACTGGGGAACTCCGTTCCAGGCACCCCTCGTCCATGTGATGTAACACCGCTGTGAACTGCTGCAGGAGATTTCCCATGCTCGCCGTGTCTGTCACCGTCACCGCCGTGTCCTCCGTCCCCGTGCAGTGCGCCTGGATCGCCCACAGATCAGACTCGTGCTGGCCGGGATGGGAATGCGAACGGATCGCCTACCTACCGGACGCGTGCGGGCCGAGCGTGCCGTCGACCCCAACGCTTGGATTTGTGACGGAGTGCTGGGTTACTTAATTAATCTACTATCTTCAACTTATACCTTATATTGATAGTCCGCGTGCTAGCTGAAACTTTAACGGGGGAGAATGTCGTGAAGTTAGATGGTTCCATCCGAGGGATGCCCTCCATCTCCTATACGTTACTCATGATGCTATTCCGACGCCGACCGTGTGGGGAGGATTTATAGCCGGCGAAGCCGATGTTGTGAATGAACGCGTACGTATTATGTTGAAAAGCCAGATTTTGCTGGATCCTTTGAGAATTTCGAATCTTTGACACACCAAATCGCTCCATGGAGGCCGCCATCTTGCGGATGCGGAAGTATGCATAAAAAATTGCGAAAACGTTCAATAGGAGTTTGTTTCACCCGTCTTTGTTTGATTCACAATCTTACGCACCTCTAATTTGTAATTAAAATACTTTAAGACCAACCTCGTTCCCTGGGCCCACACGGGCCCTGGTTATCCCACTAATCTCTATACTAACTGGATTGGAGGCTCGACGCCAAATCAACGCTAATCGGTCCATTCGCTGTGAAGTCACCGGAAGTAGATTCGTCGCCATATTGGTTCCCCCAGAAAATCTGTGTCTGTTCATTGTATGCCTACTATATTTTATAAAATAATTTAATCGAAATTTCAACAAAACATTCGATTCAAATTGACTTTGGACAGCAAGTTGCTGTGAGGAAAGATGCCGTCCTGTACAGCGTATGGATGTACGACGTACAAATTCAGTCAAGACCATCTGGAACTTTTCTTCGCAGCGGTACGTTCATGTGGAGGATTTAAAAACAATCCTACGGCTCGTCAATTTCAGTCGACCTACAAGCGCCTCCTAATGCGTCATCATGTAAAAAATGGTACTGGAAACTGTTCCCTCTTAGATCATCACACTGACATTCTTCCAGTTCAGAACATTAGGCTACACAATCGACAATCAACATTGCACGCAAATATGACATCATCGGCAGACAACCATCACAAGATGACCATGACTACGCTGATAGGCCAAACTTCGAAACAGTTTCACAATACAAAGAGGCGGCTGTTAGCTACATCGCTGGCTACGTAGTTCGCATGATGAAGACGAGAATCGACTGCGTGTCTTGTGCGATAGCACTTACTACTTCAGATGGTAGTTGCCATAATTTCTTGAGGATGAAAGACCACGGGGGCCTCCAGAAAGCATCATCCAGCGTCATTGCCACATGCTTGGAAACAGAGAAATGTTTTCAACGACTACTGAAGACGACAAATGGGAATCTTCCTCGAGGATCCGGAATTTCAGCTGCAGTATCCATGGCTGTTATGAGCAATACTGTTCATATGGACTTATTTCCTGAACTGCACTCACACCAGTTTGAAACTGCAGTGGAAGATAATCATATTCACAACCTCGTGAAGATAGCAGCTTCTTGTTATTGTCGAATCAAACTCTTTCATCTTGGGAAAAAGGAGACAGAAGCCATCACCAGAGAGAAAGTCAGGAAGCAGCTGGAGAGAAAGTCAGGAAGCAGCTGTCCACAGGGCCGTCTTAAGGCATGGGCACACTGGGCATTTGCCCAGGGACCCCAAGTTGCCCAGGGGCCCCACGATTCTAGGGGCACCATGCTGCCATATTGTTCATGAGAGATCTCTTGGCAGAGTGGATAATTACTCGACCTCTCGCTTGAAAGGCCTGGGATTAAGTTACGAAATAAGACTGCAGCATATTACATTTCATTTTATGTGCAAATGGTATAATATGCATCAACCTTATTTCATTAAGATTTCCACTCATTTATTCACCGTGTAAAATACAAACAAGTTTCACTGCGCATCCTGATTGCCATTTGTTGAATGACGTCATGCACTTCTTGTTGAAGTTGAGTCGAAGAGTCTAATAATCTACAAATAATCCGGAAGAATTCCCATGTTTTAAACGCGCGTCATGTTAAGGTGTATAGAGCAGCTTAACATGTCCTTCCACAGCATGGCATTATAATTAAAAAATAAATAACAAAAATAATGATAACATTGTAACAAAGCATATATTAATTAATCTAATAATATTAATAACAATAATAACATTAGTATTATTTGCCAATAATAATAACGAACGTTTAAACCCTCCTCCCGCACCCTCTCCGCACGTCAATGAAACAAGTTTGACTGCGCAGCCCGATTGCCATTTGTTGAAACTTGAATGACGTCACGCACTTCTCTCAAATTTATTCCAGCAAGCGCCATCAGCATTTCACAGCGCCAACTATTTGTCTCGTCACTTTTGTGAATTGTGAATAGTGAGCATCTTCCATTCTTACTACATATGACGGATCAGAAGAAGAGATACTTCGAAACAAAAGTGAAAAGTTCAGGGTGGAAACATTCCCCCCTGTTCTGGACTCTCTGAACTCTGACCTGACAAAACGTGCAGATGCTTATTCATGGAGTGGAAACCTTTCCCTTCTTCAGTCAATTGAAAACGATTGGTTCTGATGCGTTAAACAAAAAGTGTGAACACTTGGCTAATGTGTATCACAAAGACCTTGATTATGGTGACCTAAATGAATGCCAGCAACTCAAGGTGGCACGACATGGTTCTTGATGAAAATTGTGACTCTCCCTGCGTTGTTCAGAAAAATAATTTCGGACAACTTGAAATCTGTGTTTCCCAATGTTGAAATTGCACTCAGTGTGTCCATGTGCATGATGGTGACCAACTATATAGGGGAACGTTCATTTTCAAGATTGAAGCTCACAAAGAATCAGCTTCGCAGCACAATGCGGCAGCAGCGTTTGAACCGGCTTTCACTCATGTGCATGGAAAATGACGTCCTCAAGACCATCGACTCCAAGCCAATTATAAATCAATATTATCTGCAGAGAAATTTCGTGAACGTTTGCATAATAATAAATAATTCAAACTGTACCACCTCCGTCTGTGCGGTGTACCAATTATTATCATTTATATGTTGAATTATTATTTTTTTCAAGACTTATGTTATAGTGTTCAAAAGTTTGTGTTGATTAATCCTCGCTTTACAGTGTGGAGGACACAACAGCCCACTGGCGTGGTGACATCATTCCGCGCACCAAGTGGGCGGTGGCCACGCCCGAGGGGTAGGCGTGGCCTCATGATATACACCGGGCGCGCAGCCCGGAGCGCGCCAGTGTTACAGTGAGCTCCTGAAATAAAGACGCTTATAAGTTACCGCTTGTCCGCTTCCTCCTTGCTCGCAAGCAGCGCGCGTAACGCCGCGCTTTACTGGTGACCCCCTCGGCGTTGGATCTGCCGGAGCGATCCTTCCACACGCGACGCCATTGCCATGGCCAACTTCATCAAACTTCCCGAATTTTGGGAGGCTCAGGCCGAAGTCTGGTTCGTCCAGGCCGAAGCCCAATTTCAGCTTCGGCGCCTCACCAGCGATGACACGCGCTATTGCCACGTCGTCGCCTCCCTCGGGCCCGGCACGGCCGCTCGAGTTGTGTCCGTCCTTCGCCACCCACCGGACGGCCACAAGTACGAGGCACTCAAGCGGCTACTCCTAGCCACGTTCGGCCTCACGGACGACGCACGGGCCGACCGCCTCCTGGATCTCCCCGAGCTCGGTGACACGCGCCCGTCGGTCCGAATGGACCATATGCTGTCACTGTTGGGCGACGAAGCCCCCGGTTCTCTATTCCGGGTGCTTTTCCGTCGCCAACTTCCAGCGCAGGTTCGCCTCGCGTTGGCCGGGACCGGGCTAACGGAACCCCGAGCATTGGCAGCCGAGGCGGACAGGTACTTCGCCGCTTCGGACATGCGGGCGAGAGTCGGCGTGGCCGTCACGGCCCTCGAGGCTGATGCTGCTGATGCTGCTGATGCTGCTGATCCACAGCATCAGCTTATACAGCATACGCAGCATGCTGATACGCACCTCGTGACCGCCGCCACGCCCCGCCCGCCGCCGCGGCGAAAACCGCCACCGCGGGGAAACCCGCCAACTCCACCAGCCTGGCGGAGCCAGCCGCGCTCCTCCAGCTCCACCACCTGGTGCTGGTTCCACGCCAAGTTCGGCCACGAAGCTCGGCAATGTCATCCGCCATGCTCCTTCAACAGGTCGGGAAACGCCCGGGCCGGCGCTCAATAGTGGCGATGAGCGCCGGCCGTTCGAGCAGCCTGCTGTTCATAACGGACAACTTCTCCGGGCGCCGTTACCTGTGCGACACGGGAGCGCAGGTGAGTGTCGTTCCCGCCGGCACGTCAGACAAGCACGCCGCGGGTGGGGGGCCCCGTGCTGCTTGCCACGAACGGGACGCCCATCCGTACCTCTCTCTGCGGTTCGGAGGGCAGGTTTTCCGATGGACGTTCGTCACCGCCGACGTGCCCATGGCACTGCTTGGCGCAGACTTCCTGTGCGCTAATGGGCTCCTGGTCGACGTCAAGCGCAGACGTCTTGTCCAGGCCGAGACGTTCAGCTCGCTCGCTTGTGCGTTGCCCAGCTCGTCGAGCAGTTCAACGAGCGGCTTGCCAAGCGGCTTGCCGAACGGTTCGGTTCCGGCCACGTTGGTCTGTACGCTTCCGGCAGCGCACGCATTCACCCGCCTCCTCGCCGGCTTCCCGGCCCTCACGCGGCCCACCTCCTCGGCGAGGGCCGTCAAGCACGGGGTGGCCCATCACATCCCCACCGTCGGGCCACCGGTCTACGCCCGGGCACGCCGCCTCGAGCCGATGAAGCTGGCGGTGACAAAAGCGGGGTTCGCTACCCTGGAGCGACTCGGCATCGTTCGGCGCTCAGAGAGCGCTTGGGCGTCGCCGCTGCACATCGTGCCGAAGCCCAGCGGGGGATGGCGACCGTGCGGGGACTATCGCCGTCTCAATGACGCCACGACTCCCGACCGCTACCCCGTCCCCCACATTCAGGACTTTTCCGCCCGTTTGGCGGGCATGTCCTTCTCGAAGGTGGACCTCATACGCGGCTACCATCAGGTCCCCGTCAGGCTGGAGGACGTCCCGAAGACGGCGGTCATCACGCCATTCGGACTCTTCGAGTTCCTGCGCATGCCCTTCGGTCTGAAGAATGCGGCTCAGGCGTTCCAGCGACTGATGGACAGCGTCCTGCGTGACTTGGATTTTGTCTACGTCTACCTGGACGATATCCTCGTCGCCAGCGCGTCCCGCGAAGAGCACCTACGCCACCTCCGCACGCTCTTCGAACGCCTGGGCCAGCATGGCCTGATTGTGAACCCCGCAAAGTGCCGGTTCGGCGCCGCCATAATCGATTTTCTGGGGCACCGTGTCACCAGGCATGGAGCCGTCCCCCTGCCGGCCAAGGTGGAGGCGGTGAAGGGGTTTCCGCGCCCCCGCACGATCAGAGGGCTGCAGGAGTTCCTGGGCATGGTGAACTTTTACCATCGGTTCCTGCCCCGTATCGCCCAGCTCCTGCGCCCCCTGCACGAAGCTCTCCGAGGTAAGCTGGGCAAAGGCGACGTTACCTGGACCGAGCAGATGGACACGGCGTTCACGGGCGCGAAGCTCGCCTTGGCTAACGCCACCATGCTTGCGCACCCGGCGCCCGATGCACCGATCGCCCTCACCACCGATGCCTCAGACTACGCGGTGGGCGCGGTGCACGAGCAATGGGTGCGTGGAGCTTGGCAACCGCTGGCGTTCTTTAGCCGGCAGCTTCGCCCGCCCGAACGCCGTTACAGTACCTTCGACCGCGAGTTGCTCGGGCTTCACTTGGCGGTCAGGCACTTCCGCCATCTGCTCGAGGGCCGTGCGTTCACTGCCTTCGTCGACCACAAGCTGCTGATCTTCGCGATGGGCAAGGTCACCGAGCCGTGGTCGGCCCGGCAGCAGCGTCACCTCTCGGCCGTGTCCGAGTACACGACGGACATCCAGCATGTCGCGGGGAAGGACAACCCGGTGGCGGATTGCCTTTCCCGGGCCGTCGCCCACGCAGTCCACCTCGGCATCGACTATGCCCGGATGGCAGCGGACCAGGCCGCTGACCCCGACGTCCAGGCCTTGCGGACCGCCGTCACGGGCCTCCGCGTCACCGAGGTGCTGTTCGACGGCGCGGGCGCGGCCCTCTTGTGCGACGTCTCCCTCGGGCGTCCTCGCCCCATCGTGCCCGCGGGCTGGCAGCGCCAGGTGTTTGACGCCATCCACGGCCTGTCCCACCCGGGCGCGAGGGCCTCCCAAAGGCTGATCGCCGACAAGTTCGTCTGGCATGGCCTCCGGAAGGCCGTCCGCGGCTGGGCCAGGACGTGCCTCGCGTGCCAGCGCGCCAAGGTGCACCGGCACACCCAGGCCCCGTTGGCCCCGTTCACGGTGCCGGAACGCCGGTTTGACCACGTCCACGTGGACCTGGTGGGACCTCTGCCCCCCTCGCGGGGTTTCACCTACGTCCTCACCATGGTGGACCGCACCACCCGGTGGCCGGAGGCCGTGCCCTTGGCGTCGACAATGGCAGCCGATGTCGCGCAGGCTTTCATCGCCACCTGGGTCACCCGGTTCGGCGCCCCCTCAGACATCTCGTCCGACCGCGGCCCCCAGTTCACCTCGGAGCTCTGGGGGGCGGTCGCGCAGGGGCTCGGGGTCCGGCTGCACCGAACCACGGCCTACCACCCCCAGGCTAACGGCCTGTGTGAGCGATTTCACCGCTCATTGAAGGCCGCGCTCCGGGCCACCCTCCGCGACGGCGGCTGGGTCGACAGGCTCCCCTGGGTCCTGCTGGGCCTCCGGACGGCACCCAAGGAGGACCTGCGCGCATCCGCGGCGGACTTGGTCTTCGGGCAACCGCTGCGGGTGCCGGGCGAGTTCCTCCCCGACTCCACGGCACCATGGTTCCATCTTCCATGGCACAGCAGCGCTCCGCTCTGCAAGAGACCGCCCAGAGGTTCGCCCCGGTGCCAACGGCATGCCACGGGCACCCACCGACGCACGTCGCCCCGGAGCTTCGCACGGCGGAGTACGTCTTCGTCCGCCACGATGCCCACCGGACACCACTGCGGCCCCCGTACGACGGGCCTTTCCGCGTGCTGGAGACCGGGGCGAAGCACTTCACCCTGGACATCGGCGGTACTCCTGACCGCGTTTCGGTAGACCGCCTCAAGCCGGCCCACCTCGACGTGGACCATCCACCGCCAGTGGCCCGACCCCCACGTCGGGGCCGCCCCCCTGCGGGCGGACCCCCGGCACCGCCCAGCCCCGCCGCCACGCCGCCCCCCGGTCCTGCACCCATCCCAGGGGCAGCCAGGGGCATCCCACCTGGCATCCCTGCACCCCGGACGCCGCCGATCACCAGGGGGCGCTTCGGCCGGGTCATTCGTCTGCCCCGCAAGCTGGCCCTCCAGGTGCGCGGGAATTCTGGGGGGGCGCGTGTGGCGGACACAAAAGCCCACTGGCGTGGTGACATCATTCCGCGCACCAAGTGGGCGGTGGCCACGCCCGAGGGGTAGGCGTGGCCTCATGATATACACCGGGCGCGCAGCCCGGAGCGCGCCAGTGTTACAGTGAGCTCCTGAAATAAAGACGCTTATAAGTTACCGCTTGTCCGCTTCCTCCTTGCTCGTAAGCAGCGCGCGTAACGCCGCGCTTTAACAGCATGTTTTTTTATGTTTAAACATTGATTTTGTTGAAAGTACCAATAAATCTATAGGTTTAATTTAATTGAACGTTTACATTTTTATTCCCGTGGGTGGGTGGGAAGGGGCCCCAGTGGATTGCTTTGCCCAGGGCCGACAATACTCTTAAGACGGCCCTGGCTGTCCAAACTGATTTTGTTCAAGCACCAGTGAGATTATAGAACACACATGATACAGTGTACACATGTTGCTATTTTATATTCTGTAATTACAATATATTGAAGGAGCTGTGCTCCAACGCGAGTCGAAAGGATTGACGCGACAAAAGACGGAAATTCGTCCGAGTTGCTTTATTGCACGAATCAAACTCGGGTACTCTCAAAAGCCCGTTTATCGGACAGCAATATATATACACATCATGCCGGAGCGTTTGCCCGGTAAAGGCGAGACCGGGCGTGCCCGGGCGTCCTGGGCGAGCCCTGGAAAGGCGAGAGCGGGCATGCCCGGGCGTCCTGAGCGAGCCCTGGAAAGGCGAGGGCGGGCATGCCCGGGCATCCTGGGCGAGCCCTGGAAAGGCGAGGGCGGGCATGCCCGGGCGTCCTGGGCGAGCCCTGGAAAGGCGAGGACGGGCATGCTGGGGCATCCTGGGCGAGCCCTGGAAAGGCGAGAGCGGGCATGCCCGGGCGTCCTAGGCGAGCCCTGGAAAGGCGAGGCTGGGCATGCCCGGGCGTCCTGGGCGAGCCCTGGAAAGGCGAGTCCGGGCATGCCCGGGAGAGGCGCGTCTGGGCCTGTCCGGGCGGCCTGGACGAGCCCGGCATGGTGATCGCTCCCTGGCCGCGTCCTCGGTAGGTGCAAGGCGATTGTGTATACCCAACGGTAACCGCTACACACGCCCCTCCAGAATCGACTTGCACCAGCAGGGTCAATTTAAGGGGGGTCCTGATGACCCGGCCGAAGCGACCCCTGGAGGGTCGTGGGGGGGGGGGGTCCGGTGTGGTGGTGGGTGGTCGAGCGGGGGGAACTGTGGATGGGGGGCGGCCTCGCCGCGGAGGAAGGGCCAACCATGGTGGTTGGTCGACGTCCACGTGCGCCGGCTTGAGGCGGTCCACCGAAATCCGGTCCGACCTGCCGCTGATGTCGATGACGAACGAATTGTCGTCCCGTCACAGGACCAGGAAGGGCCCGTCGTACGGCGGCCGGAGTGGCCCCCGGTGTGCATCATGACGCACAAAAACATACTCCGCTGTGCGAAGCACTGGGGGGACATAGGACTGGGGGCCACTGTGGCGGGACGTTGGCACGGGGGCAAACCGTCGGGCGGCCTCCTGGAGGTCCGAGTGCTGGCGAGCTGCGGATGAGGGACTGGTAGCGTCGGGCACGAACTCGCCCGGGACGCGGAGCGGCTGGCCGTAGATGAGCTCGGCGGTGGACGCCTGGAGGTCCTCCTTGGGGGCCGTGCGGAGGCCCAAAAGGACCCACGGCAGCCGGTCGGCCCAACCGTCGTCCTGAAGGCCGGCCATGAGCGCGGCCTTAATGGAGCGGTGAAAACGCTCACACAACCCATTGGCTTGGGGGTGGTAGGCCGTGGTACGGTGGAGCTGGACTCCCAGGTTGCGGGCGACCGCGCCCCACAGCTCGGAGGTGAACTGTGGACCGCGGTCCGAAGAGATGTCCGCCGGTGCGCCGAAACGGGCGACCCAGGTGGCGATGTAAGCCTGTGCCACGTCTGCGGTGGTGGTGGAAATGAGGGGAACGGCCTCCGGCCACCTGGTGGTCCTGTCCACCATGGTGAGCAGGTGTGTGAAACCCCGCGATGGGGGAAGGGGGCCCACCAGGTCCACGTTGACGTGGTCGAAACGCCGTTCGGGCACAGTGAAAGGTGCCAGTGGGGCCTGGGTGTGGCGGTGGACCTTGGCCCGCTGGCAGGCCGTGCAGGCGTTGGCCCAATCGCGGATGTCCCGTCGAAGGCCTTGCCAGACGAAACGCGCCGACACCAGCTTCTGGGAAGCTTTCCGGCCCGGGTGGGAAAGGCCGTGGATGGAGGCGAAAATGCGGCGCTGCCAGGTAACGGGCACGATGGGGCGAGGCTGGCCTTGGGAGACGTCGCAGAGCAGGACAGTGTCCGCGAAGGGGACGTCGGCCAGGCGGAGGCCCGTGTCCGCCGCACGGAGGGCTTGCACCATGGTGTCGGTGGTCTGGTCGGCCGCCATGAGCGCGAAGTCCACGCCGAGGTGGACCACGTTCGCGCTGGCCCGAGAAAGACAGTCGGCCACGGCGATGTCTTTGCCGGCGACGTGCCGGATGTCCATGGTAAATTCCGACACGGCGGAGAGGTGGTGCTGCTGGCGGGCCGACCACGGCTCCATGACTGTGGCCATTGCATAAACCAACGGCTTGTGGTCGACGAAAGCCGTGAACGGGCGGCCCTCCAGGAGGTGCCGGAAATGGCGAACGGCCAGGTATAGACGGAGGAGCTCGCAGTCAAACGTGCTGTATTTTAACTCGTTCGGCCGGACTTGCCGGCTAAAAAAAGCGAGTGGCTGCCAAACCCCGTTCACCCATTGTTCATGTACGGCACCCACCGCGTAGTCGGAGGCGTCCGTAGTGAGGGCGATGGGAGCGTCGAGCACCGGGTGAGCCAGCAGCGTTGCGTCGGCGAGGGCCCGCTTCGCGCTCGTGAATGCCACGTCCAAGGCCGCGGATCAGACGATGTCATGCTTGGCCGGCTTGCCCCGGAGGGCTTCGTAAAGGGGCCGCATGAGCTGAGCAGCGCGGGGCACGAAACGGTGATAAAAATTCACCATGCCGAGGAACTCTTGCAGGGCCTTGATGGAGCGGGGACGCGGGAACTTGGTGATGGCCTCGACCTTGGTCGGCAGTGGCACGGCCCCGTTCTTGGTGATGCGGTGGCCCAAAAAGTCAACGGCCGTTGTGCCGAAGTGGCATTTGGCCGGGTTGACGATTAAGCCGTGCTCGCTGAGGCGTCTGAACAGTGTTCAGAGGTGGAGGAGGTGCTCGGCCCGGGACGTGCTGGTGACGAGGATGTCGGCCAGGTCGACGAAGAGGAATGGCAGGTCGCGCAGCACGCCGTCCATGAAGCGTTGGAACGCCTGGGCCGCGTTCTTGAGGCCAAACGGCATCCTCAAAAATTCGAACAGGCCGAACGACGTGATGACGGCCATTTTTGGGATGTCGGCCGGCCTGACAGGTACCTGGTGGTATCCCCGTATCAGGTCAATTTTTGAAAAAATGACCCGTCCCGCCAAACGGGCGGAAAAGTCTTGGATGTGCGGGATCGGATACCTGTCGGGGGTGGTAGCGTCGTTGAGGCGGCGGTAGTCGCCACATGGGCGCCATCCGCCCCCCGGCTTTGGCACGATGTGCAGTGGTGAGGCCCACGCGCTATCGAAGCGCCGCTCGATGCCGAGGCGCTCCAACGCGTCGAACTCGGCTTTGGCCACGGCGAGCTTGGCCGGGTCGAGGCGGCGGGCTCTGGCCTAGACCGGCGGGCCCGTAGTTGGTATGTGGTGCTCGATACCATGCCTCACTGCGACGGCCGAAAACGTCGGCCGCGTGAGGGCCAGGAATTCCGCGAGCAGGCGAGCGAACTCGTTCGCCGCCGGGAGGGCGCATGCTAGTTCCGTCGGTGCGGAGCTGCTCATCGTACATGCCAGGGAGCTGAAGGTCTCGGCGTTGGCAAGGCGACGCCGTTTGACGTCGACCAGCAGCCCATGCACGCAGAGGAAGTCGGCGCCCAGCAAAGCCATGGGCACGCTTGCGGTCACAAAGGTCCAATTAAAGCGCTGGCTGCCGAAGCAGAGGGTGACGTCGCGCGGGCCGAAAGTGCGTATGGCCGATCCGTTGGCAGCGACCAAGGAGGGGCCGCAAACAGCGGTCTGCTTGTCCTGCTCGGAGGCGGGTATGACGCTCAGTTGGGCGCCGGTGTCACAAAGGAAACGCCGCCCGGACGCTTTGTCCTTAATAAAAAGCAAGTTGCCTGAGTGGCCGGCGCTCATGGCTGGTAATGAACGCCGGCCCGGTCGTTTCCCGACTTGCCGAAAGTGCATGGGGGTTGGCACGTCCGAGCCTTCCGTCCGAACCTGGCGTGGTAATAACACCACGCCTGGTCAGGTGGAGGCCCAGGTCGTCGTGTTGGAAGCGGTTGGCGCGGCGTGGCGGCCGCCAGTTGCACCGGCAGTTCGGCCTCCAACCGCACAGGGCGCTCGGGCGCCATGGGCGTCGCCTCGGATGGCGGCGGGCTCCAGGTAGCCGCCCTGATGTGCTGGCCTGCCGAGGAGATCTTGTCGGCTTTCCTGGCGAGGGCGCGGGGATCCGCGATCTGCGTGCTTGCCAGGGCGAGGCGTACCTGGCTAGGCAGCTGGCGGAGGAACAGCTCTCGGAAAAGAAAATCCGGAGAGTGCTCACCGAGCAGCGAGAGCATGTAGTCCATTCGCTCGGACAGGCGCGTGTGGCCGAGCTCAGGCAGGTCGAGCAGGCGTCGTGCGCGTTCCGCCGGTGAGAGGGCGAAAGCGTCGAGGAGGAGCGTCTTGATCGCGCCATACTTGTCAGCGGCTGGCGGGCACTGGAGGAGGCTCAGGGCGCGGGCCGCGGTGGCGGAGCCGAGCGCTGCTACCGCATGGTGGAAGCGGGTGTCGTTGGCTGTGATGCCTCGCAGGGCAAACTGGGAGTCCGCCTGGGCGAACCAAACCGCCGCGTGAGCCTCCCAGAAGGTAGGCAGTTTAAGGGCAACTGCCGTGTCCATGTCGTGGGTCACCAATGAATTAGCTGTGCTCCGACGCGAGTCGAAAGGATTGACGTGACAAAAGACGGAAATTCGTCCGAGTTGCTTTCTTGCACGAATCAAACTCGGGTACTCTCAAAAGCCCGTTTATCGGGCAGCAATATATATACACATCATGCCGGAGCGTTTGCCCGGGAAAGGCGAGACCGGGCGTGCCCGGGCGTCCTGGGCGAGCCCTGGAAAGGCGAGTCTGGACATGCCCGGGCGTCCTGGGCGAGCCCTGGAAAGGCGAGAGCGGGCATGCCCGGGCGTCCTGGGCGAGCCCTGAAAAGGCGAGTCTGGGCATGCCCAGGAAAGACGAGACCGGGCGTGCCCGGGCGGCTCGGGCGAGCCCGGGAACGGCGAGTCCGGGCATGCCCGGGAGAGGCGCGTCTGGGCCTGTCCGGGCGGCCTGGACGAGCCCGGCATGGTGATCGCTCCCTGGCCGCGTCCTCGGTAGGTGCAAGGCGATTGTGTATACCCAGCGGTAACCGCTACAATATCATAATTTGGCAATATCCTGACATGTCTTGGAGGAGAATAATACAAAATATTTACGATGACCATCATGTTTCTCTGCCCAGAAGTATAACTCAGAAGTTTGTTTTCACTATACTCTTCTGATTCTGATTCTTTGATAAATGGATGCAATTTATTTTCAATGGTACTCACTTCAGTAAGAATATTGTGCCATGTGGAATGAAAAAACAAAACAAAACCAACACTTGACCACAAATATGGTATACAAGTATTCAAACTAATTTATTTTGCAGATCCATGTTATATTATCAGCCATGAAAAAGTAAACGCAGTCCTATTTTCCTATTCTTTAAATTTTTTAAGAATATTTAATTACTATTAATATTTAATATTAATATTAATATTATTTAATATTCAATTTAATTAATTTAATTATATGTAATTATTTAATTATTTAAGATTTATTATTATTTTTTATTATTATAATATTTAATTTATTTAATATTTAATATTTAATTAGAGGGAAATTAAAGAATTTAATATTTAATTATCAGCATATTTCCAATGAAAATTCCACCTTCCCACTTTATTTTATTCCATTCCGAATTGATTTTAATCCGTTCCCGGGTTGAAAAAGCATTATTACAGAATTGATGAAATGCCATCGTGCAGCGGTCGATTTGCTTCGTGCAGCTTCCGGTTATAAAAACCGCAGCGGTCGATTCGAATGAAGAAGAGGAATCACATTACATCGGTAACGGTAAATGACATTCCTTTTGGGGAATCGTGGCTTCGTGGGGGAACAAAGATGGCGGACAAATGGCTTCAAAAAATGAGCTTCCCTTCTTATCCAGTTAGTATAGAGATCAGTGGGTTATCCTCAACGAAAATCTTCACCAAACACCGGAACCAATGAGATTCGAGCATTTGAAAAAAAAAAATTTTAAGCTTATTACCGCGTTTCAGAGGCTGAAAACAGCGTCAAATCTATCTATAATTCCAGTAATCTCTCTGTGTGTGTGTGTGTGTGTGTGTGTGTGTGTGTGTGTGTGTGTGTGTGTGTGTGTGTGTGTGTGTGTGTGTGTGTGTGTGTGTGTGTGTATGTGTGTATGTCTGTGTGTTTGTCTGTGACCGCTGTTTCTCGACGACCACGGGTCCGATATACTTTAAACTTGCCAGGTATATTGCTGGGGACCTGAGGATGTGCCTTTTCAAGGTTTCATATTAATCGGACAAGTAGTTACCGAGCTATGTCCAAAAAACGATTCAACCAATCAGAGAGCAGCGAGTTATCACGTGTGCCGAACGTGGCGAACAGACTCTGCCTCGGACGGCACATTTGAGAGCGTATTCATTTATTTCACGTTGGCAAACTATGTTGGCGTTAAACTATGTTTTAAAACTAATTAAAACTAATTTGCGATTCATCGTAACTGCGATATGCGACCTTCCGGAGCTCCTGTGAGAGCGTGCGCCATTACGGATAGTAATTCAATTAAAAACATAAAAACATTGTCCCAATTCAGTCAGAGCGAAGGGCGTTGTTTTAAGCGAAGAGCGTTTTATTTTTCCCCTAAAATTCAGTCGCCGGACGGTGAAAGTTTTTTTTTTGGGGCAGCTACTGGCAGCCACGTACGGCCAATCACAGGACACGTTGTTGTGTCGACGTGCCGTGTTGTTTTCCCTCGCGGTTTGGAATGTTTTTCCTTTTCATTTTTTTTCCTCTTCTCTTTCTACTTTTCCTTGCGATTAAATTGCAAAAAGCCAAAATGCGTTGGCGCTAATTGAATATCTTGATTGAATTGGCGCTAATTGAATAATTGAACTTCCGGACAGTGAAGACTTCACTTCCGGCCTTACGAAAGTGCCGACTTACTGTCTCGATTGTATCTTCCCACTGTCTTATTGTTAGATCTATCTATTCTATCTATCTATAATTCCAGTAATCTCTGTGTGTGTGTCTGTGTGTGTGTCTGTATGCGACCGCTGTTTCTCGACAACCACGGGTCCGATATACTTGAAACTTGCCAGGTATATTGCTGGGGACCCGAGGATGTGCCTTTTCAAGGTTTCATATTAATCGGACAAGTAGTTACCGAGCTATGGCGATTTCTTTACCAAACTCCGCAAGCCGTTCGCTTTGGACCAAACCATTTCATGTAAATAGAGGGAGGGGATTGTCACCGTACTCGCAAGCCGTTCGCTTTGGACCAAACCATTTCATGTAAATAGAGGGGGGGGATTGTCACCGTACTCGCAAGCCGTCCGCTTTGGCTTTGCGAATGGACCAAACCATTTCATGTAAATAGAGGGGGGGGGATATAATTTTGTACGGGCATGCCCTAGTATTCTAAAATTGACGAAGAATTATTTTTTAGAAATCTCGCGGCCGTAGGGGCTAGTTTTTCACGGCCGGAAATATCCGAAGTTGAGACGGAATTCACCGAATTAATCAAGAAGGAAATTTTATAAATTTTAATCTCATCCAGAATGCAAATGGTGTCATTTTGAACTAGGTACGGTACCTACTACACCTACCTACTACCAACTACCTAACCTACTGATGCCATAGTGATGAGTAAAATAGTGGCAAGAGGCTTTGGCTTCACCGGCTCATTGCGGCTTTGCAGTCGGGTTGTGGCGGGCACAATGATCAATAATTCCGCGCACCAGTGGGTGGCGCGAGCGTCCGGACGTGGAACTGAGATACATGCCCCGCCTTTCGGCCGATCGGCCATGCCCGGGGGCAAGGCGTGGCCTCGGGACATATATGCAGGCTCGAATGTCGAGCCCGCCCAGTGCTGATGTGCGAGCTTGTAATAAAGTGCTTTCGTTTGTACCACGCGTTGTGGCCTACCTTTTTGGCAAACGAGTTGTGTGTGCACAGCACCACACTGATGACCCCGACTGGTTCAGCCGTCGCTGACCCCCGTACGCGCCATGGCTACCAGCGTCGTCACCGTCAAACTCCCGGAGTTCTGGGAAGCGCAAGCCGACGTTTGGTTTGTGCAGGCCGAAGCTCAATTCCAACTCCGGGGCATCACGGCGGACGAGACCATGTACTACCACGTGGTCGCCGCCCTCGGGCCCGGCACTGCCGCCCGCGTCGTGTCCATCCTTCGGCGCCCGCCGGGCGACCACAAGTACGCGGCACTCAAACATCTCCTCCTCGCCACGTTGGGGCTCATGGAGGTCGAACGCGCCGACCGCCTCCTGGACCTTCCCGCCCTCGGCGACACACGACCGTCCGTTCAGATGGATTTTATGCTGTCCCTTCTGGGAGACCAGCGCCCGGATTTCCTGTTCCGAGCACTTTTCCTCCGCCAGCTACCTGTACAGGTGTGCCTCGCGCTGGCCGGTTCAAAAATAACGGAACCCCGCGCCCTGGCCGGAGAGGCCGAAAAGTTTTTCTGACTCTGATTCTGCAACTGGTCCTCACGGCATCAGCCCACGGGTCTTAAATCATGTTCTTCTGCTCTTTCACTCCCTCTTTCTGTTCTCTTCACCCTCTCTTTTGCTCAAGGTCATCTGCCATCTGCTTGGAAATCAGCCAACATCACCGCTTTGCACAAAAAAGGTGCAAAAACAGATCCCAGCAACTACAGACCAATCAGCCTTCTCCCAATTATCAGCAAAGTCATGGAATCCATCATTGCTTCAGATATGAAATCTTTCCTCTTCTCCAATGGCTTGATCTCTGATCATCAATTTGGTTTCAGACCTAGTCACTCTACTCTGGACATGCTGCTTCTGCTTTCTCAACAATGGATGGAGGTCCTCAACGCCAAACAGGAAATTAGAGCTGTCTCCCTTGACATTTCACGTGCCTTCGATACGGTCTGGCACCCTGCTCTGCTCACCAAACTCTCCTCCTTTGGTATCCATGGAAATCTCCACGCATGGCTGGCGGACTTCCTCTCTGGTCGTAGTCAACGTGTGGCCCTGAATGGGTTTCTCTCATCTCCTCTTCCTGTTCAGGCTGGAGTTCCCCAAGGTAGTGTTCTGGGCCCTGTGCTTTTTCTGGTCTTCATCAATGATCTCTCTGACTCTCTTGAAAATCCTCTCTATCTCTTTGCTGACGACTCTACGCTCTGTCGCTCCATTCCTCATCCCTCAGTTCGGCAGTCTGCAGCCTCCTCACTCTCTGCAGACCTGGACAAAATCACAGACTGGGCAAACAAATGGAACTTGTCTTTCAATCCTGATAAATCTCACACTCTTACAATGTCTCTCCGAAAAGTCCGACTGGAAAACCCTCCCATCCACTTTCTGAATAATCCTCTCCAAGAAGTTCTGTCACTCAAGCTTTTGGGTCTCACTATTTGCCATGATCTTTCCTGGGAAAACCACATTTCAAATCTGGCCTCCAAAGCCAGTCGCCGACTGGGCATCCTCCGTCGTGCGAAGTCCTTCCTTGGCACACCTGAGCTCCTCACCACATACAAGGCTTTCATCCACAGCTCTATGGAATACTGCTCTCCCCTCTGGTCTGGTGCTCCTGCCTCACACCTAGCCCGTCTTCACGCTGTTGAAACCAAAGCGTTCAGAATCATTGGAATCTCCCGCGATGAAGCTAACTCCAAGGGCCTTTCACTCACTCACCGCAGGCAGGTTGGTGGTCTTTCCGTCTTCTACTGACTCCTCTCTGGCCTTGCCCCCCCAGCCCTCTCTGGGCTCTGTCCCCCAAATATTCCTACAGGTCGCACAAGATCTGCCTGCAACCCTCTTATGGTTAAACTGCCAAAATCAAGACTTTCTGCTCACCTTCACTCTTTCATTCCTCTTTTCTCCCGCCTCTGGAACAAACTCCCTCACTCTCTTCAATCCCACTGCACCCTCCAGGTCTTTAAAACAGCTGTTCACCACCATCTCTTATCCTCCCCCATCCAAAACCTTGATATTTTCTACCCCCGCTAATTTCGGTCCCCTTGTGTTTTATACCTCTCCCCCCCGCCCTCCCCCTCCCACGCCTCCTGCCCCCAAGCCCTCTCCCTCCCACACTTCTCCCTGCTCTCAAATGTTGTGGTTGTGTGCTTCCCCTTCTCTCCCCATCTTGTTTTCCGCTCCCTCTTTTTGTGTGTTTTGTTTGTCTGGTTGATTTGTTTGTGAAATAAATGTTAGCTCTTTCACGAGCCTCGATTCAGTATACAAAAAAAAAAAAAAAAAAACTCCGGGGCATCACGGCGGACGAGACAATGTACTACCACGTGGTCGCCGCCCTCGGGCCCGGCACTGCCGCCCGCGTCGTGTCCATCCTTCGGCGCCCGCCGGGCGACCACAAGTACGCGGCACTCAAACGTCTCCTCCTCACCACGTTGGGGCTCATGGAGATCGAACGCGCCGACCGCCTCCTGGACCTTCCCCGCCCTCGGCGACACACGACCGTCCGTTCGGATGGATTTTATGCTGTCCCTTCTGGGAGAACAGCGCCCGGATTTCCTGTTCCGAGCACTTTTCCTCCGCCAGCTACCTGTACAGGTGTGCCTCGCGCTGGCCGGTTCAAAAATAACGGAACCCCGCGCCCTGGCCGGAGAGGCCGAAAAGTTTTTCGCGGCCTGCGACATGCGGTCGATGTACGGTGCTGCCGTAGTGGATCCCGGTGCGGAGGCTACAGCGCCCCCTGCTTCCCTTGTGGCCGCTGCTACGCCCCGCCCACTACCGCCGCCGCCACGACCACCGCCGCCGGCACGGCGACCCGGCCGCCACCGCCGCAAACCTGGTGCTACTATCATGCCAGGTTCGGCCGCAAGGCTAGAACGTGCCGCCCGCCGTGTTCTTTTGACGGGCCAGGAAACGACCGGGCCGGCGCACACTTGCGGCCATGAGCGTCAGCCATTCCGGCAGCCTCCTGTTAATCACGGACACCTCGTCTGGTCATCGTTTTCTGTGCGACACGGGAGCGCAGGTAAGCGTCCTCCCTGCCTCCGCATCCGACAAGCAAGCCGCGGGCCGGGGCCCAGCTTTGCTTGCCGCCAACGGAACACCCATCCGCACATTCGGGAAGCGTTTCCTCACTGCGGTTCGGAGGGCAGCGCTTCCAATGGTCGTTTGTCACCGCCAGCGTGCCAATGGCCCTGCTCGGTGCGGACTTCCTTTGTGCGCATGGGCTGTTGGTGGACGTTAAGCGTCGACGTCTCGTCCAGGCCGAAACCTTCAGCTCGCTCGCTTGTTCGCTGAGCGGCTCGTTGAGCAGCTCGCTGTGCGGCTCACCGAGTGGCTTGCTAAGCGGCTTGCTGAATGCTTCCGTCCCGGCGAGGTTAGTCTGTACGCTTCGGGCAGCGGACGAGTTTACCCGCCTCCTCGCCAGTTTCCCGGCACTCACGTGGCCCACCTTTTCAGCGGTGGCCGTCAAACACGGGGTGGAGCATCACATCCCCACCATCGGCCCACCGGTCTATGCCCGGGCGCACCGCCTCGACCCCACGAAGCTCGCCGTGGCAAAAGCGGAGTTCGCCACGCTGAAGCGGCTGGGCATCGTACGGCGCTCCAAAAGCGCATGGGCCTCTCCTCTGCACATTGTGCCCAAGCCCGGCGGCGGATGGCGGCCGTGCGGTGACTACCGCCAGCTCAACGATGCCACCACCCCCGACCGCTACCCGGTCCCGCATATTCAAGACTTTTCCGCCCGGTTGGCAAACACGACCGTTTTCTCCAAGGTGGACCTGATCCGGGGCTACCACCAGGTCCCCGTACGACCGGACGATGTACCAAAGACGGCCATCATCACCCCTTTCGGCCTCTTTGAGTTCCTGCGGATGCCTTTTGGGTTGGAAAATGCGGCCCAGGCATTCCAGCGGCTCATGGACAGCGTCTTGCGCGACTTACCTTTCATCTACGTCTACCTGGACGACATCCTAGTCGCGAGCGCGTCCCGGGAGGAGCACCTGCTCCACCTCCGCACGCTCTTCGAACGCCTGGGCCAGCACGGCCTGATAATCAACCCCGCGAAGTGCCGTTTCGACGTCACCGCCATCGACTTCTTGGGGCACCGCATCACCAGGCACGGGGCCATCCCTTTGCCGGCCAAGGTGGAGGCGGTCAGGAGTTTCCCGCGCCCCCCGCACGATCAAGGGGCTCCAGGAATTCCTGGGCATGGTGAATTTTTATCACTGCTTCGTGCCCCACGTCGCCCAGCTCCTCCGCCCCCTGCACGAGGCCCTCCGGGGCAAGCCGGGCAAAGATGACATCGCCTGGACGGAGCCGATGGCCGCGGCGTTTGCGGGCGCAAAGCTGGCCCTGGCCAACGCCACCATGCTGGCCCACCCGGCGCCCGATGCACCGATCGCCCTCACCACCGACGCGTCGGACTACGCGGTGGGCGCGGTGCACGAGCAGTGGGTGAGTGGTGCTTGGCAGCCGCTGGCGTTTTTTTAGCCGGCAGCTTCGCCCGCACGAACGCCGTTACAGCACCTTCGACCGCGAGCTGCTCGGGCTCCACCTGGCGGTCCGACACTTCCGCCATCTGCTCGAGGGCCGCCCGTTCATGGCTTTCGTCAATCACAAGCCCCTGTGTTCGCGATTGCCAAGGTCGCTGAGCCATGGTCGGCCCGGCAGCAACGTCACCTCTCTGCCATGTCCGAGTACACGACGGCCATCCATCACGTCGCGTGTAAAGACAACCCGGTGGCGGATTGCCTTTCCCGGTCCGTTGCACACGCGGTCCACCTCGGGATCGACTATGCCCGGATGGCGGAAGACCAGACCGCCGACCCCGACGTCCAGGCCTTGCGGACCGCCGTCACGGGCCTCCGCGTCAGCGAGGTGCCGTTCGACGTCGCGGGCACAGCCCTCTTGTGCGACGTCTCTCTCGGCCGGCCTCGCCCCATCGTGCCTGCTGGCTGGCAGCGCCCGGTTTTCGACGCCATCCACGGCCTGTCCCACCCGGGCACGAAGGCCTCCCAGAAGCTCGTCGCGGCGAAGTTCGTCTGGCATGGCCTCAGGAAGAACGTCCGCAACTCGGTGAGGACGTGCCTCGCGTGCCAGCGCGCAAAGGTCCACCGCCACACCCAGGCCCCGTTGGCCCTGTTTACGGTGCTCGAGCGTCGGTTTGACGACGTCCACGTCGACTTGGTGGGACCTCTGCCCCCCTCGCGGGGGTTCCCCCACCTCCTCACCATGGTGGATCGCACCACCCGGTGGCCGGAGGCCATGCCATTGGCGGCGACAGCTGCTGCTGACGTCGCGCAAGCCTTCATCGCCACGTGGGTTGCCCGGTTCGGTGCCCCCTCGGACATCTCGTCCGACCGTGGCCCCCAGTTCACCTCGGAGCTCTGGGGAGCGGTGGCGCAAGGGCTCGGCGTCAAACTGCACCGCACCACGGCCTACCACCCCCAGGCCAACGGCCTGTGCGAGCGCTTTCATCGCTCAATGAAGGCCGCGCTCCAGGCCAGCCTCCGCGACGGCAGCTGGGCCGACAGGCTCCCCTGGGTCCTGCTGGGCCTCAGGACGGCGCCCAAGGACGACCTGCGCGCGTCCTCGGCGGAGCTGGTCTTCGGACAACCACTGTGGGTGCCGGGCGAATTTATCCCTGACTCCACGGCTCCTTGGTCCGCGGCACAACAGCGCTCCACCCTGCAGGAGACCGCCAGGAGGTTCGCCCCGGTGCCGAAGGCACACCACGGTTGCCCGTCCTCCCACGTCACCCGGAGCTTCGCACGGCGGAGTACGTTTTTGTCCGGCACGACGCCCACCGGACACCACCGCGGCCCCCGTACGACAGGCCCTTCCGCGTGCTGGAGACCGGGGACAAACATTTCACCGTGGACATCGGCGGTGCTGCGGATCGTATCTCCGTGGACCGCCTCAAGCCGGCCCACCTCGATCTGGACCACCCCCCGCAAGCAGCTCTGCCTCCGCGTTGAGGCTGCCCCCCGGCGGTCAGGCCCCCGGCACCCCCCAGCCCCACCGTCCCGCTACCCCCCAGCCCTGCACGCATCGCCAGAGGGCATTTCGGCCAGGTCATCCGGCTTCCCCGCAAACTCACCCTTCAGGTGCGCGGGAATTCTGGGGGGGGGGGGGGAGGGGGGGTGCGTGTGGCGGGCACAATGATCAATATTTCCACGCACCAGTGGGTGGCGCGAGCGTCCGGGCGTGGAACTGAGATACATGCCCCGCTTTTCGGCCGATCGGCCACGCCCGGGGGCAAGGCGTGGCCTCGGGACATATATGCGGGCTCGAAGGTCGAGCCCGCCCAGTGCTGATGTGCGAGCTTGTAATAAAGTGCTTTCGTTTGTATCCACGCATTGTGGCCTACCTTTTTGGCAAACGAGTTGTGTGTGCACAGCACCACAGGGTCATATTATACCAGCTATGAGTAAGGATGGGTCATTCCGCTCTCTTGTGTCTTCGAGTTGGTAAGATTGTTGCAAGATCTGTTTTACATTTGCTAATATCTCTGCAATGGCGAAATGGTAATGAAAGTGGCCAGAGATGCTTGCTTAATAGCTTTTGTGTTTTCTTTGTAGATCAGTCGCATTCAAGTGAATAAAAGCTCACGGCTTGGAGTTTTGGTGGACCGTCTCGTTTCGTTTTACTACATTCCGCGTAAAAACATCCACGTATAACCCGTGTATCCCATCCGCGTATATTGACATCCGTGTATCCACCCTTTCACCCCTTCTGAGGTGTGCAGTGGGAGTAGTCTGTATTATACACTAATTGATGGCCATGGCAGCAGAATTAGTAGTAGAATCATTTACATTTATTTGAAGAATAGATGGTTATTAAACGTTTTCTCAATAGTTTCTTCGAGTGTGCATTGATTAATTTGATGTGAAAACCTTTATCGAGCAAAAGAGAAGAAGTTCAGGTATTACATGGTTCAGCTTGAGGTTCAACATGGAAGAGGTTGGTGTGTCGGATGTGGAGGCGTGCAGGTTTGCTTTTGCTGGAGATCTGGAAAAGCTGCAACAGTTGATCGCGGCTGATGGGAGTGCAGCGACGAATACGGACAAGGTTTCTGATGGGATTTTGTTTAATATTTCATCCCGTCATTTTGTATCTCGTATGTAACGAGAGGGTGCTTCTGCTATTATAACCCACAACCCATCTCTCTCTCTCTCTCTCTCTCTCTCACTCTCTCTCCTCTTCTCTCCTCTCTCTCACTCTCTCCTCTCTCTCTCTCTCTCTCTCTCTCTCTCTCTCTCTCTCTCTCTCTCTCTCTCTCCTCTCTCTCTCTCCCATACCCCCACTCTCTCTCTCTCTCCCATACTCTCTCTCTCTCTCTCTCTCTCTCTCTCTCTCTCTCTCTCTCTCTCCCTCCCATACCCCCACTCCCTAATCTCTCTCTCACTCTCATACCCCCACTCCCTCTCTCTCTCTCTCATCTCTCTCTCTCTCTCTCTCTCTCTCTCTCTCTCTCTCTCCCATACCCCCACTCCCTACTCTCTCTCTCTCCCATACCCCCACTCCCTACTCTCTCTCTCTCATACCCCCACTCCCTACTCTCTCTCTCTCTCTCTCTCTCTCTCTCTCTCTCTCATACCCCCACTCCCCACTATCTCTCTCATATCCCCACTCGCTACTCTCTCTCTCTCTCTCTCTCTCTCTCTCTCTCTCTCTCTCTCTCTCATACCCCCACTCCCTACTCTCTCTGCTACCCCCCCCCCCCCCCTCTCTCTCTCTCTCTCTCTCTCTCTCTCTCATATCCCCACTCCCACGCTCTCTCTGCTACCCCTACTCTCTCTCTCTCTCTCTCTCATATCCCCACTCCCACACTCTCTCTGCTACCCCTACTCTCTCTCTCTCTCTCTCTCTCATATCCCCACTCCCACGCTCTCTCTGCTACCCCCCACTCCCTACTCTCTCTCATATCCCCCCTCCCACACTCTCTCTGCTACCCCCACTCCCTACTCTCTCTCTCACTCTCATACCCCCACTCCGTACTCTCTCTCACACCCCCACTCCCTCTCTCTCATACTCCCACTCCCCACTATCTCTCTCATATCCCCACTCCCTACTCTCTCTCTCTCTCTCTCTCTCTCTCTCTCTCTCTCTCTCTCTCTCTCTCTCTCTCTCATATCCCCACTTCCTACTCTCTCTCTTTCTCTCTCATACCCCCACTCCCTACTCTCTCTCTGCTACCCCCCACTCCCTACTCTCTCTCTCTCTCTCTCTGCTACCCCCACTCCCTACTCTCTCTGCTACCCCCACTCCCTACTCTCTCTCTCATACCCCCACTCCCTACTCTCTCTCTCCCTACTCTCTCTCTCATACCCCCACTCCCTACTCTCTTTCTCATACCCCCACTCCACACTATCTCTCATATCCCCACTCCCACACTCTCTCTGCTACCCCCCACTCCCTACTCTCTCTCATATCCCCACTCCCACACTCTCTCTGCTACCCTCACTCCCTCTTCATGCCCCCGCCTCCCCCCTTTTCCCCTTCCTCTCCTTCTTCTGTGCAGGTTATGCGTACACCTCTACACTGGGCCGCTTCTGCAGGCCACGATGCTATTGTGATGTTCCTGCTGCAGAATGGATGTGACCCAAATCTACCTGATGATGTAAAAAATGTATTCTTGTAAATTAATATTACGTGCTTAACTTTTCCTGTTTATGTGCTCTGTCCCCCATTTATTATATGCATTGTGCTCTCACACCAATGGTGTGCACCCCATTCCCACTTCCCACTCGAAAACGTAATTGTGTGCGTTTTTCTGCCGCACAGGAGGGTTGGAGCGCTTTGCACATTGCGTCGTCTGCTGGACGCACGGACATCGTGCGCGCACTTATTGCACATCACGCCAACATCAATGCAACGACCAAGCGTGCGCAGACACCTATGTTATACGCAGCTTCACGAAACCGCCAGGAGGTATGTACAGTGAATGCTAAGTAAAAAGATGGCTGCAGATTTTTTTTCAGAAGCACGAGACAGATTGAATAATCTAAAGCAAAAACATTAAAGGACATGAAAATAAAGATGATATTTTGTGGTCTTTGGATTTGTACCGTGTGACCAAAAGTCAAGATATATGGTTTTGATGACTTGTAACAAACATTTGTGTGCAGCTACATTGTATGTAGAGCCTTCCTGCACCCCAATTAACGCCTGCACCCCAGTTACAGCCGGCACCCCAGTTACAGCCGGCACCCCAGTTACAGCCGGCACCCCAGTTACAGCCGGCACCCCAGTTACAGCCGGCACCCCAGTTACAGCCGGCACCCCAGTCACAGCCGGCACCCCAGTCACAGCCGGCACCCCAGTCACAGCCTGCACGCCAGTCGCCGCCTGCACGCCAGTCTCCGCCTGCACGCCAGTCTCCGCCTGCACGCCCAGTCGCCGCCTGCACGCCAGTCGCCGCCTGCACGCCAGTCTCCGCCTGCACGCCAGTCTCCGCCTGCACGCCAGTCTCCGCCTGCACGCGAGTCGCCGCCTGCACGCGAGTCGCCGCCTGCACGCGAGTCGCCGCCTGCACGCGAGTCGCCGCCTCTGCACGCGAGTCTCCGCCTGCACGCGAGTCTCCGCCTGCACGCGAGTCTCCGCCTGCACGCGAGTCTCCGCCTGCACGCGAGTCTCCGCCTGCACGCGAGTCTCCGCCTGCACGCCAGTCGCCGCCTGCACGCCAGTCGCCGCCTGCACCCCAGTTAGTGCTCCCCATCATTGAGTTGACGACGACGAGGATGGTCAATATCGTTCTGATGGAGGTGTCCACTCACTACCAGCTGACGTTGGAGCTCTAGCTTTATTCCTCACACCCACTCCCCCCCCCCCCCCCCCCCACCTCCCTTCATATGAAACTGAGTAATAAGGCTATTCCAGACTACTTGTTGTGTGTCTGCTAATCTGCCTACCATGCAAGTCTGGTTTGTTTGCATCATACACGGCCAATTGGGAGCGACCATCCGATACAGCCTGCATATTTGGGAGCATCTGCCATTTTGTGCTCTTCTCCAGAGCATACAGCATAATGACACGGGCCTGCAGCTCCACAAGTCTCAGAATGTCCTGTGACTCAGGAAGTATCTGAGTGGTTAAATCTCACCACTCAACAAACTGCTCGTGGCCGTTTGGAGTCAGTCGGTCTAAACGCAACTTCCCAGGCGGACCTGCCCCATCCCCTGTTGGCCGTAAGATATGGTGTAAAGTCTTTTAGTGGCAGACAAGTAGAAGGAAGATATGTTGTCATTGAAATGTCTGATAAAACAGATTACTTTTGATGTAGACAAAGTTGGCAGATCTTTATGAAAAGTTCATCTATAACCTGATTATTTTGTTTCGGATCAAATACAGTAAGTTTGTGAAGGAAAGAAAAATGATTTAAAGGGTTTTGATATGTGAATCGGTATGGCATAAATGTTCTTTGGCAAAATTCTCAGATTGAGAAGTCCATTACAGAGCAATGAAAAATAGTTCTTTGTACATTTTAAGCTTTGTCCAAACTTCAGTTTTAATATATATATATATATATATATATATATATCAACTGATAACGATGTTGTAAACAGATCTTGTCCATGCTTTTGGAGAGAGGGGCAGATGCCAATCTCGCTGATTGCCTGGGTGCAACCCCTCTCCACCGTGCTGCTTCCTGTGGACATCTCAAGGTGCTGCGCATTCTTGTGGAGCACGGAGCAAATGTCCAAAAAGCGGATGCACAAGGAAATTCTCCCTTGTGAGTGGTGGAACAGAAGACGGCTTGAAATAAGGCGCAGGCACAGCCTTATGAATATGTTGAAAACTGATTGTAGAATCGAATCAAAGAATGAAGCGTTTGCTATTCACTCGCATCTCGCTCTTTGGCCACTGCACGATTAATGTCTTCTCTTGACGTGTCACCGGCCGCTTGTGGCTTTGTAGCAATAGATAACATCGTCACCCTATGAAGGTGTTTCCACATCATTTGGATCTGCCAAAAATTGTACTTGTAGAACTGAAGCCTTACATGTGGCTTGACTGTCCTGGATGCTTTTTCTTTTAAATGACGATCAATTACTAGTTGAAGTAATGAGGTACAAAGAGGTCCCTTTTTTTCCCTGAATTTTATTTTTGGTGCTTAAAAAAAAATGCACATCAATGGCATGAGGAACTCACCCAGGACTCAAATTGTACCACTGCCTGGCACATCTGGATAAAGGAAAACACCTGTAAGCTGTTTTATTCCATGGTCAAGGAAAAATGTTTTTGCTTTACTTCCATGTATGGACAAATGAGACAAAATCTGAATAGGGATAAAACCACCGTTTAGAGGCCATTTTCCCCGCAAAGCAGGGGTTGGCCTTTTCGGGGACCGTGGTAGTTGTTGTTGTTTTTTTTTTTTGGTCCCCTTTTTGAAGCAATGTTTTACGGCCGGATGCCCTTCCTGACGCCAACCCTTTTTGCCGCCTTCAACGACAAACAGGGAATTACCAGTGAACTGGTACTCAATTAGCCGACCTCGGAAGGATGACAGGCTGAGTCAACCCCCCTGGCATTAATTCGGCGATCGACCGAGATTCGAACCCAGGATCCTAGGATCCTAAGCCGGCACCCTAGCCGCTAGCCCAACACCGCTAGCCCAACAACACCAGGGATGACCTGTATAATACAAGATGGTATTCATAGAACACTTTCCCTGCACAGTCAACTTGGTGTGAGACAACTGTTCTGTTTTTGAAGGTTTTGTTTTTTTTCTTTTCTTTTTTTGATTCAATATGGCTGCCAGACCACGTGATCAATGACATCATAAATTTATATTCCCTAATAAAATTGTTGCGTCGATCACGATCAAGGAATTTCAAACTTATCAGAGTAAGCGTTTGTCCCTCTCAAATTATGACATCATAATTAAGGCAACAGTGACGTCATCTTTAACAACACTTTTTTCTCCATGCGGAGTTCTTTACAATGAGCCATGTTTCAATTTTTTCCCATGGAGTGGTTTTTTGAGATATTGAGGTGCAACGTTTTTAGATTTTTCCAAGATGACACCTGTACCACGTGACCTATTGTGTCATAATTATCATTAAAATATTCTACAGGAGGAAGCACTCATATGGTGAAAAATTAGTGTCCATCGGACCAAGTTGCAGAGAAAAAAAAATTCATACTGATCAAACGAAGCGTTATACTTGTTGAATTATGACGTCATAACGAAGGCACCGATGACCATTAACATATATCATTCCCCATGTGGAGTACTTTACAACAAGCCATGTTTCAATTTTTTTCCATTGAACGGTTTCAGAGATAGAGGTGCAACGTTTTTCCAAAATGGCGTCCATACCACATGACCTATGACGTCATAATTATGAATAAAAATTATATGGGCAGAGGTAGTCCAATGGTAAAATTTCGTGTTATTCAGACCAAAGGTTGCCGAGAAAATGAATTTTTTAAATGCAGACACGCATGTACGCAATTCAACCGATCGCTTAACCCTGCTTTTCGCTTTGCGAGTGCAGCACAACAATGCCTCTGTTTTTGTTCGGTTAATATGAAGCAGTGTGCGAGCTCTTAAAAATGGTTTCTTTTAGCTCAAGTTGAATAATTGTCCCCGCAGGCACCTGGCTTGTGAGGAAGAGCGTACTGCTGAGGCCCAGCTGCTGGTGCGACACTGTGCAGATCTCTCACTCCGTAATCATGAAGGACAAACTCCACTGGACGTGGCACCCATGGGTCTTGCCACCCAACTACAAAGAATGACTGTAAACTGACTTTCCTTGGGCGCAGTGAGGCCTCTGGGCATCCTGGCAACTACGCTGCAGTTTGAAGTACAGGATGCTCTTTGAATCGATTATTCTTGCGTGTATTTGTTTAAGGTTGATTGGGTGAATGAGTGGAGGTAGTAGATGAAGACCATCGCCTTGATCTCTATCCTTATTCTGCTTTGCTCGTGTAATGGGGATAGGAACTCTATTCCACTATAAATTGAAAAATAAAGTTTTTCACAATGGCTGTTTCAAGTTCTAAAAGTTACTTTTATGACTCCATGAAGGTAGTTTATATAGCATTCAAGGTTGTGGCGCACCACTTTGCAAATGCGGAATTGTGTTAAACCAGTTCAAGGCCGTAAATGCGGTTTAACTGTACATATTGGGTGTCGATCTACAATTTGCAAATTATTTGGGGAAGTTATTCTATTTATGAACATTTAGCACAAGGTCACCTCAAGCCGAGTGCCAACCATGACCAAAGGTTTAAGAACATGGGATTCTGATTCATTCCTTAAGTGGAATAAGATAAAGTTCAGAACTTTTATTTTGAAAAATGAAAATGAAGCACCCAACCATCATATTGATATTTCATCCAATAGGACATGCACACGTCCTCCGTAACGAGGGTTAAACTGACAGGATAGATTGAAGGTCATAGACATTCTCATCTGCTTTTGATTCGCGCAAACTGACTGCACTTCAGCAGGAGTCAGACATTGCGTACTCGTGCTCTGGCCAAATTATGAACCGCTTCCTTGGTTGACATGACGAGAACCCAGCGATGAGCACCACCAGGCAGCAACGGCCAATGAAACATCATGATGGTGCTGCCTTTCTAGCAGCTACATGATCATTCCAATGAAGGGGCAGACAGAAAAAAAGCCTTCACACCTTTTTCCGATAGTCATTTGACGATAAATGTACAAAATGCATAAATATTTGATAAACTCCAACACCACACAGAACAAAAAGGAGAGAAGCCTGCAAAATACCCATTGTGTCAAGACAAGATACATTCACCGTTTGAAATGAATTGTGTTCGGCGGGTGTAACGTGCAGCTTCCCTTCGGTGGCATTTTCAAACTGCAATGAACATAAATTGGTTTAAAAATATTAATACTGATGCAATAACCAAGCACACTTCACAGCCCTTCCTTAAAACAAAATTCAAAACTTTTAATTAGTAACGTACAGCCCCCCACTCCTCCCCAAACAATTTTATAAAACGAAAGATGACAAAGTATGGAATTCCAGGGTAAGCCACATTGTAGGCCCTTCACAGCTCTTCACCATCATGCTGTGGAATTGCACTTTCTTTATTGCTATCCATCTGAACCTGGTCCTCAACCTCACGTTTTGTGTCCTGTGCCTCTCCCTGCTTCTTGGAGGATTCCTGTGATCTCGATGCTTGAGGCTTAGTTGATCCGGTGTCACCCTTTTTCCCTTTCCACTGCTCGTACAAACAGCCTAGAATGGGGAAAAGGGTGGGGGTAGATAGTCAGGCAACCATGGTGATTCATGGGGACAGATGAGATAAAAGCACCAGATTTTCACCAGGGATTCCATCGGCCCATAGCTGGTTTTAGAAGGGTAGCCACTAAATCAGCAAATACCTTTGATGATTTTTACAACAATTTATGCAAATTACATTCATTTCTAATATATATATTAAAAACAAACAATTAGTAATTCAAAATGCAGTATAAAAAATAATAAGGGGGGAAAAAGGAAACCATCAGCACTGTCATGTACCATACACTGCAGAGCATTGGTGCTACCGAAGCAGTTACTGCACTATAATCCTGGTCGGGTTGCCACTGGCTAGGGATTTTTGGGTGGGAATTTGGAATTTGTTCATGGTGCTGGTACTAACTTGCCTCCTCTTCACGAAGAATACCGTGGGATCTTTAACATCCACCAACTAATGTCAGTAGATGGGACCCCCAGTTTAACGTCCATCTGAGGGATGGCACCACATATTGATGAATTTCCATGCCTGTGAAACGCAGGGATGATCGTTTATAGCTGGGTTGAGATTCAATTTCAAACCCGGGTAGGCAGCTTTGAGGCGAGTGTGCGTACCTCTAGGCCAGGGGTTCCCAAACCCAGGGTCGTGACCTGAACTTGAAACCCCCTCCCCTCAAAATCCTGTTTTTTGAGAGGGATTTTCACATCAAACGCGTTTATTCCAACAATTTTTATCGTCGGTACCGGTACCATTTGGGTCACGAGGCAAATATGATTTCAAATTTTGTGTCGTGGACAAAACAAAGTTTGGGAACCACTGCTCTAGGCCATCCTACCAGCCTCCAAGGAGACATACTAAAATATGCAATTTGGTGTCTTTCTGGCTGTGATACCTTGAGTAAAGGAATTCATTGCAACAAAGGTGAATGCCTCAGTCACCTCCAGATAGCTTTTCCACACCTGCCATGCTCGCCCTTTTTTTCCTTTCCCATAGAAAGCTGATCGCAGTGTCGCAGCCTCAAACTATGGAAAAATAGGCAAGACCGTGGATTTGTCTTTCCCCAAAGCACGAGACATCACATTGATATGAGGTTAGTGAAATTATTTTCTGTGTCAAAAGCCACCAGTATGTCTGAAACAGGGTTAACAGATATATCCACAGTTCGAATTAGAATGGCACTCGGTAGAGAGCATACCTCTGCCAGGCTGAACAGTTTACGTTTTGTATCCCACAGATCTAGATCCGGACCTGACCGAAAATCGAATCTGGTTGTTCTCGTCACCTAACCAACTCATCCACCTAGTTTTGTCACAAATCGTCCACAACTTTTTGAAATATCGTACAAAATATCGTTTTTGGCCCTATCACTCAATGGGGAAGAATCGCTTAAAATTTTTTCGCATCCGGATTCAATTCTTCCTTGTCACACACCCAACCTGTCCACAAAGGTCCCTCCTAATCTGTCCACAACTTTTTGAGATATTGTGCTGTACTCTATATTGGTTTTAGGCCTATCTCTCAATGGTGAGGAATCACTTTTTTAAATTCTCGGATCCAGATCTGAATTTTCACCAAAATATAACCATTTCTTCCTCGTCACAAACCCAACTTTTCACCAAATTTTGTCCGAATCCGTCCACAACTTTTTGAGATGTCCTGTTCAAAATCAGACAAACAAAGAGACAGACAAACAGGGGTGAAAACATGACCTCCATCCACCTTCGGTGATATAGGTAACAAGGCACTTGGGAGAGTAATTCTTCAAGACATCTCGGAGGTGAACCGGTGTTGTAGTGTCAGCTTCCTTGTGGTTCCATGTTGGCATGTCGTGGTCAGAACCACTGACAATCACTTGTTGACCAGCTGTTATCATTACCTGCTTATCAGGGGATAATGTGTGTTGGTAATCTTGTCAGAGATAAATGCAAAGAGATCCAGCATGTATGAAGGGTCATGGTGAAATTTGCCAGTTTCCAGGGATTTTGTTTTAATCAGCAACCTTCCTCTGAATGCCTTCTCATCTTGTTGTTGTTGTTGTTGTTGTTTGTTTTTTTGTTTGTTTTTCTAGCAGACTGCTGGTAACACAAGTATCCCACACTACATCAACTATTTTGGACTTCTTTAATTCCTACATGTGGGGAGCGAAGACATCACCGACATGCTGTATTTACCAATGTAGCAATGTTGCTCATTGAAAGGAAATGCAACACAGCAATACCATTTAGGAATTTGATGTCAAAGATTTCTGGAGGTTTCACCTGAGTATATTGTTCCAGACAGCTCAGATGAGACTTATTTTGCCTTGGTTGAGCTTTCCTGTGTCTGAGATGGGGGATATTGGTGATTCATGCTTGAGGAAGTGTTCATGTCCATCCCTGTGCTGCATCACGATATATAGTGGAGAGAAGAGGGAAACATCATTGCTCGGCACTACCTGGCTGGTCTTCAATTTGGCTGCTGGACACCAGAAAAGCTCAAGCTAATTCTTCTTTATACTAGTCTGGTGTTGGCTAAACGGTTAGGGTACTGGCTTGGGATCCTAGGATCCTGAGTTTGAATCCCGGTCGATCGTTGCTTTAACGCCAGGGGGGTTGACTCAGCCTGTCATCCTTCCAAGGTCGGCAAATTGAGTACAAGCTCACTGGTAATTGGGGCACTGCACCAGCGGCATAAAACGTGCTTCCAGAGAAATGATGCAACCAGCAGCCACAGGCTGCATACAAAACAACAACAACAACAACAACAACAACATTCTTCTTTATTGGCTCATGGAAAGATGAGGTGCAGTCAGGTCAGTCTCTTTCTTGAGTGCCACTGGTAACATGTAACCCAGTGCTACCTGTTGCATGGTGGGGTAGTCTGCAACTAAACCGACTACCCTCACTGGCTTGCCATTGGGGAGGATGACTAACACCCTGCAGGACTAAAAAAAAACACCTGTTGAAGGGCGGATGAGCTCTCTTCGGGAAGTAAGGAGATGGTGTCTCCTAAAAAACACCCACCCGGTTGGACCGGTGTTTTTAGGTAGTAGGTTGTCGACAGCAACCGCTCAGAGTAGTACTACTGTTCGGACTTAGGAGCGTTAAAGTGTTGCCCGGAACCATCTTACACTCTCCATATCAGGATTGCTGGTCGTACTTTCTGTCTCGCTCAAACTACAACTACCAGGATAGCTTTAATCTCTCATTCCTGCAAACAAACTTCATCCACTTTTCTTACTCATTTTCATTCCTCATCTTTATATTCTCTTTTATTTCTCTTTCCTCCCATTTATAAATGCAGTTATTTTATTTAAGTCCTGGCCTCGATGAGTACGAGATAGTCCATGACTGTAGCCTTCAACATAAAATAAATTTTTTAAAGTCTATCAATGCTGACTTCTGGTAGCCGTTGCACTGTGTTTCCCTTTGTTTATATGGTGTGGACTGCGTTATCAACATATTAATTTATGATATCACGTGTGTCAACTGCAAGCCGTTTTTATTCTGCAAAAGTACTTTGTTGTTGTTCTCTTCCTCTTCCCTTTATAGGTCCAATGACACCAAGCTCCTGCACTGCCTTGACCACGATACTCCTCCACTCCCCTCTGTCCTCAGCAAACTCTCTCCACTTTCCACCACGCCCCCTTACAGATATCCCTCTTCACACAATCCTACCATCTCAACCGTGGTCTACCTCTCTTCCTCCTACCTTATTCCCTCCACCTATCCACTCTCTTTGCCATTCTCTCTTTCCCCATCCACACCATGTGTCCAGCCTATCTCAGCCAGCATTTCACCAATCTCCCCATCAAGCTCATCTGCACACCAATCTCATCCCTCAGTTCCATCCTCCTTCTATCCACCCTCTTCACTCCTGCAATCCTCCTGACCCAGTACTCGCAAACCTGCAGCCTCTGTCGTTGTCTCTCCGTCAGTGCCACCGTCTCCAGAGTGTAAAGATAGGCCGGCATTACGCACGACATAAGAAACTTTCCTTTCAATCTCCTTGAAATCTTTCTGTCTGCCATTGCACCCTCCACGCTTTTTCACCCACCCGAATCCTCCTCCACTCCTCTGCCTCTGACTTACCATCTCCAAACATCCCTGATCACTCTTCCACCCATACTCAAACCTATTTCCTTGTCTGATTTTCTTCACCTCTAACCTGAAATCCATTTATTTTCTCTGCTGCCCAATACACACCTCCTCCGTCTTCTTCATACTCATCGCCATCTTCTCTGTGCTCATCTTCAGCCCATGTTTCTCAAATAACTCCTTCCACTCCCTCAATACTTCTTGCATCTCCCTCCCGCTCACTCTCCACCACAACATACAGATCCTCCACATATTATATCCTCCCCAGAATATATTTCATGCTTATCTTTCTGCTTTCCAGCTCAATGATAAACTGATAGCACTTCCCTGTGGGCAGTGGGCTGAGAGCGCTTCCCTGCCTCAAATCGATGTTCCTATTGAACTCCTCTGTCATTCCAGGAGCAACCAAAACTCTTCCCTTCGTTCGCTTGTACATCCCTTCCTCCATCCTAACTTCTGCTTCCAGCACTCCCATCCATCTCAGTGTCACCATCACCATGTCTCTCAGGACAGTGTCATAGGCCTTCTCCAGATCCACAAATCCCAATGTCATTTCACCTTGCACCCCAAACCTCTTCTCCACCAGCTGTCTCAGCATAAATAACCCATCTGTCATTCCTCTACCCTTTCTAAACCCTTGCTGGTCTTCTCCGATCTCTCCACACTCTTCCTAATCCTCCCATCCAGAACCCTCTGTAGCACCTTCATGACATGACTAAGGAGTGAAATATCAATGCAATTGCCTGAAAATTATTTGCATAGATTATTATAATTATAGTAGGTATTTATTGATTTGCGTAGCTCATCTCCTCAAAGTTATTGTTTGTTTGTATGCATCCTGTGGCTGCTGGTTGCATCATTTCTGGAAATATAGCTGCGATGCTGATGCAGTGCCCCTGTTACCAGTAAGCTGGCACCCATTTTGCTGACCTCAGAAGGATTACAGGCCGAGTCAACCCACGTGGTGTTATTTAATGGCTTGACGGGCTCAAGCCCAAGACCCTAAGACCTTAAAAGCCAGCCACCTGAAACAATTAAGCTAACACCAGACTTAAGATCAAAAAGTGATCTAACTATTAAAACATTGAGAAAAAAAATCAGCTGCTAATATTCCTTATCAGGGAACTAATCAGGGAACAAATTATGCATATACAGTCGTGGCCAACAATATTGGCACCCTAGCACTTTTTTCAAATAACTCACAATTTTCTCCAAAAATAAGTTGAAATTGACAAAAGTATTTGGTCTCCACAATTCTTTATTTCACTGTTAATATTACAGAACCTTTGTTTTTGATTCAGAACTTAATGTATCCTTTTAAATCAGAAAATAAAAATAAATGGCATCGACAAAATTATTGACACCCCAGACTTAATATTTGGTAGGACAACCTTTGGACAAAATAACGGCAGTCAAGCGCTTCCTATAGCCATGAATGAGCTTCTTACACCTCTCTACTGGCAGTTTGGCCCACTCTTCTTGTGCAAACTGCTCCAGTTCTCCCAGATTTGAAGGGTGCCTTCTCCCAACTGCTGTTTTCAGATCTCCCCACAGGTGTTCAATGGGATTTGGATCTGGACTCATTACTGGCCACTTCAGAACAGTCCAGCATTTTGTCTTGAACCATTTCTGGGTATTTTTGAAGTGTGTTTGGGGTCATTGTCCTGCTGCAAGACCCATGACCTTAGACGGAGACCCAGCTTTCTGGCACTAGGTTGAACATTGCACTCCAAAATGCCTTGGTAATCTCCTGATTTCATTTTGCCATGTACACATTCAAGGCACCCAGTGCCAGAGGCAGTACAGCAACCCCAAAACATCACGAAACCTCCTCCATGTTTGACTGTAGGGAAGGTGTTCTTTTCTTTGACGGCTTCATTTTGTTTTCTGTAAACATAGAGATGATGTGCTTTACCAAAAAAGCTCTATTTTGGTCTCATCTGTCCACAGAAAATTCTCCCAGAAGGATTTTTCCTTGTTCAGGTGTATTTTGGAAAAATACAGTTGGGCTTTCTTATGTCTCTCTCTCAGCAGTGGGGTCCCCCTGGGTCTCCTGCCATAGAATCCCCTTTCATCAAGTTGGCGACGGATGGTGCGAGTTGAAACTGTCGTACCTGGTGTCTGAAGGTCAGCTTGAATCTGTTTGGCAGTTGATCGAGGTGCTTTCTCCACCATTCGAAAAATCCTTCACTGCAATCTTTGATCAAGTTTTATCTTGCGGCCACGTCCAGGGAAGTTGGCTGCAGTGCCATGGGTCTTAAACTTCCTGATAACATTGCGTAAGGTGGACACAGGAACATCAAGGTCTCTGGAGATGGACTTGTAGCCTTGAGATTGTCCATGCTTGGCTACAATCGTGTGTCTGACCTCCTCAGACAATTCTCTGGTTTTCTTTCTTTTCTCCATGCTCATTGCAGTACACACAGTGACACAAAACAGCAGAATGACTCCTTTTCTCCATTCAAACTGGTTGAATGAGTGATTTTTACATTGCAGGCACCTGCAACTCACCATAGGTGAGTTCAATTCCAAAGTAAAGGAGAGTCACCTGCTTGAAATCTAATTATTTCTAACAACTTCAAAAAGGTGCCACTAATATTGTCCAGGCCATTTTAGGATTTGTGTGTGGAATTAGCTAAGATTTAGTAATTTTTTTCAGCTTTTTTTGTTTCGTTCCACTGCAAACCAAAGAAATACATATGTGGATACCAAAATATTTTTTAATTTCAACAATTTTCTGAAAAATGATGCATTCTTTGAAAAAAGTGCAAGGGTGCCAATACTTTTGGCCACGACAGTAATTTGCATGCGTTGTCATAAAAATGATACGAGACATTTCCTGATTGTGTGGCTCCCCTTCTAAAATTAAAGCTCTGAACCCACCCTTCTAAAATAAAATCTGTGAAAATATGGCCTTAAGCTGCCTCACTCGGATGGGTGGGTGATGCACACACAATCGTCGACACACTCCAGGTTTTAGGTGCCTGCTGCTCTCACCAGTCTCGTGGTCCTTGAGGACGTGTCTTTCACAGAAGAAGTCACGCAGATCCTCATCCTGGTGGTGCCAGAACCAGTCCTCCAACACCTCTTCATAATCCCCCATCATCATGTCACACTGCGGAATGAGGAGGGCACGGTACAGTTTTAGGAGTTAGCCAGCACAAAGAACAGCTGCAAAGCCTGAAAGTAAAACTCAAGTGCACGAGTAAGGATTTCAAAAAACTGAAATGATAAATATATCTTTAATATCTCTAGCGTGAATGATAAGCAATAACTTCCAACAAAATTTCCCTGTCCAAATATATAGGCATGGATGCATGATCGCTTCATGCAGAATTTCTCAATCTACAAAAGGAAGAGGAAGGTGTCCGTCTTCGCTTTGTATCTCGTCTCACCCTTCGTGCATCTTAAACTTCAAAGGCATCATTAAAGTTAATTATAAAATTAACAACATTGAATGGCGTTCCTCCACTCAAGCACCTGTTTCTTGAGGTCGGCCACCTCCGCAGACGTCTCATTCCACAGCTCGTAAGGAATATCCATCACCACCTTGACACCTTTGTGCACCAGTCCATGCAATGTTTGGAATGTCTCACTCATGCCCTGATGTACACAGCAGAGCGAGATAGCGGGACAAGTGAACATGCGAACTGGAGGTTTAAAATTCGGTGACAATACCAAAAGATCTCTTGGAGCAAATATACTGAAAGAGAACGTCTGAAAATGCTGCTTTGATTAATCAGCGCAGATTGATACTCAAGATAAACCGAAGAGGGCTAACAAGTCATTGGTGTGCTCCATCCCGCATTCCAACACTATGAAGGCAGCAACCAAAATAAATGGGAAACGCTATCATTCTTGCCCTTTCAAAATGATCTGCATACTCCTTCCCACCCCACCCACCCCATGTGCTTGTGAGGAAGTTTTACTACACAAAGCAGGATCTAAAAATTGCCGAGTCCATCTCATGTACATTTGAGAAAAAAACCAAAAAGACTTTCATAGCATTGAAAATAACTATGTGCACATGTGTAGGTAGTACACGAGAAGCCAGACTACACGTCGCACACGAGTTGGGCTAACTCTACAGAGTTGGTTTTAGTGTTGAACTACCTAGACAGAGGGAGTTTTGCAGTGTTGGGCTACCTGGACCAAGGGAGTTTTGGAAAGCACTCTTCAATTTGGCAAGAACAAACAAAAGTCCAGATTACCTTGGCAAACCTATTGCTCCCATCCCTCTCCTTGTGCACGTTGTACTGAAGGAGCTGGTTGCAGATATTCTCCGTGGCATCAATGAACCTCGTTTCCCTGGGAATAATAAAAAGTGCATTTCAAATGTTGGAAACCCCCTCGCTATCAAAAATAAATGATTTTGTCCTGCTTTTCATGTAAAAACTCCAACACGAGCTTCGATTAATGTAAAAGAAAATATATGGAGGATTAAATTATATGGAGAACATGGTTTAAAAAAAAAAAAAGTAAAAATAAAATTAGAATTATCAATGTGAAAAAACAATCATGGTGGAGCCATCAACTTGTAACTAAACATCTAGGGACACAGTCCTAAGTCTTATTTATATGCAGTACACATTCACTCACAATTTGTGCAGGACCTGTGCTTTGAAGTAGTCGGTAAGATTACTGCTGAATTCTGCCACCAATAGATACGCTACAATTAGAAAGAGGTTCAAGAATAATACTCAACAATGCCGGATAACAACACTTTGCTTGCTATTAGTATTATCAAGATGCCAATAACCGGCTGCTGCTTACAAAAAGAGTGGGGTTAGCGCAAGAAAGAGTTGCCCAAGAGGTCTTTTGTCAGGTCAGTCTTTTGAGACTGCCACTGGTAACATGTAACCCAGTGTCACCTGCCGCATGGTCGGGTTGTCGATTACTAAATAACACCCTTCACTGGCTTTGCCAGTGGGGAGGGTGACTGTGACACCCTGCCAGGACCAAACACAACATCTGGCAAAGGGTGGATGAGCTCCCATAAGGAGCCAACAGCCATCCAGTAAGGAGATTGTGTCTCCTAAAAAACACCCGTCCGGTTTGGACCGGTTCAAGTCATACCAACGATTTAAAAATGCTGCTTCGTGCTGCTTCCTTGCTTGAAAAGGATAGAGCACGGACAATCCCCATCGGTCGGCATCCATGGGGAGGAGGAAATGCCCCGCTGAGTACGGTGAGAAAAGCAGCACCATTGTTTTGACGTCGCTGGAACCAAGAATATCCCGGGAAGCGACGGCACTTCCCCAAGCTCAGTGGTTGTTTTAAGCGTTTGTCTTGTCAGTATGTCCGTGTGTGTGTCAGCTCTATTACGGACCTTACCCCAATTATAAACAAGAAAGAGCAATCAGAGATTGCAGACCCTCGCCAGAACGTTTTTCTAGTGGTTTTTAAGGCTTTTCTCTTAAAACAATATGGTGGCCAAACCACGTGACGTCATTATTTTTTTCTCCATCAATTCTCCATGGTTAACCCCCGCTCTAGCGGGGAAAAATGGCCTTAAAACGATCATTCATTCATTCATTCAATTCATCCCTTGGTGACGCTCAATAAATTTCATCTTGATCGGATGAAGTTTTGTACTTGTCGAATTATGACGTCATAACGGAGGAACCTATGACATCATCATTAACATATTTTATTCTCCATGGAGAGTTCTTTACAATGAGCCATGTCTCAATGTTTTCTATGCAGCGCTTTCAGAGATATAGAGGTGCAAAGTTTTTCTGTTTTTCCAAGATGGCGCCCATACCACATGACGTCATAATTATCATTTAAAAATATATAGGAGTTGCACCTATGGTGAAAATTTCCTGTTAATCGGACTAACGGTTGCAGAGAAAATCATATATATTCTGTGCGGACAAACAGACAGACAAATCGACTCAAATGCAATACCCTCTCCTCTGGCAGGGTAAAAATAAAGATATTAAAAAATAAAATAAAAAAGAGTCAGACAAAGAAGCTTGTCGCATGGTAAACCAAGTGAATGAAAATGGTCGAATGGGAAACTAGAACGGCACTCGGTAGAGCGCATACCTCCGCCAGGCTGAACAGTTTATGTTTTGTATCCCACTGATAGGCCAGATCTGGATTCAGACCTTTTTTTTTTTTTCTTGTATACAAGATCGAGGCTCGTGAAAGAGCTAACATTAATCACACAAAAAGTATTACCGACACATAAAACACAAAAAATAAGGGGAGCGGTAGACAAGATGGGAAGAGAGAGGGAAGGACACAAACACAACATTTGACAGCAGGGACATCGGGAGAAATGTTTTAGGGGGAGGGCTTGGGGGGAGGTGGGAGAGGTATAAAACATATGAACACTGCAAGGACTTCCAGGAAAGAATTTGGAATTTCCAAAAAAAAAAAAAAAAGTGGATCTGGGGTGAATTAGCGGGGGTAGAAAAGATCAAGGTTTTGGATGGGGGAAGATAAGAGATGGTGGTGAACAGCTGTTTCAAAGACCTGGAGGGAGGAGTGGGATTGAAGGGAGTGGGGGAGTTTGTTCCAGAGGCGGGAGAAAAGGGGAATGAAAGAGTGAAGGTGAGTAGAGAGCCTAGATTTTGGCAGTTTAACCATAAGAGGGTTGCAGGCAGATCTTGTGCGACCTGAAGGAATATTGGGGGGACAGAGCACAGAGAGAGCTGGGGGAGCAAGGCTGGAGAGGAGTCGGTAGAAGACAGAAAGACCACACCAACCTGCCTGCGGTGAGTGAGTGAAAGGCCCTCGGAGTTAACTTCATCGCAGGAGATTCCAATGATTCTGAAAGCTTTGGTTTCAACAGCGTGAAGCCGAGCTAGGTGTGAGGCAGGAGCACCAGCCCAGAGGGGGGAACAGTATTCCATTGAGCTTCGGATGAAAGCCTTGTATGTGGTGAGGAGCTCAGGTGTGCCAAGGAAGGACTTCGCACGACGGAGGATGCCCAGTCGGCGACTGGCTTTGGAGGCCAGCTTGGAAATGTGATTTTCCCAAGAAAGATCATGGCAGATAGTGAGACCCAAAAGCTTGAGCGACAGAACTTCTTGGAGACGATTGTTGAGAAAGTAGATGGGAGGGTTTTCCAGTCGGTCCTTTCGGAGTGACATTGTAAGAGTGTGAGATTTGTCAGGATTGAAAAACATGTTCCACTTGTTTGACCAGTCTGTGATTTTGTCCAGGTCTGCAGAGAGTGAGGAGGCTGCAGACTGCCGATCTGAGGGATGAGGAATGGAGCGACAGATAGTGGAGTCATCAGCAAAGAGATAGAGAGGATTTTCCAGAGAGTCGGAGAGATCATTGATGAAGACTAGAAATAGCACAGGGCCCCGAACTCTACCTTGGGGAACTCCAGCCAGAACAGGAAGGGGAGATGAGAGAAATCCATTCAGGGCCACACGTTGCCTACGACCAGAGAGGAAGTTCGCAAGCCATGAGTGGTGGATTTGCATGGATACCATAGGAGGAGAGTTTGGTGAGCAGAGCTGGGTGCCAGACCGTATCGAAGGCACGTGCTATGTCAAGTGAGACAGCTCTGATTTCCTGTTTGGCATTGAGGACCTCCATCCATTGTTGAGACAGCAGAAGCAACATGTCCAGAGTAGAATGATCTGGTCTGAATCCAAATTGATGATCAGAGATCAGGCCGTTGGAGAAGAGGAAGGATTTGATATCCGAAGCAATGATAGATTCCATGACTTTGCTGATAATTGGAAGCAGGCTGATTGGTCTGTAGCTGCAAGGATCTGTTTTTGCACCTTTTTTGTGTAAAGCGGTAATGTTTGCTGATTTCCAAGATGCTGGCAGATGACCTTGAGCAAAAGAGAGGGTGAAAAGAACAGAGAGAGGG
Source organism: Myxine glutinosa (assembly GCF_964187855.1). Taxonomy (NCBI): domain Eukaryota; kingdom Metazoa; phylum Chordata; class Myxini; order Myxiniformes; family Myxinidae; genus Myxine; species Myxine glutinosa. The sequence continues at coordinate 148,470,087 of NC_136264.1, forward strand.
TGAGATAGAGCGGCAGAGCAGGATTTTAGGACCCGTGGGCTGACGCCGTCTGGTCCAGTTGCAGAATCAGTCGAGGTTTGACAAAAACTTCTCCACCTTGTCAGGAGAGAAGGACACAGAGTCCAGGAGCAGTTGGGTTCGACTGGGAAAGGTGAGAACAGAGAGAGATGGGTTTGGGACACAAGATTTTGAGGCAAACACAGAGTTGAGGCATTCGGCTTTGAATGGACCTGAACCTGAACCTGAACCAAAATGTAATCGGCTTGTTATTCTCACCGAACAAACTCATCCACGTGCAGTAGTTTCGTCATAACTCGTCCATAACCTTTTAAAATATCATGTTGTATATCACTTTTTGCCTGATCTCTCAATGGTGAAGAATCACTTGAAAATTAAATAACTCTCGTATCAGAATCCATATTCTGATCTTCACCAAAATCGAATCTATTTATCCTTGTCAGAGACCTAATCTGTCCACCAAGTTTCGTCAAAATCCATCCATAATTTTTTGAGATATCCTGCTATGTATCGTTTTTGTCCCTATCTCCCAATGGTGAAGAATCACTTAGAAAATTACACTATCCGAATCCGGATCTTCACCAAAATCAAAAAAATTTCCTTGTTCCATATGCTATCTCTCTGCCAAAATTTCGGCCGAATCCTTCCACAACCTTTTGAGATATCCTGTTCACAGACAGGTGTGGAAACATAACCTCCATCCATCTTATGAAAGTAAAAATATATTATATGTAAAAAAATATATAAAACTACAGCAAAACCAAACTGCAGTTGTCCGTTAATTCGGCTTAAAACAATCTGCTCAACTCATCTCCCAATTTCAATTCCACCAGTTTGCTCAGGTGCACTAATAGCCCACACTTTGCCTTCAACAACTCGTGGCATTTCTTCGACATTTTCATACACTGCGCAAGATCAATGAATGGCCTGAAGCAGAGAGCTCTTCTGACCTCTGAATAGCACGACCTCGTTGAAAAATCGCTCTGGCCATGAAAACCACTAATCATGTGACCTTCCAACTTGCCGATCGTAGGATCACGTGCTTTGCAAATGCTGCTTGGACGTTAAGTTAAAGCAGCAGTTGTAGAACCTGTTATCATAGAAATGGTGTTTGTAGGAAACAGTTTCCATTATCATAAGGAATATCATTTGGTGATGTCGACTAATAACAGATGAAGTTGGAATTTAATGCGAGATAGTGAGCACATTTTCTAGACATAAATATTGTTAAACTCATTCATGAATGAAGACTTTAATGAGAGATGAGAGTTGTGCAACAAAATATGGTAAAAATCAAAAATAATTTTAAACACCACGTATCAAGGTACCAAGAAATACCCGTCTTCCAAAAACTGTCAATGAAAATAAATAAATAAAAGATCCATTCAGACTTCTGCCCAGCAGTGGAACAACCAGCAGTGGAACAATCAGACATACGAGTATCGGTACTGGACTCGAGTTCCTTTTCCATCCAGAAAGCGATAGTTGGTGTCCAGCATGGCTCGTGACTTTCTGGTTTTCTCAAAGGCACCGGTCAACTCCAGCGTCAAGAACTTGCACACTGAAATCATGACAAACAAATTCACACATGTGCATGGAATCACAGATCAAAGGCATTTTCAATTTGAATGTGTGGTGTAGAAGAGGTGTCGGGGCAGGCAGCCTTTTAAAAGGTTTATTTTATACATGGTGAATTTATCATCTGTAAGAACATGTATTCAGGGACATCAAATAAACTGGAAAAAAAGCACGAGAGTCCTAGACTGATTGAACTGGAGTATTCTGGCATGACAAAAAAAAAATTAGTACCATGCCATGACCAATGTAAAGCATGAGTACACCCGCTCCCGAGGGAAGCGTCAGTAAGGGTCGTGTTATCATAATCTCTGGGGTATATAGATTAGAGTAGATCTCGGCTCGGTCCGTTATTTTCTGGGAGACACGGTAAACATATAACACCTCAAGAACATCAGGGTTCCTCCCTTTTAGTTTAGTGTTAAACAGCAGTAGCAACTGTTAAAAAAGGTAATCATATGTGTTTGGATTTTATTTTAAAAAAAAAATTTCTTCTGGTAGGGGTGCTTGCATGAAACGCTATGATGAGCAATTTATACACGTTAACACTGCGTTTGTTCAAGGAGGAAAAACCGCTTGGGGAGGGGGGATATTATTGGTATTAATATTGTTTTATAAATAACACCAACATTATGCTATTACCATTAGTGTTGCTATTCCTTTTGTAATTAAAAGTGACCTTGGAAAAACGCCATGATAAGCTATCTATACACCTCAATACGCATTTTGCCCAAGGCGGAAGCTCTCCTTTAGGAGGAGGGGAAATGAAGTCGCTACAACCTCCATCATGTGACCCCTTGGTCCTCCTGTCAAGTATGGTCGAGATTGGATAAGTAACGACCGAATGTATCGCGGTCAGACAGACAAGACACAAAATTACGTATTTTAGTACAATGACCGAAAGCACATCTATATAATTTATTAAGCAAAATTACAGGGTAAGACTCAATCAGTGCATGCAATGAGTGAGATGCAAGGCAATCAAATACGACAAAAATAAATATCCTCTTGGAGTCGAAACACAACATTCGAGCTCTCTAAAATGACACACACAGGACTTGGGGCCGTGAGATTATCTTCCAATCTATCTATGTTCATGAAGGAGGTGACAGAGGTTTAAAGGGCAATGTAATTATTGTGGGAGTAAATGCAAACAAGGGAATGAAAGAACCGGGGTGTGTTCCGATAGCAATCAGCTTGCTTGATTCAAAGTGCTCAAACCAACATTCCAATGGAACCGAGCGTTCGGCACCCCTTAACATGTCGGTCTCAATGTAAACAATGCTATCGTGGTACTTGAGCAAATGCTGTCCAACCGCCATTTGCAGTTTTACTTGATCCTCTTGTGACAACAACTTCCCCAAACGAATTTATTGTCTTTGCAGCGACTACAGAGTACAAAGAAGAGGGAAAGAATGATAAATAAATGAGGTTTCAGAAGGAGAAAAATTCATAAATAAGCCAAACTTATTTATGTACCAACCTACCGCTGTGCATTTTGGGGAGAGGTTTTACATGTTTGCAGATCTTGAATACTTAGGATGAAAAGTGGAAGTAACATGGAGCTGTTACTCTAAGTCTCAAGTCTGTATGCAACCGGAGCATCCGGCCGGGTGGGGCAAATTAAATTCAAGAGGGGGGGGGGGCTCTTGTTAAAAAAACGCACGCGTGCACACACACACACACACACATACACACACGACTGCTCCCTCTCAGATCAATGAAGCTTAGGTTTTATACCCAAGACCAGTCCATGCAAAAGGCTCAAGGATTTTTCTCATAATGACCTTTGTTATTTTTGGTTTTCCAGAGGGGGCAAAATTATGCCTAGGAAGGGAAATCCCTCCCCCCCTTTCCCTAGGTCCCCTCACTTTGTGGGTGGTACACTTCATGACCAAAATTATGTCGACACCCGAACATCAAACATCTAATTCCAAATTCATGGGCATCAATATGGAGTTGGTCCCCCCTTTGCTGCTATAACAGCCTCCACTCTTCTAGGAAGGCTTTCCACTAGATGTTGGAACATTGCTGTGGGGATTTGCTTCCATTCAGCCACAAGAGCATTAGTGAGGTCGGGCACTGATGTTGGGTGATTAGGCCTGGCTCACAGTCGGCGTTCCAGTTCATCCCAAAGGTGTTCAATGGGGTTGAGGTCAGGGCTCTGTGCAGGCCAGTCAAGTTCTTCCACACCGATCTCGACAACCCATTTCTGTATGGACTTTGATTTGTGCAATGGGGGCATTGTCATGCTGAAACAGGAAAGGGCCTTTCCCAAACTGTTGCCACAAAGTTGGAAGCACACAATCTTCTAGAATGTCATTGAATGCTGCAACGTTAAGATTTCCCTTCACTGGAACTAAGGGGCCTAGCCCGAACCATGAAAAACAGCTTCAGACCATTATTCCTCGTCTACCAAACTTTACATTTGGCACTATGCATTCGGGCAGGTAGCGTTCTGGCATCCGCCAAACCCAGACCTATCCATCAGACTGCCAGATGGTGAAGCGTGATTCATCACTCCAGAGAACGCGTTTCCACTGCTCCAGAGTCCAATGGCAGCGAACTTTACACCACTCCTGCCGAGGCTTGGCATTGCGTATGGTGATCTTAGGCTTGTGTGCGGCTGCTCGACCATGGAAACCCATTTCATGAAGCTCCTGACGAACAGTTGCTGTGCTGACGTTGCTTCCAGAGGAAGTTTGGAACTCGGTAGTGAGTGTTGCAACCGAAGAGACGATTTTTATGCATGACGCGCTTCAGCACTTGGCGATCCCGTTCCGTGAGCTTTTGTGGCCTACCATTTCGCGGCTGAGCTGTTGTTGCTCCTAGACGTTTCCACTTCACAATAACAACACTTACAGTTGACTGGGGCAGCTCTAGCAGGGCAGAAATTTGACGTACTGACTTGTTGGAAAGGTGGCATCCTACAACGTTGCCACGTTGAAAGTCACTGAGCTCTTCAGTACGGCCCATTCTACTGCCAATGTTTGTCTACCGAGATTGCATGGCTGTGTGCTTGATTATATATATATATATATATATACCTGTCAGCAATGGGTGTGGCTGAAACAGCCAAATCCACGAATTAGAAGGGGTGTCCGCATACTTTTGGTCATGTACTATTATCATGTAGTAGTGTGTGAGGAACAGATATCTGCAATATGAAAGCTAAATGCTCAACGGTTTTTTGAAATATCGTGTACACAAAAGTACATGGACGATGGACGATGGACGGATGATCGGTTGGTTGGCGCACGGATCCAGCTCATTTTAACGTCTCATGGTCAGAGGGACAACAACAACCACCGACTTCCCGCCACCACTAGTGCCACATAGTTATCATCAAACTAGGGAACGGGAACTCACGAACCTTCACATCGGTTCGGCAGCTTCACAGCCTCTTCCAAATCATTCCCCTTTGCCTCTCGTGTTTTCTTCTTCTTCACTCCCTCGACCAACAGCGCGCCGCACGTTAACGCCACGTACACCACGACGATATTCATTTAAAAATAGTCTTACGAAATGGCGCGCCACAACCTTTATATTCAATAGAAATGGCCCATGCACACTGTCGCTTCTGCCACCCACTCGACTTCCTGTTTGCGTGTGGTCAAGAACGACCAATAAACATTCGGCACATAGAACTTATATTTTATGATTTAGTTGTTAAAATTTGAAACCCTCCCACATAAAGATTAATCTAAGGCTTCAAAACTTGAGATAATTTTTACTTCAGAGCAGATAAGAGAGTACAAAAATTTGCGCGGGAGGAAAAGTCCAAACGGCCTCACAATATATAACTATACACCTCAAACGCGTTTTTGTTTTTTTATACACAGTAAAACCTCGAAGAGCTTGAACGCAGAATTGATCAGGACGCAACATGACAAAAGGGAACAGCGAGAGAAAGGGGATGCAGGTAATGATGAGGGTTAGGAAAGGACGCAAGGAATGGACAAGATGAATACATATAAGCAATTTTTGGGGATGGGTGGGGGTGGTTTAACGCATGTAGAAAAGATCATGCTTTTGAATGGATCTGAGATGGTAATGGACAGCTGTCTTGAAGACCTGGAGGAAAGGATAAGATTGAAGAGAGTGAAGCACGCGGTGCTACGCGCGCGACTTGCTACCAAGGAGGAAGCGGCCAACGCGGTAAGTTTAATGTTCTTTATTCAAAGAGGTCACTGTAGCACTGGCCTGGCACGCTCCGGGCTGCGCGCCCGGTGTATATCCTGAGGCCACGCCTACCCCTCGGGCGTGAACGCCGCCCACTTGGTGCGCGGAATGATGTCACCATGCCAGTGGGCTTTCGTGTCCGCCACACGCGCCCCCCCCCCCCCCCCCCAGAATTCCCGCGCACCTGGAGGGCCAGTTTGCGGGGCAAACGGATGACCCGGCCGAAGCGCCCTCTGGCGACCGGCGGCGTCCGGGGTGCAGGGATGCCAGGTGGGATGCCCCCGGCTGTACCCGGGATGGGTGCCGGACCAGGGGGCGGCGTGCCTGCGGTGCTGGGCGGTGCCGGGGTCCGCCCGCAGGGGGGCGGCCCCCAAGCGGGGGCCGAGCCACCGGCGGTGGGTGGTTCACGTCGAGGTGGGCCGGCTTGAGGCGGTCTATGGAGACCCGGTCAGGAGTGCCGCCGATGTCCAGGGTGAAATGTTTCACCCCGGTCTCCAGCACGTGGAAAGGCCCGTCGTACGGGGGCCGCAGTGGTGTCCGGTGGGCGTCGTGCCGGACGAAGACGTACTCCGCGGTGCGAAGCTCAGGGGCGACGTGTGTAGGAGGGTGCCCGTGGTGCGCCGTCAGCACCGGGGCGAACCTCCGGGCGGTCTCCTGCAGCGCAGAACGCTCCTGCGCGGACCAAGGTGCCGTGGGGTCGGGGAGGAACTCGCCCGGCACCCGCAGCGGTTGTCCAAAGACCAACTCCGCCGCGGATGCGCGCAGGTCCTCCTTGGGCGCCGTCCAGAGGCCCAGCAGGACCCAGGGGAGCCTGTCGACACAGCCGCCGTCGCAGAGGGTGGCCCGGAGCGCGGCCTTCAACGAGCGGTGGAACTGCTCGCACAGGCCGTTGGCCTGGGGGTGGTAGGCCGTGGTTCGGTGCAGCTGGACCCCGAGCCCCCGCACGACCGCGGCCCAGACCTCCGAGGTGAACTGGGGGCCACGGTCGGACGAGATGTCCGAGGGGGCGCCAAACCGGGCGACCCAGGTGGCGATGAACGCCTGCGCGACGTCTGCCGCCGTCGTCGCCGCCAAAGGCACGGCCTCCGGCCACCGGGTGGTGCGGTCCACCATGGTAAGGACATGGGTGAAACCCCGCGAGGGGGGCAGAGGTCCCACTAGGTCCATGTGCACGTGGTCGAACCTACATGCCGGCACCGTAAACGGGGCCAATGGGGCCTGGGTATGCCGGTGCACCTTCGTGCGCTGGCACGCGAGGCACGTCCTGGTCCAGCCGTGGACGGCCTTCCGGAGGCCATGCCAGACAAACTTGTCGGCGACCAACCTCTGGGAGACCTTCGTGCCCGGGTGGGACAGGCCGTGGATGGCGTCAAAAACCTGGCGCTGCCAGCCTGCGGGCACGATGGGGCGAGGCCGCCCGAGGGAGACGTCGCAAACGAGGGCCGTGCCCGCGCCGTCGAAGTGCACCTCGGTGACGCGGAGGCCCGTGACGGCGGTCCGCAAGGCCTGGACTCCGGGGTCGGCGGCCTGGTCCGCCGCCATCCGGGCATAGTCGATGCCAAGGTGGACTGCGTGGGCGACGGCCCGGGAAAGGCAGTCGGCCACCGGGTTGTCCTTTCCCACGACGTGTCGGATGTCCGTCGTGTACTCGGACACGGCCGTGAGGTGACGCTGTTGCCGGGCCGACCACGGCTCGGCGACCTTGCCCATCGCGAAAACCAGCTGCTTGTGGTCGACGAAGGCCGTGAACGCACGGCCCTCGAGCAGATGGCGGAAGTGCCTGACCGCCAGGTGAAGCCCAAGCAACTCGCGGTCAAAGGTACTGTAACGGCGTTCGGGCGGGCGAAGCTGCCGGCTGAAGAACGCCAGCGGTTGCCAAGCACCACGCACCCATTGCTCGTGCACCGCGCCCACCTCGTAGTCCGAGGCGTCAGTGGTGAGGGCGATCGGTGCATCGGGCGCCGGGTGCGCGAGCATGGTGGCGTTGGCCAAGGCGAGCTTCGCGCCCGAGAACGCCGCGTCCATCTGCCCGGTCCAGGTAACGTCACCTTTGCCCGGCTTCCCTCGAAGGGCCTCGTGTAAGGGGTGCAGGAGCTGGGCGATGCGGGGCAGGAACCGATGGTAAAAGTTTACCATGCCCAGGAACTCCTGGAGCCCCTTGATTGTGCGGGGGCGCGGAAACCCCTTCACCACCTCCACCTTGGCCGGTAGGGGGACGGCCCCGTGCCTGGTGACGCGGTGCCCCAAAAAGTCGATTTCAGCGACACCGAACCGGCACTTGGCGGGGTTCACGATCAGGCCGTGCTGGCCCAGACGTTCGAAGAGCGTGCGGAGGTGACGAAGGTGCTCTTCGCGGGACGCGCTGGCGACGAGGATGTCGTCCAGGTAGACATACAAAAAATCCAAGCCGCGCAAGACGCTGTCCATGAGGCGCTGGAACGCCTGAGCCGCATTTTTCAAACCGAAGGGCATCCGAAGAAATTTGAAAAGCCCAAATGGCGTGATGACAGCCGTCTTCGGGATGTCCTCCGGCCTGACAGGGACCTGATAGTAGCCGCGTACGAGGTCCACCTTTGAAAAGAAGGACATCCCCGCCAACCGGGCGGAGAAGTCCTGTATGTGGGGGACGGGGTAGCGGTCGGGGGTGGTGGCGTCGTTGAGGCGCCGGTAGTCCCCGCACGGTCGCCATCCCCCGCCGGGCTTGGGCACGATGTGGAGCGGGGACGCCCACGCGCTCTTGGAGCGCCGCATGATGCCGAGCCGCTCCAGCGTAGCGAACGCCGCTTTAGCTACGGCGAGCTTCGTCGGCTCGAGGCGGCGTGCCCGGGCGTAGACCGGTGGCCCGGCGGTGGGGATGTGATGTTCCACCCCGTGCTTGACGGTCCCCGCCAAGAAGGTGGGCCGCGTGAGGGCCGGGAAACCCGAGAGGAGGCGGGTGAATTCGTCCGCTGCCGGAAGCGTACAGATGAACCTGGACGGAACGGAACCGCTCAGCAAGCGACTCGGCGAGCCGCTCGGTGAGCCGCTCTGTGAGCTGCTCAACGAGGTGGGCAGCGCGCACGCGAGCGAGCTGAACGTCTCAGCCTGGACAAGCCTTCTGCGCTTTACATCGACCAGCAATCCATTAGCACATAAGAAGTCCGCGCCGAGCAGTGCCATGGGCACGTCGGCCGTAACGAACGACCAACGGAAAACCTGCCCTCCGAACCGCAGAGAGAGACAGTGTTTTCCGTACGTGCGTATAGACGTACCATTGGCCGCAAGCAGCGCGGGACCTCGGCCCGCGGTGTGCTTGTCGGACGTACCGGCAGGAACGACACTCACCTGCGCCCCCGTGTCGCACAGGTCACGGCGCCCGGACAAGGTGTCCGTTATGTACAGAAGGCTGTTTGAATTGCCGACGCTCACCGTTGCCACCGAGTGCCGGCTCGCCCGTTTCCCGACCTGCCGAATGAGCACGGCGGGCGACACTGCCGAGCCTCGTGGCCGAACTTGGCGTGGAAGAAACACCAGGCGGGCAGCTTCAGCGTCGGAGGCCGCGGTTTTCTTCGCGGCGGCGGCGGTGGTGGTGGGCGGGGCGTGGCGGCGGACACGAGGTGCGGTGCATCGGGGAAAGCCTCAGGAGCCTCGGGAGCGGCAACCGCGCCAAGACTCGCCTGCGTGTCCAAAGCCGCGTAGTATTTGTCGGCCTCCGCAGCGAGCGCACAGGGTTCCGTTAACGCGGAACCAGCCAAAGCGAGGCGGACTCGTGCTGGCAGCTGGCGTCGAAATAATGCCCGGAATAGAGCGTTCGGGGTTTCGTCGCCCATGAGCGCCAGCATATGGTCCATACGGACCGACGGTCGCGTGTCCCCGATCTCGGGGAAGTCCAAGAGGCGATCGGCCCGTGCGTCCACCGTAAGGCCGAACGTGGCGAGGAGGGGACGCTTGACCGCCTCGTACTTGCCGTCGGCAGGTGGATCCATTAGGACCGATACGACGCGGGTGGCCGTGCCGGGCCCGAGGGCGGCGACCACGGGCAGTACATGGTCTCGTCCACCGTGATGCCTCGAAGTCGGAACTGGGCTTCTGCCTGCAGGAACCAAACTTCGGCTTGTGACTCCCAGAATTCGGGGAGCTTGATGGAGACCGCGTTGGTAGCCATTGTTGCGGCGGTTTCGGGTGGTCAGCGATGGCTGACTCGAATGTCGGAGGTCACCAATGAAGCACGCGGTGCTACGCACGCGACTTGCTATCAAGGAGGAAGCGGACAACGCGGAAAATGTAATGTTCTTTATTCAAAGAGGTCACTGTAGTCTGTAGCACTGGCGCGCTCCGGGCTAGGCCACGCCTACCCCTCGGGCGTGGCCGCCGCCCACTTGGTGCGCGGAATGATGTCACCACGCCAGTGGGCTTTCGTGTCCGCCACAACCACAAGAGTGTGGAAGTTGCTTCCACAGGCGGGAAGGGAGTTCTCGGTGGACTTTGTGAGTTCTGCAATCACACATCTAACAGAAATCACTTAAATCACATGTACCAGCATTAGTGGGTGAGGGAATTACCACAACGCTATTCTGAATAGAAGATAATTTTTTTTGTTTTAAAAAACTAGTGTTGCATTATCTATGAAAACATGGCGGAACATTTTACTTTTCATCGGCGTTCTCTTTTGAAAATTTTTATTCTTTCTCTCTTCTCATATAATATCACTGTACTGCTTATTTGATCAAGTTATTTTAAAAAAGTTATAAAAAAACTACAAATATGTATTGGCTTTATTGGTGGTGCAATTTATTAAGGTGTGCATTAGTATATTATTTAGCTCGGATGGCTCGGATGACTTTTTATCGGCATTCTCTTTTGAAATTCTTTATTCTTTCTCTTTTCTCATATAATATCACTTTACTGTTTCTTTTATCATAGTTATTTTTAAAAAATTATAAAATGAAACTACAAAAGTGTATTGGGTTTATTGGTGGTGCAATTTCTTAAGGTGTGTATTAGTGTATTGCCATCCAGTTTCTTGGATGGCTTTCATCTCAACAAAAATATCTTCACTATGATATTATTGGACAATGTGTATACTGTACTCCATTACCAATCCGCTTGTTATCGCTTGTCAAGCCTTCCGTTTCTTTATCCGTTTCGTCGGAGTGCTTGAGTGAGTGCTTAAGCCGCTTGACAAGCTGTTTGGTAATGGAACACACCGCAGTGGTCATTCCTTTGATAGTACAGTATTAATGTCGGATACAAAAACTCGAACGAATATTAAAATGTGCGGCATTGTAAATGTTACTAGATTCCACTTTGTAAAGCAAAATTATTAGTTAATTATTATTTTAATTTTTTAAAATAAAACGAGATATATATTTTTGGTCCAATGAAGGTAGCGCTTCTGGGTTGGTGACGAACCAATAGAAAGGCGCCATGGTGAACTAGGTTGACTATGTGACCAATTGCGGCTGGCCTTGCTGATAAGTGATTCGGTCTGTTGTTTGGTTCATTAGTTAGTTAGTTGGTGAAAGTCTTGGTATTTAAGCTTGAAGTTACGTCATATATGTTTTTAAAATTGCGTTTTAATAGATATTTATCACTCCAGGAACCTTGAGTGCCTTTCAAATAACAAGGTAGGCTTTGTAGTGGAGGCTGAACCTGAAACGGTCTAATGGCGAGAGGTCGCTCGTCTGACAGCGATGGCGGAAAACGAAGGAGACGGAGGCGATCGCACCACAGCACGCACAGCCGCGACAAGAAGCGTCAGAAAGAGAGCAGGTGCACCGACAGTTAAGGAATGAATGAATGAATAAATAACATTAGAACCCAGCCCCTCTCCCTTGCTAATGTCCTGAACACTGTAATACAGTCTGTATTGATATTTTCCCAGGCGACGGCGTTCTACGTCTCGTTCTTCGTCCTCAACGTTCTCATCCTCTTCATCCTCTTCCTCACGGTCACCATCACTAAGACGACGATCTAGCTCCCTGTCAACCCATTCGGGGTCTGGATCATCGCACAGTGCACGGAAGCGAGGTCGAAGGTCACGATCGCGCGATAAATCTCATCGTGTAAATAAATCCGGTTCAAGAACCCACAGCAGAAGGTGAGACTCACCTGTGGTGATAGCGTCACCACCTCACACTTGTATTAGAATACCATGGTGTTCGGGTAACCTTGCAAAAAAAAAAAGAGTCGAATGGTCCCCCCCTGTCAGCTCGAAAAATATTTGCATCCCACTGAAATGTTCGTTGTATAATAGCGGCGAGGGGGTTCTGCATTGGGGAGTACGCTTTCCTACGATCAGGACTGATTTACTGTTTCGATGCACTTAGGTCATGCAAGATTCCTCCTGGTACGTCATCGCCTAGCCGGTCTCACATGTTGAGCGTCACACGATATCATATGGGACACAATTTTAATTGACGCATTGTGTTATATGTTTGCATGAAAATAAATAAAGGTTTGTATACTATCTCCTGCACCAATCCAGATCGAGGTCACGGAAGCATCGACGTTCACGTAGCCGCAGACGACATGAAACGCGAGGGAAAAGGAGTGAAAGGAAGGACAAACCTCCATCGACAGTTGCAAAGAAAGAGTGAGTGGCGTGCAGTCTTACAACGTGTTGGAGGGATGCAGCAGATTAGATCATTTAATAACATCCCAAACGACTTGTGGCAGTAGTACACGGGTGTACTCATCATTTTCTGACCTTGTTTGTGTTCCAGAGACATCTGCGCCAGTATCCCGGGTTTTGAGAATTTGGTAAGACGTTACTTTGTGCTTCAACTTGTTGGTTAGATGCCCTGTCTTGTCGTTATGATCAACATCTCTCCCTTATTCTCAGTCTCCAGCAGAGCAAGTCAAACTGCGTATGCAAAAAGCCATAGAAGCAGCAGGTACAGAAATAACGCCTAATCGGTGTCGGATTGGTTGGCCTGTTAGTGTTCCCATCTGAACCCCTGGCTTATGACGCAGGGACCTGGTTTCAAATCCCATATACCAAATGCATTTGTCCACCATCCTTGTAAATCTTGTAAAAGAACACTGATATCCACTAATGGCTTTGTCCTGAATGTGAAGTATGAACAAGCTCTCCCATGAGCCACAGGTTTGCTCAAATGTTAGACAAGTTGTTGGACATCTAAATCTGTCAAAATAATTATTATTATTATTTTTTTATTTTTTTTCAGACATGAGATCAATATTTGAGGATGAGTCAGTCGAAATAGTGCACGATCCTTTTGGTGACATTCATATTTTAGGAACTTATTTTCTTTTCTTTTTTGCAGCAAAAACGGATGAGGTGTTGAAGACGCGTGAGCAGGAGAAGGAGCTTGAGAAAAAGAAGCAGCAAGAGGAAGTCAAAGGTCAGAGCTTGTCGAGGAACGATGATTTAAGACCGAGAAATGAAAGGCCTTCCTCACTTTCTTTTTTTTCCCCCTTTTCTTTTCTATGCAGTGTCAGCTGAACAAGAGCTGAATCGGGCATACTCGGTGGCAGCGATAGAGAGCGACAGTTTCACGCCGGCAGTGTTTGTCTCCAGCAGGGAGAACAAAGCTCAGGTGAAGATAACCGAGCTCATGTTTGGTGGGGTGCGAGAAAGACGAGTGATGGCAATATGTGAGAAAGACTGATTGGGGTACAAAACGGAAATGTGTGGGGCGCGTCACGTGTAGTGCTTGTCACTTCTCGCTTCCAGATTTCCTTGGAGGAGCAGCACGTTGCTGCCATCTATGGGGGTGGTGGCGAAGCAGGTGCCAACATCAGCGAGGGGTCCGAGGCTGCTGCCCTCACCACTTCGGAGAAACCAGAGCTGGCAAGCATTCCAACTGGGATTGTGTACAGAGATATGGAAGCCGTCGAGGAGCCTGGGGTAAGGGCGACCGGATTTACGGATTTAACCGATAGCCTGCGGCCCTTCCAAAATGTCAGTTGGGGTTTTTAATTTGGAAATCTATTTCAGTGAATTTGCCGCATTGCCCCCACTTGTTCCTCACTCTCTAGCTTTGGCATGACGAGAGAGCTGCGGTGGAGCGATGGTGGCGCCGACTCAAGTCGTTGCGGCAAGACCGCCTGCTCGGAACTCCTGTTGGTTGAGAACTTTGCCATCAGGTCGCCAATCGTACAACTTGCATCTGTGTGCCACACGTGCCGTTTTATGCTCTTCGTTGGTACATTATCCAACGGATAAAATATATTCGTATTACACCTTATGACAAACAATGGGATTACAGTACATGTTTTACCGGTCAATTTTAGCCCTTTAATACCGCAACGAAAGTCGGAGCTCTATGTTAGTGGAGGTTATAGTCAATTGGAGATTTACCTGGAAGCCCAAGTTACGACGATCCAGGAACCAAATGAAAGACAAACCATAGACTTAAGATAAAAGCACGTTTATTGCTTTGTTTTTCTTTTTGTTTTTGATTTCATAGCTGGGTGTGCAAGGATGTTTCCTAAAAATCACATGGAAAATAATGCATGACCATATGTTTTAAATACATGATACATCTGTCTGCTTAAAATAAGGGTATTGATTTGTCGCAGGAAATGTGATGGCACAACCTAAAATATACACCAATTGTCATAAATATTGCATCATGATGATATCTGGGCTCCTTGTTGCGTCTTCATTCATCGTGGGGCCATCTACACATCACATTTTCAAGGTGGTGGGAAAACGGGTTGAGGGTGTAACTTGAGGAGAGAAATGGAAAAGTATGACGGGTGAAAAAAGAAGGTATGGGGTTTTGGGAAGAATGGGGAGGGGTGGGAGTGCTGGCATTGCCATTTGAACATGAGCATGTAAATGTGCTGGCATTTCAAATTTGCATATGTAAACGGCCCCGACATTAAATTTAATATTCGTGACATGTGGAGTGAGTCTTTCATGACCTTAATACCGTCCCCTCGTATGTAAGGTGTTTTAAGTTTAACCAATCACTGCTGTCGGTCAAAAAGGCACAATGTGAAAAGTTTTTGTTTTTTTTATGTGCGCAATGTTTGCTCGGTCTTCTACAAATGGCCAGAATAAAAACTTAAATCCTTGTGTGTTTTAAATGACATTGATGCAATATATATGCCTGTTGTATAAATAAATGAGCAATAATTTTGCTTAAATGCATCGACGGGATTGATGAAGTGGTCGTGATTTGTGCCACCGGGTCTCCGGATGTACGTCTTCATTCGAACGTGCACAGGGTCGATCCGGACCTTTAATTATTGGGATTACGGTGCAGAGAAGAAGGGTGGCCCACAAAATTACATGCTCAAGTCGAGAGAAAGGTTTTAATGTGTATCAAATAACAATTAAGCTGGCAGGATGGATGGCCTAGAGGAACGCACACTGACCTCAGCCGCCCAGCCTGCATTTGAATCCCGACCCAGTTATAAACGGTCATCCTGATGCCTCACAGGCGCGGTGAGGCATCAATGTGTGTGCTGTCCCTCGGATGAACGTTAAACTGATTGTCCTCTCTGCTGGCATTGGTTGGTGGATGTTAAAGGTCCCATGGCGTCCTATCGCTAGCACCCTGAAATTACTAATTCTTACCTTAACCTACAGAGGGCGTTGCAGCAGCGGCACAGCTGTGCCCTCAGACAATGACGCTACTCGCAGCCTTGTGCTGAATATGAAAGAACAAAATATTAGCAATATCCTTTGACAATTTAGATGGCATACACCCTACAACACTAATAATGCAATTCAAACATGCACATTTCCAATTCCACTTCGTCGTAGATATGCAGTTTAACGTTCAAAATCCCGACTGGTTTGTAAAACTCCAAAAAATGAGCCGAGTGGGAAAATGGGGATTTTTCTTTTTCTTCCCCATTTTCTTTGTTTGCCAGGAACTCGACATGGAACTTATAGCGAGGATACGGCGACGTCAACTGATGTACCCACTTGTTTATTAACTTAAATTTTATAAAAGGCCGGCGGTCTCGAAAGCTACGATTACATACATTAGAGTCGAGATGGAATACAGGAACAGCTTTTGAAAACCAACATCTATGTGTTTAATGAGAGGGAACATGGGTAGAGATGGTGATGTACTGACTGCCAATGTAAAGCCTTGGAGGGAAGAGATGGATTCAAGAAAGAGGTTCAATAAGTAGAAAGAAACAGAGGGAGTCGTAGGCCTCAATTTTAGATTTTTCATAAGGATGAGTATATGTATAGCAGACAATAGGTATATGAACCATCTGCACCTACGTCTCAGCTCTTATTCCGCAAACGTAGTAAAAATTATGGATGAAGCGTGGCACAATAGTTGTCCAAATTAAATATCCCTTTGAATAACCACCTTTAGAGGCCATTTTTCCCCGCAAAGCGGGGGTTGGCCTTTTTCGGGAGCCGTGGTTGTTGTTGTTTTTCGGTCCCCTTTTTGAAGCAATGTTTTACGGCCGGATGCCCTTCCTGACGCCAACCCTTTTTGTCGCCTTTAACGACAAACAGGGAATTACCAATGAGCTGGTACTCAATTAGCCGACCTCGGAAGGTATGACAGGCTGAGTCAACCCCCTGGCGTTAATTCAGCGATCGACCGGGATTCGAACCCAGGATCCTAGGATCCTAAGCCGGCATCCTAGCCGCTAGCCCAACACCAGAGTTAATTAACCAGGGTTAATGTGGTGTCAAAAAAATCTCAGCTTGGCAAAGTACACCGAACCAGTCGCCACGTCCCGAAAATGCACCGAACAGCATCTCCACGAGATCCTCTCGATACACACGATTTACGCCATTAACCGTCCGGATGAGAAAAAGAAAAGTCATCATTTTGTGGACCACCCTTTACCTGCGGAAGTATGTATCGTCATCCTTGTAAAATATTTCCTTGCACACAAAAGGCGGTAAGAGTGGTTAATGAGCCTCAAGGCACTACGCTGCTTTGGCCGTCACAACTACCCATTCCTTCACTACGCGGTGCCACTTGTCCTGTTTTCCGTTTCAAAGTTAAAAAATAATTATGTGCGTTTTTAAATCGGCCCGTAGCCCTTTGAGAAGGAAAATAAAATTAATTACATTTAAAACATCTCGATGTTCCTAACGGGTTGCTGTAACTCCACTGAAACGACTGCAGAAATGCCTGGAGGTATGTCGCAGGGTCTCTTCACCCTGTGCACCCGTGCAGAACGCGAGCGTTCCACGGCCACCTCGAGTCGTCGTAGGCTTGCTTTAACATTAAATGCGGCGTTATGCAACAACCGAGGCAAGGAAATCGATCCGACTGAATCGATTTACCCTCGGTGTTCGTAAAATAGCAATAATGCAGGCAGTAGTTAAAAATCGAGCATTTTATATAAAATGGAATAAAAACTGGTAGTTAAAAGATGCCATATTTTGTTTTTCCTTGGCTGGTAACATCTTTGCAGTTTTCAAGCAGGCCTGGTTACCTCTAATCACTACATCTCGTACCGGAGTGGTGCAACGGGTGTGCATTTTGAGAATGTGTCGGAAATGAAGCTCGGAGAGTAGGGAGGGCAGAAGTGGTAGGCAGAATCCAGTAGGCTGGTGAAGAAGATCGCAAAGATGAATGAGAGAGACATGTTGTGATAAAGGAGAGGCAGGGAGTAAGAAGTGGAATAAAGATAGAAAAGATTCTCCATTTTTTTGGAGAAAGTATACATACAAAATACCAAAGCACTGCATTGCGGCCCGAATCGCTTTCTTCATGTCTACCGCAAGCTTTTTGGTAGTGTGAACGATAGCAACAGGCAGAATACAAGGCAGATCGAGGTAAGTGGCGTAGCGGGATGTGCTGATGATTTGGGTGAACTGTCCACCGATGGATTTACTCGATTAGCTGCACCCGTTGGTATCAATGGTTCCTGCCCGCTTCCTGAGCCACTGGCTTCATCGTCTAGAAGAAGGAAAAAAAACGGGAATGAAATGCAAGCGATATTGAAGGCCTTCAGGTAAGAATCCTAATAAACCTGGTCATTTCCTGAATTGTTTTGAGCTCAGAAAATATAATTAAATGAAAGGTGGAAGGATGGTCCGTAAAATGTGATCACACGATGCCGTAGTAGTGACATGCGATTGCATATTTAGTGTTACTCAAAATAATGGGTTTTATCATGACCTCAGCGAATAAAAAGTGGGAATAAACTTTCACTGAAACTAGGGGGGCTGGCAGGATAGCCTAATGGTATGCGCACTTACCTCTGAGCTATCTAGCCTGGGTTCGAATCTTGGCCCAGCTATAAAACCGCCATCCTTATGGATGGACCTTCAGCCAGATGTCCTGTCTGCTAGCATTAGTTGGTGGACATTCAGAAGAGCAGGCGAGCTATCGCCGGCATCCTGTAGAGATTGCCAATTCTACCCCCCACCCCTTATTCCATCTCCAGGCACTGCACGACGTCATCGTTGGCATCGTGCATTTCGCACCGTTTGTCGTTCACCTCTTTTCCTATTCCATCTCCATACATAGCACCATCAAATGTTTAACAAATACACATTTTGCTCACTGGAACAACAAAGGTCAAATTTAGCCACTATGCCAGCAATACCCCCACTTTAGACCAACAAGGAGGAACATTGAAAGTCTGTTAACCCATCATCATTTGATGCATGAAAGTGTGCAATGTTTAAAATTCCATATATTGAGGGGGTTTCTATACATTGCAAGATACTTATTAAACCTTTGGCTGCATAAAACTGGAGGCCGCTTAATGCTGGTTGTATTGTAAGTGGTCATGGGACGATGAAAGAAAATAAAAATTCCAATAGCAGCAACAGTGTGCCGAATGAGGCTACAGGAGGAAGAATTCCAACTGTGGCACTTCCTGCCAAACATTCTAATGTTTCCTGGCTCCGTAGGGCGGCCGAAAGCAATGTGATGGCCTGAAGAGCAAGTGCTGTAAAGACTATTACACTACAATATCGGTTAACAAGATTAAGGAGGGGAAATCTTTGCTTTGCAAATACACCACCCACGTCATGCAATGTTCAGGAAAACCATGGCAATCAGTGTTTAGAACTAGTCCAGAAAAGGCACGTGATCTCAACTCTGGCGATAATGTTTCCTTGATCCGTGATACCACGGTCATTCAGGCCACCGTCCATTTGCAATATCCACCACTTGTCGCCACATTCTACATTTACTTGCATCCTACTACTCACCACCTGGAGCTTTCGAAACCTGCATGACGTGGACATGCTTTGACTAATATTGTCAGAGCAACCCCAAAAGCTTAGCGGCAGGTAATGAACGAGGCAACCCCAGGAAGTGCCAATGGCTTCAGGCAGAAGAACACCTGGGTATGGTTGTGGAACCTTTTATGGAGGAAATGCTATCAATAGGTGCATGCATTTATACTATAGATCAATCAATGGCATCCACATAAGACTTGCTACCTTGTGAGTAAAGGTTATCGAATCAAATGCTAAAAGAAGGCAAATTTTATAGCAAACCATGCGGAGGAGTTGTGACCACGGTGATTACTAGCAAACTCATGATGACTACCAGGGTTAAAGCCCCCGATATATCCAATCTCCCGAAGTGACCACACCTTAATTGGCTTCTCGTCTTTCGATATTATTGTGACAACTCTAATCACTTCCTCAGCCTGGCCGGATTATATAGGGGCCACTACAGGAGGTGTTGAATGGAATACTCCTGAGTAAAAAGGCTTCATAATAACATCTATATTTGAATGATTTTGAACCGAATCCATCCTGCTCTTGATCAATACCTGAGGCTAAACTGAAATGGATTTCGGATAGAAAGGATAACAACAATTGGACACATTCTTGTCATGTGAAGGCTAACACAAGGAACTTGGCCCACAACATTCCCGCAATAAAGACATTCATTGACTTTCAAAAAAGCCTTTGACTCCATCCATCGTGACAAGATGTTGAAGATCCTATCAGCATATGGAATCCCTGATCAAGTTGCAAAGGCGATTTTGAATAAGTATAGCGATACATATGCCAAGATACTCTATCCGATGGAAAAATGCAGCTTTTCAAATTTATATCCGGAGTACTAAAGGGAGACACCCTAGCACCTTACCTGTTTGTCATGCTGCTGTACGCTAAAAGTTTTTCTGTACACTAAATTTTGATGGACTCTAGCCGGAATCGGTCCGAGTTCTTGGCATTCAGAGTCCGAGTCCTGAAAGTTGAGTGCGAGTCCAAGTCCCCCAAAAAGTCTCCTCGGGCTATGATGGCGGTGACATCATATTGCCTGTCTATGGCTGGTACACATGGGTAAGTGTGTGGTATAGACGGGGGGGCGGAGGTGGGAGGGGTCGCCACTCTTCTCCGTCCATCTGCTAGCCGTTGGGGAATTCACCTTCTTCCGCCCGTGCTGTTGGAGTCGACTGGACTCTCATCCACCAGAAATGGCAGAGCTATCTGCCATTTAAACCGCATGGCTGCAGACCGTTACCCTAGTAAGGGGGGATGACAGGTACGACACCTTTCCGACAGATGACCTGGGATTATGCAAGGCAGGGACATCCATTTCCCTGAGGTATCAGAAGACACCCACATACCCCAAAAAGTGGACTCGAGTCCACGTCTGGACTCGAATTCTACATCACTGTTTCCAATCAGTTGAGAGAAGTCTCAGTCATATCAAACGATGGAATTATACTTGACACAGTCAATGACTTCAAGTATCTTGTTTCCTGGGTTAACACAACTGCACAGGATATGAAACAAAGGAAAGCTGCCACATGGAGAGCTTGCAACAAATTTAAAGAATATGGAAGTGCACACTCTCTCGGTGTATCAAGGAAAGAAGGTTCATGGTAACAGTTGACTTGGTTCTGCTTTATGGAAGGGAAGCATGGACCCTCACTGTGACCCAAGAAAAGGGACTTGATGGATGCTATACTTCTTCGTTCAGCTTTAAATGTCCATTGGTCTGAACATAAGACAAATAAAGAGCTCTATGGTTATATTCCAATGCTGTTGGTTAAAATAAGAAGAAGAGGACTCAGGGTTACTGGGCACTGCTACCTCCGCAAAAATGAACCTGTTTCCAATCTTGCAATCTGGACACCTAAAAATGGAAGGCTGAAGCGGGGCAGACCAGCTATAAACGACATCAACAGGTCGAAGAAGGATACGGACCTGGAGACAGAGGAACTGCACATAGCAATGTTTGATCGAGAAAACTGGGAGCCGAGGATCAATGTCACCCGCGTTTGGTCACAGAAGAAGAACTCACCACCATTTTGTGTCCCCCGTCCACCAATTCTAATCTAGCATTGCAATGCATGCACACGCACACACCTCGACAGCCCCGATCTTTTCACATTATCATCTATTTGACCGTTTTCTTTATTCCAAAGAATTGGATTAGAAAACAGTGAATCCCCACGAACTACTTTCATGCAACCAGAAAAAAAAAATTTGCCAATCGATTCCTTTAAAGACAGATACAATTCCCTTGTGGTTAAGTACATGATGCTGAAAAATAAATTACAACATAGTACGCATTTGACATGTACATAACCTTTTTGATTAGCCCACTGAAATTGGCAATGGTTTATGGTACTAGTCGGTTTACCTGCCAATTACAACATACCTGTATCCATAAAATCAGTGTCTCGCCCGTGGTACGCGGCCTCAAGGCGTGCTGTCATGCTACGCAGCTGCTGTGCCTGCCACCGAAGAGCCGCCTTGCCGACAGCACGGTCCCTCTCCACGTTGTCCCCAGCCGTACCATTTTGTCTCGCCGAGAGACTCACACTGGTTTGACAAGGAAAACAACTATTAGGTCAAGCATCATATCCCAATACAAACATCCCAATAGTCACATTGAGCTGCACCATTCTCTGTCCCATCCCACACGTACCAAAAACCTTTTGACAATGAAAATGCTCGTGTGCCCCAGGATTTTTTCTCAAATTCTAAGATGTTACTTTAGCGAGTTTCCATGGTGACAATTGCTTATTTATACAAGGTCTGAATGGTGTCACCAACTTTA
Source organism: Myxine glutinosa (assembly GCF_964187855.1). NCBI lineage: Eukaryota > Metazoa > Chordata > Myxini > Myxiniformes > Myxinidae > Myxine > Myxine glutinosa. Next base: position 148,491,791 of record NC_136264.1, read on the forward strand.
ATCTCCAGTCACCATTTGTTCAAGTGGATGTTGAGTTGCAAAATTGTTAAATTGGTCCACATTTGTTTTGATGCGAGTTCATGGGGTCTCCTCAAATGTAAAAAGGTTCCTGCCCTCTTCTGTAGTACCACTCAATTTGCACCTCACACAATCGCGAAACATACAACAATGCTGAAGCTCTGGGGACATCATTGCAATGACTAGCAACGGTACCCACCCTATGGGTGGGGCTTCAATTGGGAAGCCCAAATGAAAAGGTAAAATATCAGAAATTGAAGGCTTTTTAATTTTGAACGATTCATATAAACATCCGTTGAATCATATCACACGTAAATCATCAAAATCTAAACAGTACATGGACGATCATGTACCATGTACATCTCGCGTCTCGCTCGCTCATGTTGTCCCGATAATGATCCTTCCGCAGGTTCACCGACGGAAACCTTGTTACGACTTTTATTTCCTCTAGACAGTCAAGTTCGCTCATCTTTTCGGTGCACCGGCACGAGCCGAAAACGGCCCGTGCAGGGGCTGATCCGAGGATCTCATCAAACCGTCCGATCGGTAGTAGCGACAGGCGGTGTGTACAAAGGGCAGGGACTTGATCAACGCGAGCTGATGACTCGCGCTTAATGGGAATTCATTGTTCGTGGGACACTGTCTCAAGCCCCAGTCCCCATCACAGCTGGGGCTCAGCGGTTTACCCGAACCTGACGGCGAAGGGCAAGGTACACGCTGGCCCGTCCAGTGTAGTGCACGTGCGGCCCCAGACATCGAAGGGCATTAAACGTTCATTAAACATTAAACTCTCATTAAAGGATTACGAAACGAAAAACATTACGAAATTACGTTCACACCGTCACGTCAAACACTACCGTGAACACATACATCGTCACAACATCGTCACAATGAGAACATCGTCACAATGAATGTTATGCGAACGCGAATGTTATGCGGGAGTCCAAACCTGAGAATGCTGGAGACCAAAGCTGAAATTGGGAAAACTAAATAGCCTATTTTACTCCTGGAGATCCCAGGATTACCCACCCAAAATATATTTGCGATCGGTTCAGCAGTTTTTACGGTACCTTCGAACAGACAGACGGACATTTGGTGAATTATAGTAAGATGATCAATAAGTAAATAAAACGCTCTAAAGATCTAATGCTACATATCCATGTTGCAGAATGAGCATATGAACAATGTTACAGTCCTACAATGCCACTTTTAAAACCAGCACCACACTCTCCTTGATACTTCCTGTTTCAGGGCTTGAGGGTTACATCCTAGGGTCTACAAACTGCGCACCTAGACTCTTCACGCCCATCCCAGCAGGTGCTTTGTGCATCGGATGGCGCCACCAGATTGTCATCACTGCAAATGGCATGTGGCAAGCTGCTCCAACATCCCCGCAGGGATGCCAGTTTGTCCTTCACAACAGACACCTGTGGAATGAGGAATGTTTGGAAGGGGGGAAATTTGGAAAGAGGTGGGGGTGAATGAGATAAAGGTGAGTGCTTTTGCCCGAAAAAGAAAAGAAAAGAATGAAAAGCAAAGGAAAGGCACAACTGCTAGGAGGATAGTAAAGATCAGACTGTCATAAAATGCAATATGCGTACGACTTTGCGCTTACCAAGCGATCAAGGCTGGTTCCGGCAGCAGTCGTGGGCCGCTCCTCTGGTTTGTACGGGCGGAATCGGTGGATTAAGGGGTCGGACAAATCCCTTGCAGTACGCCCTGCGGAATTGAGACTGGGACGCCCACAGCCTGCAAACACCTGTGGTACCGATCTTGTTATGGCCAATGTCAACAACCCATTGCATTGAGCAATTCACACCTCAACCATTATATTATTCAGCGACATCACCACATTACACAATCGCTACCATTAGGAAAATCATTTCTACAACCAATGTTTACCACCACACGGCCAGCACCTATTTCGTCAAGCACACACACTCCCAAACCACCAGAGACCTTGTCAGAAAACTGTATGCTGTTTTCTTGCATGTTCATGATGGCGTCAGAGATCTTCACATCAATGGGATCCAGCACGGCCTCAATGTTGAATGGACTTTCCAACCGTTTGGCTACCAACAGCATGGCATCTGCAAAGAACACCCACTTAATGCAGCCAACAAAGTCACCCACCCTCATCCCATCCCTCAAAATGGCATCGAATAATTAATTTCACAAGTGGATAATCCATCGAGTTGCCCATGGCATGAGGTCTACCGCACAGCCACTTTGTTTGAACCTGTCTACCTCAATAAGGTTGGCATTTTACTGGACAAGAAAAACAAATTATATCGATCATGTGATTTAACATGTGTCTGACACAACACAATATATTCAAAATGATCAGCACAATTACAAAAAAAATTAAGGACATACAAGGGTCTTGCATTTATTACATACACCAATATGAGGAGTAGGGATGAGAGCTGCATGGCAGGCTCAGGGATATGACAATTGTGCTAAAAATAAAATGAGTTCGTTGCAAATCAGAATCAAAATTGCCGCCACCTGCTGGTGCCGAAATATTGGCCTGAGGACCAGGAACAAACTGCCACCTGAAGCTAAGTATTCTCTTTCCTTTTCGGTTCTACAGAGTTGTGTTTAATACAAAATGTGGTTTGGTTGTGCCCTTTTTGAACAATGCATAATCCCAAATGTCTTAACCAACATCATATGTATCTACTACCACTCCCTCTTTATCAGCCTAAATTATTTCAAACTTCTGGTGGGGTCGGCTGAGAAACATGTTTGGCAAAAGTCTTTCACCAACAGGCTCGCAGGCCTTACGTTCAATTAAAGGTGACATGAAGTTGGAATTTTAGCCTTGGTGCTGGCAACAAGTCGCCTACTCTTTGAGAAAGACAGTGTGGGATATTTAATGCCCCAAAAAACATCCACCGACGGCAGATGGGACACCCACTTTAACTTCCAATCTAACGGATAGCATACACATTGATGTCTCGTCCTGCGTGCAAAACAGCAGGATGATACTTTATAGCTGGGTCAACATTCAAACCTCGGCTAGTGCACACACTTCTAGGTTACCCTGCCACCACAAATACACACACACACACACACACACACACACACACACACACACACACACACACAAAGTGAAAGCATAAACTGTTTGCATCTTCTCACCTATATACTTGTTCCAATCATGGTCCAACAGGGCCAGCCCAGACAGACAGGATCTAGAAACCGAGAGACAGAGAGCTGGACAAGGATGCAGGCTGGGATGCCCAGCACAAAGCTGGCAATATCCCATCTGGGTCAGGTAATGCGAGCATAGCTCGGGCAGCGGTACCTGGCAAAGCAAGTGGGGGTTGGGGTGGTGGTGAACAGAGAGGGACTGTTAATGCAAGGATCATGCATAAACACCCAAAAAGTGGGACTTTTAATGCTTATGCACAAGCAAAAGAGCTCAAACAAGCAGACAATGACGGGCTTTGATTGCTCCAATGGCTTGATGAATATGCCAGTTAAACTGTAGATGAACAAGTAATTCTTTAATAAGGAGTGTGGCTTAATTTCACTTGTCAATCACATGAATGTGCAATGGAAAATAAGGTGGAAAAGGGAAGAAAGGAAAGAGAAGTAGAGCTTATACAAGACAAAATATATCGTAGAGGAAAGAAACAAAGTTTATGGAACATGTTGATGGAATTGATGTGAGAGTATCTCCCAAGTGATGAATGGAAATCGAGGGGAAAATACATGGCAAGCAGATGGACATGACAGATGGGTAGTTGACCTCATGCTGGTTATGCCTCGTGCCATCAGGCAGAACACAAAACATGAGGATGGAAGAGCAGATGGCCAAGACACAAGGGTGGGGCAGATGATTGGCTTATAAGGCATGAGAGATAGTAGGACGTGAGGAGGTGGGTGTGGAAAGAGGGAAGAGTTGGTGCGACCCTCTGTCACCTTCCAAGAGCATGGATTTTGAAGATTAAAAAAAAATTGAAAAAAACAAACACAAATTTTCGAGTGCCGTGAATAGGTCTGATTGGATAAATAAAGGAAAAGAAAGAAAATGGAGCAGACTCAGTCATGTTATGATTTGAGCACCTGCTCTGGTCGGAGGTTCAATTCCGACCCTGGCTGAGTAACACCAGACATAAAAAATAGTACATGCTCCCTCCTTGTTTGATGTTCAGCATCTAGAGGATACACCATGAATACACCCTGTGGGTCGGCATCCTATGGGAGTGAGGGGGAAGGGGGTGGGTGCAGCGGCATGATTCCTCCCTAAAAAATACCCCACATGCTGTGGCCTTAGAAACTGTATGGAGAAAAAGTGAAAAGGGGTGTGGAGGGAAGCTGGGAGGAGTGGGGCTGGGATGAGGGGGATGTTAAATATATGGGAGCCAAGAACTTCCACAGGGTCCTGGGAGAGAGAGAATTCAGGCTTCGCAGAGCGCCTCCCGGGCCACTGACATCACCAGCAGAGCACGTGTTTATTCGGGCAGTATAAGAGAAATAATCAAATATGGCCTTTGTTCTCGCACTGTTGCACTCCCACACTTATATTCAATGACCTTAATATGATTTGCTCCCTACCTTCCCAAATACCTTGCAGTTTAAAGTAGTTTTGCCTTTCCAGTAAATAAAGCTGTACAAATGTCTACCTTGGATTATTAACTTTCCATTCACAAGAAATGTATCCAATTTGTTTGCATTATCCCAACCATTTGTTATATTGTTGAAAACGACCATTCATGTATTTGTTTAATTGGGTCATGAGGCCTTAAGAAAGGACAGCTTACTATATTTTAGATACAGTATATACCAGCTGTTTAGCCACCCTGTGAGTGGGACACAATCACAGCTACTGTATGTACAGTGCTATAAGAAAGTATTCACACCCCTTGACTTTTTTCAGATTCTGTTGTTACAGCCTGAATTTAAAATGGATGAAATTGAGTTGTCTTTTTTTGTCGCTGCTCTACACAAAATATCACATAATGTCAAAGTGGAATTTTATTTTTAGAAATTTCAACAAAATACTTTTTTTTTTAAAGTAAAGCTGAAATATCTTGAGTCAACAAGTATTCAACCCCTTTGCTATGACACTCCAAATTGAGCTCAGGTTTATCCAATTTCCTTTGATCATCCTTGAGATGTCTCTTCCACTTGATTGGAGTCCACCTGTGGCCAATTAAATTGATTGGGCATGATTTAGAAAGAAACACACCTTCGGACACGTGACCCATGACGTACCTTTCTTCGTTGTCTCCTGATTAAAATGTTTTTTTAGATTTCTGGCTGCCATCAGGTTGAAATTTTAAACATGTATTACCTTTGATGACTAGATCATACTTGTAAAGTTTGACTTGAATATCTTTGGCAGTTTCAGATAAATAATTATTTCTTTATTTATTTTCCTTTAATCCAACATGGCTGGCAGACCATGTGACCTATGATTTATTTGAAAACACCCTGGTTTCCCAAAGGTTTGGGGAACATGTATGTGAAGTTTCCACTCGATCTGTCCATCCTTTCTGGAGGAGTTGAATTTCAATGGTTTAGTCCTCAAAAAACCCATAACTGCCAGACCATGTGACCCATGGGGTTAAAGTTTACACCCTATATTTCCCAAGTCCAGTAGATCATGTGCATGGAGTTTCGCATCGATATGGTCAGCCGTTCTGGAGGAGACTAATTTCAAAGTTTTTATGTTAAATCCAATATGACTGCCGAACCACGGGACGTATAACGTCATTGGTTTACATTCTCTTCTTGTATTGTTGCATAGAACACGCTCAATAAATTTCAAACTGATCGGATACAGCGGGTATCCATCCTGGAAGGATTGGATCCATAAAATTTAACAGAACAGAAACAATAGGTATCCATCCTTCTAATAATTAATCAAATTGATGTCAAAACATTAGATTCTGTGCAGCTTTTGATTTTCCTAAGTGGGGTCAGTGAGAATTTTGAAATAACACAAGAATTGTCTGGCACGCAGGTGCTTCACGGAAACACCAAGGGGGATGGTCCGTTACCTCCACCACCAAAGGAAGTTTTTTTTTTCACTCCTGTCTACCTCTTTGTCTGTCTGTCTGTGAGCAGGATAACTCAAAAAGACATGGGTGGATTCAGACAAAATTTGGTCGACTGGTTGCGTGTGTGACAAGGGCAAATTGATTGTATTTTGGTGAAGATTCAGATCCGGATACCAGAATTTTAAAAGTGATTCCTCACCATTGAGTGATGAAGCTAAAAACGATATATAGCACGATATCCCAAAAAGTTATGGACGGTTTCACATGAAACTTGGTTGACAGGCTGGCTGTGTGACAAAGAAGAAATTATTCGATTTGGTGAAAATCAGAATCCAGATCCGGACACGAGAGTTTTTTGTATTTTTAAGTGATTATTCACCCAAGGTAGGGTCAAAAACGATATATAGCATGATATATCAAAAGGTTGTGGATGAGTTAGGACAAACCAATGTGGTTGAGTTGGTTGGGTGACAAGAATAAGCCAATTCGATTTTGGTTCAGTTCCGGATCCAGATCCGACCCATCAGTGTGATACAAAACGTAAACTGTTCAGCCTGGCGGAGGTATGCGCTCCACGGTGTGTCATTCTAGTTCGAATATTTAATTACGGTACTGAATCAGTATGGGCTACCTTGGGAGAAAGTGGCAGGAATTACAACCAATGGGGGCACCAGCAATGGTTGCCTGGAGAATCGGACTGGCACGAGTTAGTCATAAAGTGGAGGAGAGTGGTGAGAGATTTGTAAAATACAGCTATGTGGAAAATCCATCAGTTTTAGAGAGGTGATGCAAGACGTGTTTAAAAAGGGTACATTTGATTCAATCAAAGCGATTTAATCATCGTCAGTTCAGATCAATGTTGGAAGAAATGGAGGCAGAATATGGAGACATGCTGTATCATCAAGCGGTCCGTTGGCTGAGTCGTTCATATGACAAGGGAATGCTCAAACGTTCATATGATCGCCGAGAGGAGCTAAAATATTTCCCAGCAAGCAAAGAAGTCGATGAGCAACCTTTTTCAAACGAGAAATGGCTCTCTGGCCTCTCTTTTCTTGTCGACATTACTACTCAGCTCAATAATTTGAATTTTCAACTGAAATAAAAAATTGCAACTCATCAACAAGAAAGAGCAATCGGAGATTGCAGACACTCGCCAGGACGTGTTTTTAGTGGTTCTTAAGGATTTTGTGTTAGTTAAAACAAATATGACGGCCGAACCACGTGACCGAAGACGTAATCATTATCTTTTGTCTCCACCAAGTTATCCCTAGATGATGCTGAACAAATTTCATCTTGATTGGATGAAGTTTTGTACTTGTTGAATTATGACGTCATAATGGCAGCACCTATGACATCATCATTAACATATTTTATTCCCCATGGAGAGTTCTTTACAATGAGCCATGTCTCAATTTTTTCTATGCAGCGCTTTCGGAGATATAGAGGTGCAAAGTTTTTCGGTTTTTCTAAGATGGTGCCCATACCACGTGACCTATGACATCATCATTTTTTTTTCTCCACCAATGTACCCCTAGATGATGCTCAAGAAATTTCATCTTGAACCGGATTAAGTTTTGTACTTGTTGAATTATGACGTCATAATGGAGGCACCTATGACACCATTAACATATGTTATTCCCCATGCAGAGTTCTTTACAATGAGCCATGTCTCAATTTTTTTCTATTCAGCGCTTTCGGAGATATAGAGGTGCAAAGTTTTTCGGTTTTTCCAAGATGACGCCTGCATCACGTGACCTATGACATCATAATTATCATTAAAACATAGGGACAATACCCCTGGCACGCACCTGTAGAATAAACACTATACTGCACTGAATAAAGGTATTTTGAACCAATTTAAATGCTTGCTAGAAGACAGCGCAGCATGTAGAATCATACTAACATAATCATAAGACTTTAAACAAACAAACAAAAAAAATACCTATTTTGGGGGGCAATCCCCACCTCCCCCAATCCCGTATACCTCCTCAGACCCCAGTTTTTCTAGTGCCTTGAACAAACTTTGGTACATCATGGTAATGAAGGTTGGGGTGAAGTTTCATCTAAATTGCGTGTGCAGTTTCTGAGAAGAAAGCAAATATCTATTTTGGGGTGAAACCCTCCCGTAGACTCCCAAAGGGGCAGATTTTTTTTAATGCCATGAACAAACTTTGGTACAGCACGGGTGGTGAAGGTTGTGGTCAAATTTCATCGAAATATTGTGTGTAGTTTCAGAGGAAAAAGCAAATTCCTATTTTGGGAGGTAAACTTGGATTTACTTTGACCCCGGTAAACCCCCTTAGACCCCGATATTTTAAATGCCGTGAACAAACGTTAGTCACAACACAACAAATATAATTTGTGCCAAGTTTGGTCACAATCCCTTCAGCAGTGTTGTAGAAGAAGTTGCAAGTTCTTACGGATGGACGGACTGATGACGCACCATCGCATAAGCTCTCCTGAATTTTGTTCCAGGTGAGTTAAAAATTCTACAGGTGGAGGTGCACCCACGGTGAAAATTTCCTGTCAATCGGACCAACGGTTGCAGAAAAAAAATCAGATTTATTCTATGCGGACAAATAAATAGACAGACAGACAGACAAACGAACTCAAATGCAATACCCTCCTCTGGCGAGGGTAACCAGCTATGACAATATGGCATCAACTATGATAGCATCAAGGCATTTCGGCTGAAACTTCAGCTAATAAAACGCCCTATTACAGCTGGTAACTTTCCATGCACAACAACGCCCCATTAATCCACCCCAAACCCACCTCCGTCAAATTCCCTGTTTTTCTTTCCTGAAAGCCCCTGTGGGGTCCATCTTGTTTATCCCCTGTACCCCGCCCCAGCCCTCTCCCGCTTTCCATAGATCTCCTGATGTCCCTGGTCCCTACTGTTGTTCTGTTGTTATGCTACCCTCTCCCCCTCTTGTTTCTCGCTCCCTTTATTATATGTTCTATGTGTTCGCTCGTATATGAGCCTCGACTAAGTTTCCAAAAAAAAAAAAAAACCGGTGCACTTCCCCAGCTTAAAATACGTGAAATGCACACAGAGCACTGCCACTAACAAAGCAGCTGAGTATGGCGAATTCATCACAGATGTACTACAAGAGTTCAGCTCTCATTTTGAGGATATTCAGGGACAGCAAAAATGAACTCTGTTTGTATACCCCTTTTCTTTTATGTAATGTAGATATTCTTGCAGCAAATTTTCTCTGCACCTGAGGAGTTGCAGATGCAGCTTATTGAATTTCAATGTTACTCAGGTGTTGAAAGAGAGATACGGCGAAGTTCCCCTCCAGTTCTACAAATAGTACGTCCGAGCAGAAAAATACCCAGGGATCAGGAAACACGCTCAGAGGATGCTCTCCCTCTTCGGAAGACCTACGCCTGTGAACAGACTCAGCGTGATGGACTTGAACGAAAAGAGGCTGCGAGGCAATCTCAGCAACCCCAACTTACAAGATGTGTTATGCTTCTCAGTGAGTCAGCTGCAGCCACATGTGAACAACCTCCTTTGATCTCAAGATCATTAACATGTCTCCCATTGACAGATGTGTCAGACTTTGGTAATTTTACAGTAGCTAATGATCCGTGTAAGCCTGGTGTTGGCTTAACGGTTAAGGTGCTGGTTTAATATCTTAGGGCCCTGAGTTCGAACCCCTGTCATGCCGTTGAAACAACACCAGGTGGGTTGACTCAGCCTGTCATGTTTCCGAGGTCGGTAAAATGAGTACCAGGTTACTGGGATAATAAGCCATTCGAGTATCCTGCGTCGTTTTGGCACCCCAACTGGGATTGTACTCCTTAGCCAATGAAGCTGCCTGGACGGCCATATGTGCCTAACGGTGAGAAAGGAATGGTTGTTGGTTAATGATCCATGTTCTCTGAATGTCTCTTTGACCATCTGTGCAAATTGTACTTATTGTCCACTGACAATGTTGTGCATATAGGTAAATAGGAAAAAAAGAAGTTTTTCTTGTAGCAAATTAAAAAACATATATGATTTTTGCCACAGTAAACACTGGTGCTGTAATGCAAATATGTAAAATAAAGACAACAAAGAATGAAAATAATAATAATGACATAGTAGTATTACCGATGTTTCTTAGGAATTTAATTGCGGGAGACTTTCTTACATTTAATATTTTTGGTCTCACAACTCACGGCTGAGATTTGAAAATGGCCCTCCAAGCTCAAAAGTGTGGGCACCCCTGCCCTAAATTATGACCTCTCCTGGGCCTACTTCAACTCAACTGTGGAACTGCCTTCCAGAGGCTGTTCTTTCCCATTATTCTCTCCTGGACTTCAAGCAAGTAATGCACCACCATCTCATCCCCCATCATTAGCCAGAATGTGTACCTCCATTAACCCTTCCTTAACCAACCCCTTAATTGCATGTTGTTGCATTTCCTTCCTTTCTCTCTCTTTTACAGATCAATCATTCCATTGCATATTGTCTCCAAAGGTTGGCTCCAATACCCTATTGTCAGTTCATACCCTGTGTTGCTTTGGCTCTTCCATGAGCCTCGATCTTTTTAATAAAATAAAATAGAAAATCTGAGTCAGTCTTGAAATTGTGCTGCAGAGTACACCTTTTCAGGCTGTTTCAAAAAAAGTGGACGATTTGAGCAGCCTGATATTCTGTTGTTTCTAATGCTATACCCTTCTCTCTTGCAGGTTGTGGTGGTGGTGGTGGTCTGCCATTTCTAACAAGTAGTCAGTCCGACCCTACGTCCAACTATTGACCAAGGGAATGTTGATCTTCTGAGAGATTCTGCTATCGTAAGTCCAAATAAATCCCATAGATGGCATTCCTGAGAACTGGCGATCTCAGCCTCATCTGTGTGGCACATTCTCACTTCTGAACTCAGGCTCTACCCCTACATCATATCTGTAAGGCATAAACTAACTCTGAATGACATGGCAACACAAGGAACAATGTGTGATTGGTTCAGTGACCGAATGGAGGGTACCCAAATTGGATCAACTCCTTGTGGTTCAGTGATGAAGAGCACTTCCATTTAAATGGGGCTATCAACAATCACAACAACATCTTCTGGGGTGTTGAGCCTCCTGAGGAGGTGTCTGAGATGTCTCTCAAGGGCCCCAAGTCCACTTGCTTCTGTGCATTGAATGCCAGATGGGGTATCCTGCCTGGGACCGTATTGGTTCGAGGATGCCAATGGTAAGATGGTGACAGTCAACGGTGAGCGGTACCGCGTAGTCTTACGCCAATTCCACGCTGATCGCGCTCAACTACTGTCCCCAAATCAAGTCAGACTTGCATGGTTCATGCATGAGGGTGCCCCACCACACATTGCGGGTGAAACCATCGACTTGCTCCACTAGCTGTTTGGAAATCATGTCATCAGCCTGGGCACAGCGCATGAGTGGGCGCTCCACAGCCCGAATTTGAATCCATTGGATTTTTTCTTTTTTGGTGCTGCAAAGGTCAAGTTTATGCCAACAAACCTCAAACCCTGAATGTCCTGAAGCAGGAAGAGGAGGACTACTGTCAGACTACCACTCCAGCCACTTGCAGACGATTTGTGGAGCATTTTGGAGCCAGGATCAAAGCCTGTTTGAATCGAGGCGGAGCACACATTGTAAATGTCAAAAGCAGTATAATGAGCGATTTGAAAATGGCATGGTGTATGCTTTCCATCAATGTATCACTGAACTTTCTACCTTTTGTAGTTTTTCTACAATAAAACGTTCAAATAGTCCACTTTTTTTTTAAACATCCTGAACCATTGTGGTTCCAGTATCATTGCTGTGGATACGGTGTATACGTCGCTGCATACCAGGATACCCAATGAATGGGTGTAAGATTCATTATCATAATTGTACTGGTCTAGCAGCTAACTGTTTGGCTGGTACTGTGAGAAGATCACAGCGATAGGGTGATTATGACCATGTGAGCCCTAACGAATGCGATGCTTGCTTCTTCCTCCTTGTCGAAGTAATCAAATTCTGAAGAATTTTCAGAACTGTCACTTGGTGATCATTAATCAAGAGAAACCCTTTCCGAGTTCTCAAATGTGTAGTTGTAAGTCAAATTCAAAAAATATTTTAATTTTCAAATCCCATCGGAGCGTTCACTCACTTTATACTGAAAGTAGGAACCGTCGCTATAGGTTGCTAGTAACATTACTAGGTCATGCGAAACTCTCTTAATTTTCAGGCTGAAGCACAGAATCAATTATTTCTCCATATTTAACGACCTCTCAGGTTTTTTTTTAAAAGCAATATTTTTCCTGACCCTCATTAATCCACTACCACCCCAAAGCCACCTCTTTCCAAGCTTACAGCTTTTCCTTACTGAGTGTTTCCTTCTGTAACAATCTTGTTTCCACTCTTACCCCTCATTTTTCCCCATATCCCTTATTTCCCCAGGTCTCCCTGTACTTTGTTCCTCAAACATACGGTTGCCTCCCCCCCACCCCCTCTTTTTTTTGTTCTGTTGGCTTCTGATCCATTCCATGGTATAGCTCTTCCACAACCCTTGACTCTGCATACGGATGAATACAAATACATATATGTATATATATACATGCATACATGCTTGTCGCTTGTCGTTTTTTTATACATGCATACAGTATGCCGTTCCCCCCACCACCTGGTCTCCACCTCGACCCCCCTCATTTTTAGAGGGATCAAAGGAACAAGTCCGAATATTAACCAAAACACAAAACATAAACATCCTTAAATTTCCCACTGTTATTGTTGTTCCGTATGCAGCCTGTGGCTGCTAGTTGCATCACATCTCTGGAAGCGCGTTTGTGCCGCTGATGCAGTGCCCCAATTACCAGTGAGCTGGTGCTCAATTTGCCGACATCAGAAGGATGACAGGCTGAGTCAACCCCCCTGGCATTAATTTGACGATCGACCGGGATTCAAGCTCAGAATCCTAGGATCCCAAGCCAGCACCCTAACCGTTTAGCCAACACCAGGCTTTGAATTCCCCACTAATATGGCAGCTTGCATCTTCTCCTTTTCTTATGGAGGGCATAAGAGGCATCACTTGTGAATATTACTGCATTTGCATGATAACATTAAAACTGTCCAACACTATTCCCCCTCTCATCCATGCCCTAGCCACCTCTTCATACTCATTTCTAATCATACTACAAGCAACGTCTCTCCCTTCTAGATCACCTGTAGAGCACGTGTGGCAACTTCTCGCCCAAGGGCCAGTCCCTGCACGAACGCACGTGCAACAACCATGGTGGGACCCAGCTGGGAACGAAGTCTGCGTGGAACTTCTCCAAACGGGCGCAGCCTCTCGGCATGTTTAGCCACACACTCCATGTAGGCATCGTTGAACTTGTAATGCGGATTCAAGAGCCGAAACATCCGCTCCAGCAGCTGCTGCCAAAAGTCAGAGAGTGAAAGCTCCGCCGGTGGCGCACCGGATTCATAGTAGCTCCGGAGATCAGAGAAAAGGCTAGAGAAAAGCTCTGCGTTCGTCACGTACAGAGCGCCGTATGTTCGATGGAACATAGCGCTGAGGGAGTGCTCCGCGTTGCTTTGCAGCTCACGGAAAAACTCTGTGCAATGAAAAGAAAGCAAGAGTTTGGTTGGGAGCAGATGAGAACAATCAAAGTACCGTAATGCAGGTGAAATTGCTGACGTGCTAAGGATTCAAAGATGGTAAACTCGGAGGGTTCTTATTGGGTAAGGACCAGGGGGTTCCACCTTGATGAATTTTCCACACTGGCAGATAGCCATTATATTTCACAAGTTATACGAGCACGTGTGAGTGAATGCAGGGGGACAGAATTTCATGGAACCTCTAAAGGACATGTGGAATCTGCACTTGCATGGGAACATGGAAACAGTTGTAGCTAACATTTTCATGGGAATACTAGGCTCCGAGTGATGATTCCATGGGAAGCACGGCACCAACACATATTTGCTAAAGCAAATCTCATCTCGGTCTGATGTCAAGCAAATGTTTCTTAGCAAAAGCTCATTCAGCAGAATGGGAGCAGGTAAAGGTCATTCGTTACATTTACAATATACAAAGCTAATTTTATGAATGACAAATCACGAACTGGATTAATTAGAACAATGGAGCGAGATGGTTGGGGGAGGAGGGGTCAGGGGGCATCACCTTGAAATTTGATGTAGAGGTTGGCCAGGGTGGTGTGCATGACATGTCCATGCTGTGCAAGGAGCTCCTCGAACTCGAGACTGGCCTGACGTCCAAGGTTCTCCTCTACGGCGAGCGTGCAGCAGGAGTGCTCCGCGACACACACGGACAGCAGCTTCCCTGCAGTGACATAGAACCCCACCAGGGGGAAACATTTTAGTACGGCAACAAAACTATTTCCCCATTTACTGAAACCAGGAGCAAGTTTTACAAAACAGCCGAAAAATCATTGCTAACCAACTGTGAATGATCATTTGTAGAACATACCCAGTGTGCAAAAGCCATCAGAAATGGTGAATGTTTGCGCAAGTTAAAACATGAGATACAGTGATGGGCTACTGGTGAGTGGTAACGAAACTGGACTGGAAGTTGTGCATTCAAATTCAGCTGCAGGCCACAGTATTTAGATTCGAATCTGCATGAAGTCAAGCTAGCCTCATTACATCACTGTCGGATTGTTGGTAAAACCCAGCGGGCCCATTAACAACTTACAGGGTGGCATAATCTGCCTGCCCCGACCTGGACTGCTTGGGCCTGGTCTACATGTGAAGCGTGTGCACTCCCCTTCCCTTAATACAGGACGTCATTATGAATGACTGACTATGGGTCCTCCAATACTTTCCATTTTCATAATAATCTTCTCCTTCTCCTTCTCCTTCTCCTTTCGATGCAGCACAGCATCATTGGCTGAGGGCGTGGCTCCAAATCTTCCCGAAAGTCATGGACAAATTCGTTTGAGGTAAACAGACACAAAAGTTGTATCCTTTGCCCTACATTTACACAAATAAATCCACCACTATGTACCTAAACTCAGACAGAAAGATAAACTGCCATCTCATGCAGAAGAACTTATTTGCTAACACCAAAGTGTTATCTTTGGTTTTCAGTTCAACAGCACTTGCAGTTTAACATTATTACGTCACAAAGGAACCTGCGATCGAACGTCAAAAGGCGAAGAGAGTTGTATGTGCTGGGCTGAAAAGGAATCACTTTTGTCAACAACTGAAGGCCAGGCCTGAAACGCTACACAATTAATATGATTGCCAGGCCCGAAATGCTACAGAATTAATAACGGGCAGAGCCGTGGGCCATTCATACCAAGGGTACATTCTGTATTCTTAACCTCAAAATATGTCACAAATCCCTTGCTCGACCGTGTCCCTTAAAAATATGAAAAAGATGCCGCGGAAGCAATTTGCGGTGGGGAAGGAAAGGGAAGGGAAGGGAAGAGCAGGCCCGGTACTGGGCAGCTTAAAGCCATTATTGAGGAGGAGGCAGATTGGGAAGAAGGCTTCGAAAAGCACCAGCCCAGTGTCGTCAGTGCGGTTGAGCTCTGGGATAGAAAAAAAAAAACATGTTTACGATGCGTTCACTTGATGCAAAACACAAAGCAAGGTCGGTGGAATGCGACATTATTGAAATATTAAGAAAACCCACAATTTTCTTCTCAAACCCTCCGCATCGAAAATATTATTCTTCCCACAGCAGACCAAATGCCGGCAATCAAATTCACAATTCCACATGCCTCACGATCTAACATCGCTATAAATTAGATTTATCAGCAACCCCAACCACCAATCAAACAGAACTCTTCTCCCACCCACACTTCACACAATGCGGCTCCCCACAGTAAGTTCCATCAGCTGCTTGACAGCTGCTCCTACAGCAGATCATCCCCCACATATGCCACACCCAGTCCCACGCCAGGCCAGCCCAGCACGAGGTTCCGAAATTAGCAGAAGCATCCCTGACCCCAATCACAGAGAATAACACCAGTAACTAACACTCCATCACCTCTACCTCACCAACACAAGACACCCCCGTCCCTCCCACCTTCTCCGCCATGGTGACGCAGTGAACTACTTGACATAATTTGCAACGTTCTAAAAAAAATAGCTGTTTTCTGTTTGTTTGGAATGGTAATGCATAGCACATGTTGAACAAAACACTACACCACATCCATACACAAGCAGCCAAGACTCAGCAAGCTTTTCAGCCTTTCCATGGTCCCACCCAACACCTCCTGCTCCTTTTGGTCCTTCATGGCAAAAACACCACATTTCTGAAATCACTAAGAAAATCCGAAGAGTGATAAACAGAAATCTTATATTATATATATATATATATGGATGCAACTCAGCATTTGGCCTAAACCACGAGAGTGAACTAGAACGGTACTCGGTAGGGCTCATACTTCTGCCGGGATGAACAATTTACGTTTTCTATCCCACTGAGGCTGGATGTGGATTCGCACTTGAATCGAAATCGAATCGGCTTGTTCTTGTCACCAAACCAACTCATCCACCAAGTTTTGTCATAATCCATCCGCAACCTTTTGAGATATCCTGCTATATATCGCTTTTGGCCCCATCTCTCAATTGTGAAGTCACCTTCAGAATTCTCGGATCCGGATTCGGATATTCACCAAAATTGAATCAATTCTTCCTCGTCACACACCAAACCTGTCCACCAAGTTTCATCCGAATCCGCCAATAACATCTAAGATATCGTGCTGTATATCGGTTTTAGCCCTACCTCTCAATGGTGAAGAATCACTTTTAAAAGTATCGTATCCGGATCCAGATCTTCACCAAAATATAAGCACTTCATCCTTGTTACAAACGCAAAATCTCCACAAATTTTTTCCCCAAATCCATCCACAACCTTTTGAGATATTCTGTTCACAGACAGGGTCGAAAACATGACCTTTGGTGGCAGAGGTAAAAAGGAAAAGAAAAGATCGAGAAATCACTCGAATGAAAAGTTAACAATCAACAACGTTTGAAGTTACAAACAAAAGTTTGCAACTCAGAATTGAACCCTTTTCTCATGGTGCAGCTCGGAAATGTTGGCAAACGC
>NC_136264.1:148513842-148533842 GCF_964187855.1 Myxine glutinosa
TGGTTCAGGTTTCCATTCCGAACAACCAGGTCAGTTTTGCCCCCTGCATGAAAAGCATCCCAAATGGTCACCCCACCACCTCCAGCTTGGACTCTTGGCACTATACAATCTTCGTTGTAGGCTTCATGCACTTGTCTGCGCAGTCATACGTGGCCATATTGACGATAGACCAGAAATCTAGACTTGTCACTGAAGATCACGTGATTCCAGTGTCCTGGCTGCCATTGACGGTGCTCTCTGGCCCACTGCAATCGGCGCTGGTGGTGTTGTCTGGTCAGACGTGGCTTTCTCAGGGGACGCCTGGCACGACAGCCTGCTTGAACCAGTCGTTGGTTGACTAGCCTTCTGGATACAGGCACATTTGTCAGTTGCTGCCACTCAGCCCTAAGCCGATTAGCTGACTTGGTACGGCCAATGCGGACTAACCGGTGCAGCTGGCGATCATCCCTCCTTGTGGTTCTGCGGGGACATCCTGACCTCGGTATTGGAGTAGGGACACCCCTCTGAGCATTTCGTTTCAGGATCTTTGACACCTGACCATGAGTGATGCCATACTGCCAAGCAATAGCGGCTGTTTCATGCCGGAATTTCGTAAAGCCACCACTAAATGACAAACAGCATTGTCGAGTTGATGGACCATCTCCAGTGGAAGTGGCAATAACTTTTGTAGACGTGCAGCATTTGTTTTCCACTAATACAGAACGCAACAACCCTTATATACCCGATTGTGAAGCCAATCGTCAAATGTACCTGTCCGTACATTTTGTCACGCCACCTGTGATATAATCCTGTTATTGACGTCTTGCTGCGACAGACAATCAGTGACATGGTTCTTTTAACAAAGAAATCACCGAGGCATAAAAGAAACTCACCAGATTGATATACGGAGTTCAGAAAGTAAACCCAAGTCAAGAAAAAAAAAATATTCCATATTAAATGCCAAGTCTGTATATATATTGAAGCATACGCTGGATCAGCACGTCGGTGCATCCTTGGACGACCCATCAGCACCATCTCGACACACACCACTGTGTGTGCTACGGAATGAGGTGTTTTTATAGCGGCCGGAGTGCAAATCCTGCCACCAACCTCCTTGAGGGAGGACCCAGTGAGTTGGTACTCATTTCGCCGACCTCGGAAGGATGACAGGCTGAGTCAACCCCTCCTGGTATTAATTCAACAGCTGAACGGGATTTCAACTCAGGACCTTAGGCTCCCAAGGCCGCCGCCCTAGCCATTAGGCCAACACCAGGTATACGAGCTGTTGGCAAGGTTGAAAATTATCCAAGTAAATTGGACTTTTATTTTATGGAACCTGAATATTTATTTCCTTGCGCTGTGCCTGTGGGCCGGGATTTGTCTGTTTATCGGCACAATAACTGGACAATGAGGGCAGCTAGAATCGCCAAATTTGCCACAGAGATTGATGTCGTGAATTTCTCAGAAGAGTTCAACTTTGAGCTCAGAAGAAAATATAAAATGGAAATGAGTACAGGACTACATTCACATGGATGGCCAGGACCCTAGAGGTACGCACACTCAACTCTGACACGTCTGGCTTGAGTTTGAATCTTGACCCAACTATAAACTGTCATCCTGGTATTTCACAGGCAGGGTGCTTCATCAATTTGTGCTCCATCCCTCGAATTGACGTTAAGCTGGGTGTTCCATTTGCCAGCATTAGTTGATGGACGTTAAAGATCTCGTTGTGTCTTTCGCGAAGAGTTGGCGAGCACCCTATCAAATTCCAAGTTTGTGCCCTCACTTCATACATCTGAACGGCGTACTGTGCAGGATTATAACCCAAGTTCAGAAAATGTTTCAGTAGAACAGACACTGTATAGACAATAGAGCATGGTACATAACTAAAGTTACTCACACCATGGCCCAACAACAGTACAGGTTAGCACCTTCTGGATTGGGATTGCATTTAAAGAGAAAATGATGGCATGAGTCAACACCGACATTGAGTGTACTCTAGTTTTTCTACGTGTTGATTAATTGTTTCTTTGATGGTCGTGCATTTCTTTCGATGGCCATGGAAAAATGTGTTCCACTAATACTATTTAATGGTTCGACCATCTGCTCTAAATCTGGGAGGTCGTCGATTCAAAACAGATCCTGGCTCAATCATACCAAAAGACTTTTCAAAATGGTACATGCTGCTTTCTTGCTTGATGCTCAGCATTTAAAAACGATAGAGCACGGACAAACAACCCCAGGTTGGCAGCCATTGTGCAGGCTTGATGGACTGGATAGCCTCTTTCTGCATTGAAGTTCCTTGAAAGGGAACTCGTGCATTGTATCAACCCTGAAGCAATCAATGATAATTATGTATTATTCAATGGTTCATTGTTACGCAAGGAACTATATCTGCAACAAGAGGGAGAATTTCTTTGCACTACATGTCCCTTAACAGTTTTTTTTGCTAACTTGGTTGAGTCTTGTAAAATAGTTAACACATAGAACATATAATAAAGGGAGCCGGAGACAAGAGGAGAGAGAGAGGGAAGCACAACAACATTAGAGAACAGGGGCATCGGGAGATCTGGGGAAGAGAGAGCACTGGGGTGGGGTACATGGGATAAACAAGATGGACACTACAGGGGATTTCAGGAAAGAAAATGGAATTTGAATGTGGGTTTGTGGTGGATTAATGGGGGTAGAAAGATCAGGTATTTTGGGGTGGATATGAGATGATGGTCAACAGCTGTTTTGAAGACCTGGAGGGAGAAGTGGGATTGAAGAGAGTGTAGGAGTTTGTTCCAGAGGCGGGGAAAAAAGAGGAATGAAAGAGTGAAGGTGAGCAGAGAGTCTTGATTTTGGCAGTTTCACCAGGAGAGGGTTGCTGACAGATCTTGTGCAACCTGCAGGAATATTTGCGGGACAGAGCACAGACAGACATCGATAAGGAGTGCAAGTGCAAGGCCGGAGAGGAGTCGGTAGAAGACAGAAAGACCACCAACATGCCTGCGGTGAGAGAGTGAAATGGTCCCTATATATTCCACGGTAAAACCATAACAAATTAAAAAAATTGATGAAACACTGAAACTCAAGCTTGTTCTGCAACTTATCAGAATAAAGCCACGTACCAAGTTTCAGTTGAATATGTTAAAGGGTATCATGGAAAAAGCATAGAAAACCACAGGTGGGACAGACAGATGGATGGACAGATAGATAGACAAAGAACAAACCTATAGTTCCTTCCGGTGAAACCAGTTGAGGACAAATAACCGGACAGTTGTGTTATTAGCAGATAAAGTCATACATAGAGATGTTCAGTTTGGTGCTTGTGTATGGTGTCTATTTTGTTACTTTGTTAATTTTTAAGTGATTCTTCACCATTGAGAGATTGGACCAAAAGAGATATATAACATGATATTAAAAAAAGTTATGGACGAGTTATGACTAAACTTGGTGGATGAGTTGGTTATGTGACAAGGACAAGCTGATTAGATTTTGGTTCTGGTCCGAATCCAGATCTGGCCTATCAGTGGGATAGAAACCATAAACTGTTCAGCCTGGCGGAGGTTTGCGCTCTAGCGAGTGCCGTTTAATTCTAGTTTAATTGGGATCCTAGTTGAATTAATGTTTTCAGTTACTTTGCAAGCTCGTACTACATGCAGTTTACAGTAAGGAGTATTTACATACAGTACATGTCACAAAACTATTGTAAAATGGTGAGTTATTTGTAATTTGGCTATACGTGACCAAAGCAATAACTGAATGAGTAGGAATAGTGTTACTAATAATGAGTTTATAAGATTACTGTCAGATGGACGACATGGGCCGCTATCAGAATATTTTCCAGGGTTGTTTCAAGTTCCCAATCTGCCCCGAGTCTCCTCTAATCCTTTTCGGCTAATCTAGGTCCTGCTGGGCAGGACACATGCTTCATGGGTCATAGACAGATCGGGTCTTCGAGCACAGTCTCAGGGAAGATCAACGACAAATGGCTTGACCTCACTTGCTTATTGGTGTTGAGCTGCCATGTTGATTACATGCGGTATGTGTGGATATCATGTTGATTACATTCAGTATGTGTGGACATGTTGATTACATTCGGTATGTGTGGACATCATGTTGATTACATTCAGTATGTGTGGACATCATGTTGATTACATTCGGTATGTGTGGACATCATGTTGATTACATTCGGTATGTGTGGACATCATGTTGATTACATTCGGTATGTGTGGACATCATGTTGATTACATTCGGTATGTGTGGACATCATGTTGATTACATTCGGTATGTGTGGACATCATGTTGATTACATTCGGTATGTGTGGACATCATGTTGATTACATTCGGTATGTGTGGACATCATGTTGATTACATTCGGTATGTGTGGACATCATGTTGATTACATTCAGTATGTGTGGACATCATGTTGATTACATTCGGTATGTGTGGTCATTATGTTGATTACATTCGGTATGTGTGGACATCATGTTGATTACATTCGGTATGTGTGGACATCATGTTGATTACATTCGGTATGTGTGGACATCATGTTGATTACATTCGGTATGTGTGGACATCATGTTGATTACATTCGGTATGTGTGGACATCATGTTGATTACATTCGGTATGTGTGGACATCATGTTGATTACATTCGGTATGTGTGGACATCATGTTGATTACATGCGGTATGTGTGGACATCATGTTGATTACATTCAGTATGTGTGGACATCATGTTGATTACATTCAGTATGTGTGGACATCATGTTGATTACATTCGGTATGTGTGGACATCATGTTGATTACATTCAGTATGTGTGGACATCATGTTGATTACATTCGGTATGTGTGGACATCATGTTGATTACATTCAGTATGTGTGGACATCATGTTGATTACATTCGGTATGTGTGGACATCATGTTGATTACATTCAGTATGTATGGACATCATTTTGATTACATTCGGTATGTGTGGACATCATGTTGATTACATTCGGTATGTGTGGACATCATGTTGATTACATTCAGTATGTGTGGACATCATGTTGATTACATTCGGTATGTGTGGACATCATGTTGATTACATTCAGTATGTATGGACATCATTTTGATTACATTCGGTATGTGTGGACATCATGTTGATTACATTCGGTATGTGTGGACATCATGTTGATTACATTCGGTATGTGTGGACATCATGTTGATTACATTCGGTATGTGTGGACATCATGTTGATTACATTCGGTATGTGTGGACATCATGTTGATTACATTCGGTATGTGTGGACATCATGTTGATTACATGCGGTATGTGTGGACATCATGTTGATTACATTCGGTATGTGTGGACATCATGTTGATTACATTCAGTATGTGTGGACATCATGTTGATTACATTCGGTATGTGTGGTCATTATGTTGATTACATTCGGTATGTGTGGACATCATGTTGATTACATTCGGTATGTGTGGACATCATGTTGATTACATTCAGTATGTGTGGACATCATGTTGATTACATTCTGTATGTGTGGACATCATGTTGATTACATTCAGTATGTGTGGACATCATGTTGATTACATTCAGTATGTGTGGACATCATGTTGATTACATTCGGTATGTGTGGACATCATGTTGATTACATTCGGTATGTGTGGACATCATGTTGATTACATGCGGTATGTGTGGACATCATGTTGATTACATGCGGTATGTGTGGACATCATGTTGATTACATTCAGTATGTGTGGACATCATGTTGATTACATTCGGTATGTGTGGACATCATGTTGATTACATTCAGTATGTGTGGACATCATGTTGATTACATGCGGTATGTGTGGACATCATGTTGATTACATTCAGTATGTGTGGACATCATGTTGATTACATGCGGTATGTGTGGACATCATGTTGATTACATGCGGTATGTGTGGACATCATGTTGATTACATTCGGTATGTGTGGACATCATGTTGATTACATTCGGTATGTGTGGACATCATGTTGATTACATTCAGTATGTGTGGACATCATGTTGATTACATGCGGTATGTGTGGACATCATGTTGATTACATTCGGTATGTGTGGACATCATGTTGATTTCATTCGGTATGTGTGGACATCATGTTGATTACATTCAGTATGTGTGGACATCATGTTGATTACATGCGGTATGTGTGGACATCATGTTGATTACATTCAGTATGTGTGGACATCATGTTGATTACATGCGGTATGTGTGGACATCATGTTGATTACATGCGGTATGTGTGGACATCATGTTGATTACATTCGGTATGTGTGGACATCATGTTGATTACATTCAGTATGTGTGGACATCATGTTGATTACATTCGGTATGTGTGGACATCATGTTGATTACATTCGGTATGTGTGGACATCATGTTGATTACATTCGGTATGTGTGGACATCATGTTGATTACATTCGGTATGTGTGGACATCATGTTGATTACATTCAGTTTGTGTGGACATCATGTTGATTACATTCGGTATGTGTGGACATCATGTTGATTACATGCGGTATGTGTGGACATCGTGTTGATTACATGCGGTATGTGTGGACATCATGTTGATTACATTCGGTATGTGTGGACATCATGTTGATTACATTCGGTATGTGTGGACATCATGTTGATTACATTCAGTATGTGTGGACATCATGTTGATTACATGCAGTATGTGTGGACATCATGTTGATTACATGCGGTATGTGTGGACATCATGTTGATTACATTCGGTATGTGTGGACATCATGTTGATTACATTCAGTATGTGTGGACATCATGTTGATTACATGCGGTATGTGTGGACATCATGTTGATTACATTCGGTATGTGTGGACATCATGTTGATTACATTCGGTATGTGTGGACATCATGTTGATTACATTCGTTATGTGTGGACATCATGTTGATTACATTCGGTATGTGTGGACATCATGTTGATTACATTCAGTTTGTGTGGACATCATGTTGATTACATTCGGTATATGTGGACATCATGTTGATTACATTCGGTATGTGTGGACATCACGTTGATTACATTCGGTATGTGTGGACATCATGTTGATTACATTCGCTATGTGTGGACATCATGTTGATTACATGCGGTATGTGTGGACATCATGTTGATTACATGCGGTATGTGTGGACATCATGTTGATTACATTCGGTATGTGTGGACATCATGTTGATTACATTCAGTATGTGTGGACATCATGTTGATTACATTCGGTATGTGTGGTCATTATGTTGATTACATTCGGTATGTGTGGACATCATGTTGATTACATTCGGTATGTGTGGACATCATGTTGATTACATTCGGTATGTGTGGACATCATGTTGATTACATTCGGTATGTGTGGACATCATGTTGATTACATTCGGTATGTGTGGACATCATGTTGATTACATGCGGTATGTGTGGACATCATGTTGATTACATTCAGTATGTGTGGACATCATGTTGATTACATTCAGTATGTGTGGACATCATGTTGATTACATTCGGTATGTGTGGACATCATGTTGATTACATTCAGTATGTGTGGACATCATGTTGATTACATTCGGTATGTGTGGACATCATGTTGATTACATTCAGTATGTGTGGACATCATGTTGATTACATTCGGTATGTGTGGACATCATGTTGATTACATTCAGTATGTATGGACATCATTTTGATTACATTCGGTATGTGTGGACATCATGTTGATTACATTCGGTATGTGTGGACATCATGTTGATTACATTCAGTATGTGTGGACATCATGTTGATTACATTCGGTATGTGTGGACATCATGTTGATTACATTCAGTATGTATGGACATCATTTTGATTACATTCGGTATGTGTGGACATCATGTTGATTACATTCGGTATGTGTGGACATCATGTTGATTACATTCGGTATGTGTGGATATCATGTTGATTACATTCGGTATGTGTGAACACCATGTTGATTACATTCGGTATGTGTGGACATCATGTTGATTACATTCGGTATGTGTGGACATCAAAGATGTTGTGCGATGTTCCATTTGCAGGGTTTCAAATCTTTAGGATTAGTACTCCAAAGAGGTGCAGACACGCAACAAGTACTTGTTGCATGCAAGCAAAAAAAAAATCTTTTTCTAACTAACATGCATGTACGAATACAGACATTCATGCACAAGTGCACAGATCCGGCAAACAGCGTATTTTCCACCAAAATGAAAGAGGGCTTACACAACACAAGCCACTCCCTATATAAAACACCAATCACACATATTGAGCAGACTGGTCAGTAGAGGTTTGGTTGATTGAGTAGTAATAATAATGTTTAATCGCCATCTTTAAAGCAAGGCTTCAAATTGGCAAGAAAACCACCATTTCATGTCTTCCACCATCCCTAAGTGTGAAATTTTGTACTCCCCCCTACCCCTCATCAACCCCCTAACCAAAACCTCTACTTGCAGTCACGATGTTTCCTCCGCTTCCCTCTCCTCTTTTGCTGTTCGTTCATTCCGTTGCTTGTTGCGTCCACCCGTGACACACCGCCCCCACTGTCCATCCATTGCCTTACAAGCCTCTCTCATCTCGCTCTTCCATGAGCCTACATTTTTAATACAAATAAAGTACGCCAAAGAAATCTGCAACCAAAACTTCAATTCCTGCTGTATCCAAGAAGCAGAAAATTCTCAAACAAGCTGCACATGAACAATAACTATGACAAGAACAATAATTATAATAACTATAAGTATCTGAAAAATATGGGGGTGATTGCAAATTGATAGTGGTTGTAGTGATTGTAAAATCGTGGAATCCAATCCATAGTTTCGCGTAGTTGAAACCATACGCAGTGGAAGCAACAACATAAATTTCAGCTTTCTTGGAGCCATAATTCTTGCCTCGTTTGTGCTCTTGTGCTAAAGTGATGTCAAGACCCCTTTGGTCTTTCGTCGCATGTTTCCACGGCTATCAAAGCACAGAATTTTTGTTGTTGTTAAATTGCTTTTTGAAGTTCTTCCTGTTTGAGACCTTGCATCTGCGCAAAACGCAAACAGCTTGCCTTCTCAGCCTGGAAGGCAACGCTCGGCAATAATAACGTGTCCCTCCAAAGGGCTTGGAAGCAGCTCCTTTGCTCAGGTCATCTGGGCTTTTCCACCTCTTTGCCTCCACCACCAAAGGGTGGGTGTGTGACGAGGACAAAATGATTCGATTTTGGTGAGGATCAAAAACCAGATGCGGATACAATTGTTTATTTAATTTCTAAGCAATTTATTTTTCTTCACAATTGAGAGATGATGCCAAAAACGATATAGAGTATAGCATGATATTTCCAAATGTTGTGGACGGATTATGCCAAAACTAGGTAGACGAGTTGTTTAGGTGATAAGAACAAGCTGATTGGATTTTGGTTATTATCCGAATCCAGATCCCGCCTATCAGTGGGATACAAAACGTAAACCGTTCAGCCTGGCAGAGGTATGTGCCGCATGGACTACCTAGTGCCGTTCTAGTCTTGATCTTGCTTTAACCTGCTGTCTCTTTTTTTTTTTAATGAGATTTTCATTGTTTACCGTTTTTAAGAATTGTCATTCATTACAGAGAAATGCACCAAGTTGTTCATATCATGTATTTTAAAATGTCAGTGAATACTGTTTGTGTTGCTGAGATTTCGGAGTAATGTATAAACTCCAATTTTTATTTATTTATTTTTTAACAACACAAGTACAACCCTCAACTGCAAATTAGCAACTTATAAGTCTGAGAAGATGATTATTCATTTGAGAGTAATTGATATTGCATTCGGAAAAAGAATACTTTACTTCAAGCTCAGGGAGGACTTCGCACATACCTGGTAGACCGTGAGCAGGATGAGCACCCGATAGTAGGCAAAGTATACAGTACAACCCCACAGTCTATGAGATTCCAGCCAAAGAAAAAGGTCGTCATTCAGGAACACCAATCACAATAAGGTGACTTTTTAATGTATCAACTTGGAACAATTGAAAAAAGTAGAATATGACGTCAATGCTCGGTGCGCATTTATCTCATGAATGCACAATTGATCAGGACTTGATTGTGCATTCTGTTTCCTTGTTGCATCATTAGTAGACGTAGTAACGTTGCCGATTCAATGCCCATGTGGATTAGCACGTACATTTGTAACTTGGCCAGGATATGGCACACAATGGCCTACTCCTTTTAAAAGACACGGGATCTTCAATGTTCACATGCGATCATCAGCCCATCGGCCCCTCAAAAACTTCAGGATGCAACAACTTACCCACGAGCCCCAAGAAGACCACTCGTCATCAGATTTCATTCCAGTCGTCGAATCGAATCCATGCTCGACAATTCAAAGGTGATTACACTTTTTTTAGCTATCGAATAAGGAAACCAATAACGTTGTGCATGTAAAAACTGTCAAGCGATGCTCTGTGTGTGGCAGCAGTGATGCTGAATGAACAGCAATGAAAAGTGTTAAAAGCCCTGCAATTCTGGGAAAATGTTAAAGCTTATTACAATGCACAAATGTAAATACAAATATTTAAAACGTTTGACAGACTTAGAACAAACACTTCAAATGTAGCTTCTGGCACTAGTTTTGAATACTAGGATTATGACATGGATGCCAAAGCTCTTGACCAAAGTCCCATCTATCAGGTGCAAGGCGGACCACACCAAAATGACATAGGATTACATTACACAGCTATTGGTAAAAAATAAGAAGGAATAAACAAAGTAATAATAGATTTTCCCTTTCAGGTCCACGGGAGGGTTTGGTCAGGATAGACATCTGGCAAAGAGAGGACAATTCAAAAATGGACCACATGGTGAATAAGAAAGGATGTGGACATGGGTGGTTTTAGGAAGAGCGAGTCCGACAACGACGGAAGAGAAGGAGATCCGTGCGTTTTTGTCCCTTGTAGGCACTGCTTAATGTCATATATCAAGCTACATAGTTACTTGACAATAACGCAACAGTTACTCGACAGGCCAACCTTGCGTTACAGGCAGGAGCTTTACCATGAGAAGAATACCATTGCCGACAACAATGACCGTGTCAATCACACCAAGTCAAATCAAATCAGGCAAGCAATCTCGCCACCGTCGGGATGATGTGACTGGTCTGTCACGAGAGGAAAAGTGAAAGGGCAGGAAAGGAATGCACAAACTAAACACGAAAAGAGACAACTGGAGACAAAATATACAATGATGGCTAAATAGATATATATGTGGAAAGAAGAAAAATGTAATGAGGATAAGAACACGGCACAGAGAACAAGACGGTTAAAAGAGAAAGCTATTGTGGACGGGCGGGAGGAGTCTAAGGGGTTGTTATATAGTGTATAGAGTGTTACGATGCGGAAATTCACACGGCCAGCCCGCAGGCTCTGGATGCGGACAGAGTCCGATTTCAAACGGCAGTGCTTGCCTTTTTCTTTTCTCATAAGGAAAGTGGAGCCACACACTCGAGGGCAAAAAAGGCATCAGGAGAACACAGACGCCGCTCACACGAATCCAAAACTCTTCCCAAAACCAATCAGCATCACACATTCACCACCAGAATGAAAAAGGTAACCATCATGGCTCTTTTTTTGCCAACGTCGATGCCACGGCAACACAACTAAAAAGAGGCAGTACAATTGTTAGCGCTGCTGGAAATCTACTTCCCAGATAGATACCAATGCTACAGATAAACTGACTTAGACAGTGGCAGAGGCAAACAGAATAATATATAGCATATGTCCCAGTTATCTCTTCAGACCCCCACAAGTGGCCCCATGGATAAGCCTCAAACACATTCCGGTGGCAGGGCCACAGATATTCCGCCGCCTTTCATGCCTGTCCAGCCTTGCTCATCAACTTTCACACTCGAACACGCACACACTATCTTTATTCTCTTGTTTATGTCTGCCTGGACCCCTAATGTGTGATTGATGCCATCCGAGCATTTCCCTCAACTAAATTAATATGTATAGTTTGGGAGTGGTGGTGCAGAAAAAGTTGGATTATTTTTTTTTAAACCTTTGCCACCGAAGGTGGATGGAGGTTATGTTTTCACCCCTGTCTGTTTGTCTGTGAGCAGTATATCTCAAAAAGTTGTGGACGGACGAAACTTGGTGAACTGGATGGGTGAGTGACAGGGATGAATAAATTCGATTTTGGTGAAGATCCAGATCCAAATTTAGCAATTCGATTTTGGTTAAGGTCTGGATGTAGATCTGGCCTATCAGTCACAATGAGACACAAAACATGAACTGTTCAGCCTGGTGGAGGGAGGTATGTGCTCTGCCAAGTGCCGTTCTTTTATTAATTTGTGGAGTTGCGAGAAGGGGCTTGGAACAATATCCATTGGATATGGAGACAATTTGAAAGTATGTTTAAAATATTAACATCACTTAACCAACCAGAAAGCTCTTCATTTTAATGTGTGGATGGAAAAATAATATTTACTCAAAGCTAATGAAATCAGAATCCCAGACGATCCTACAATTTCCAGCTAATTTTGCACAACAAAAATCGATCATGTTATCAATATTCGAGGGCATGCGGTTTAGAAACACGAAATTCAGAATAATTATTTTGCAGCATGTGCAAGAAGATTAACAATGGAGAAGAGTTCATTTGTGGCCTCCGTCGATTCTACGATTCCAACCGCATTTCCACATATGAAATCAATAGGACAGCAAATCCCATTTGATTTCAAAGGAATTTAAAAAAACAATTCAAGCAGCTTGCCTTGCTCATAATGCAACATGGGAAATTATTCTCTTTGTGAGCCTCTTGCATTCATCTTCATTTACAATACTATAACCTTGAAAGGGAATCTCAAAAGAGTCAGTTCATCAATAAATTCATGTCTGATCTTGCCCGCTGGTACTGAAAAACAAAGAAACTGCTCAATCTTAATCACAAAGTCTAATAATGAAATCAAAACAATCGCTTTGCCATCAATGCAACAACAGTCTGGGGAAGGCGAAGAGAAAACAGTGGACAAGGAAGAGATTAACCAATTTGCACATTTGCTTTAGAAAATCCTTAGGGGTGGAGACTTCCCGCAGGGACGTTAAGAACCCTTTCGGTTTCTCACCGTGGCACCTGGTCTTCAGTAGTATCTCATCCCAAAATCTTGCACCATTCTGCATTGCTGACTCTGCCCCCATTATGCAACCAGCACTTGAAGGGTTTCATGCCACAAGTAAGTGGGATGCCTTTAGAAGTTCCAGCAAATGACAAAAATGTTTATCTTTGTTTGAAAACGAACAAAAAAAAACCCCAAAAAACCAATGCCTTGTACTATGGAATGGTGATGATGATGAGATGTAACATACTCTTTACAGAACGTTTGTGCTGCTGAAGCAGTTTCTTGGCAAGGGTCATGCTGTGTGGTTTGCCATTACCTTCCCAGCAATCAGTCAGGGCAGGAATTTGGAATCTGTTCAAGGTGCTGGTGATAGCTCGTCTACTCTTCAGGAAAGATACCATGAGATCTTTAACATCCACCAACTAATGCTGGCAGATGGGACACAGTTTAAGGTTCCTCTGAGAGACAGCGTACACATCGATGCCTCGTCCTGCCTGCGAAACACCAGGATGACAGTTTATAGCTGGGTCAGGATTTGATCCCAAGCTAGACAGCTCAGAGGTGAGTGCGCGCACCTCTAGGCTATCCTACTAGGCCACGTTTGGAATACAAGGAAGCAAATCGAGATGATGTTGCCTATAGGGTAACCATACTTATTTATCCGAGAGGCCAATGTGATGACGGAATTGGTATGCCAGCCACACCCATTCAGCAGGCAGCCTGCAGTGGAGGCAGAGAGAGGCTGGATGAGTAAGGCTATCTTCATTTAAATTCTGGCTGAACACAATAAACCAAAAAGGTCAAAGAGGCTTCGATTAAACCTTGAAGATCAAGGGATGAAGGTTATTTGGCTCCTTACTGGCAAATGCACCCAGCACGCACCCCTGGAGAATCTTTATTAAACTACTGGACTGACAACACCCAAGATTTTACAGCTATTTGCACCTGGCCACATTTCACCACACTTGCCAAATACGCTTTTCGAAATTTCCAAAGTGGAAACCCAAAATATGCCAATCAAACAGACTACAATTAGCAAACCCCAACCACTTTGGTGGCCAGCTGGAGGATATACCTTCTGGGATAACGCAGAACAGAGAGCAAACATCCATCCATTCACTTCCCACCAACCAGCTGTGCTGGCAATCAGTGAAAAAGTCGATTTGGGGAAAAAATAGCAGCTGCATCTCAGTTTCCCAGTGCTCAGAGAAGAAAAAAAAAATTTTATAAACAAATCTAGCACAGGTGTGCCCCTTCCTTGAATAACACAGCCATTATGGGTTCCAGACAGACAAGTTTAATCTCCCTTCCCCCTCCCCCTTACAAATCACACACGCAAGCCTCCAAAATCCAAAAGCAGAAGTTTCCGCCATGAGCAATTTTAATCGACGCAAATATTAAGAATAGCAATAATACATCGAGATGGATTAAATGGGGGGAAAAGAGGGCAATGAAAAAAATGGTGAATGAGGAAAAAGGAGAGGATGATGAAAAATTATGGAGAGAGATGGGGGAAATGGAAAGGGGAACAAGAAAAAATAGGATAATGACGAAAAGAGGGGAAATGAGGGGAAAAAGGGAAAAAGGGAAAATAAGAGGGAGGAAAGGAAATTCAGAATGGGTGGGGGGGGGGCACAGTGAGGGGTGGAGGGTGGGGGTGTGAGGGGGTAGAGGGGATGCAAGGGGTTTGGGAGAACATAAAGCAGTAGGAGAGAGACGTAAGGGGATGGAGGACAGGGTTAATGGAAGAATGTGTATGTCCTGGAGTAACTCATGGGAAGGAGAGAGTAGAGTGCGATAGCAACATATCTTGTGCTTCAGCCTCATCGCGGGAGATTCCAATAATGACGAGTCCATAACTATGCATGCTACTTCAACTAAATAGGCTAGTACCAAAGCGTTTTCCTATTGGATGAACTGACAGAGATGTCACATGTTTAGAACATAAAATCCAGTGGAACATAAAATAAAATACAGAGTTGCCACAGTTGTTGTTTGTGGTGTTTGTCATTGTACAGTAAAAGCTTCGGCTTTTGGACAAGGGCTAGCTTATCGAGAATTGTCGTTGAGAGTCGAGTCGAAGCTGGAGGAGCAAAGTTGTTAATATTGGGGTCCAGAGGTCCGTGCCCCGAGTTGCATGGGGGCTGACGTTGCTGTACTGAGGCTGGTCTGACTTACTGCAGTGGAGGAATCACAGGGTGTATGCATCGCCTTAGCAACGGCTTGGTGCGGGAACCCAAGGTCCAGGGGCGGGGCCCATGGGGAGGATGGGGTTCATTCCCCCAAGTTGATTGAAAGACGAATTTGCCAGGACATCTAATCCTTTTTATATCCGTGTTTGTCGAAGTGCCTGGCTTTCCAGGTTTGGCTTTTAGACAAGGCTTAACTTATCGGGAATTGTTTGGACATTCCTTAGATTTAATTTTGGGTTCTTTAGTGTTTGTCGTTTCTTTGTTTATAAACTTATTTGTTCATTGTTTGTGATGTGATGTGATAGCAATATTGTGTTTTTAGCTGATTTTTGTTTTCGTGCAAATAAATTTGGATGCAGCTTTCTGACCTGTGCAATTGTGTGCACAGAGGTAAATAAAATAATCAATTATCCGGCCATGCTGTCTACCATGCCTGCCAATCTAAGCTCAGGTGGCAGACATGAGGGACTTTTATGTTTATGGCTACATGTTATGCATATCTGTTTGCTATAATGCTCCATTCCTTTTCTTCTTTAACTAATGAGTGGTTTACATGATCTACATGTATGTTTACATGTATGTTGCACAAGGAAATGCAAGGACGTTTGATGCAGGAGGATGCCCTCAGGCCCATCATGCCAATGCATTTCTGTCAATGTCCATGTACCCCTCTACCCCTAATGCCTCTAGGTGCCCATCTAGTCCCATGATTAACCCTTTTACCGCTTCAGCTGCCACTACCCCTCCAGTGGGACCATTCCATGCATGAACGAGAAAGGCACTCGGTAGAGCGTATACCTCTGTCAGGACGAACAGTTTATGTTTTGTAGCACACTGATAGGACGGATTTGCATCCGTACCTGAACCAAAACAGATTCGATTTGTCCATGTCACACACCCAATCTGTCCACCAAGTTTCATCCGAATCCGTCCATAACTTTTTGAGAAATTGTCCTATACATCGTTTTTGGCCCCATCTCTCAGTGGTGTAGAGTCCTTTAAAAAATTACCATATCTCAATCCGGATCTTCACCAAAATCGAATCGATTTGTCCACGTCACAAACCCAACTTGCCCACTAAATTTTATCTGAATCCGTCCATACCCTTTTGAGATATACTGCTCAAAGACAGACAGACAAATGAGCAAACAAGAAGACGTCATGCAGAGCATGATACTTGCAAAATCCACCCCTCCCCAAAATCCTGACAAATCTCACACTCTCACTTTGTCTCTCCGAAAGGACTGTCTGGACAACCCTCCCATATACTTTCTCAACAATCCTCTCCAAGAAGTTCTGTCACTCAAGCTTTTGGGTCTCACTATCTGCCATGATCTTTCCTGGGAAAACCACATTTTCAAGCTGGCCTCCAATGCCAGTCGTCGACTGGGCATCCTCCATCGTGCGAAGTCCTTCCTTGGCACACCTGAGCTCCTCACCACATACAAGGCTTTCATCCGCAGCTCAATGGAATACTGCTCTCCCCTCTGGGCCGGTGCTCCTGCCTCACACCTAGCTCGGCTTCACGCGGTTGAAACCAAATCATTCAGAATCATTGGAATCTCCCGCGATGAAGCTGATTCTGAGGGCCTTTCTCTCTCTCACCGCAGGCAGGTTGGTGGTCTTTCTGTCTTCTACAGACTCCTCTTTGGCCTTGCTTTCCCTGCTCTGTCCCCCAAATATTCCTGCAGGACACACTAGATCTGCCAGCGACCCTCTTCTGGTGAAACTGCCAAAATCAAAACTCTCTGCTCACCTTCACTCTTTCATTCCTCTTTTCTCCCACCTCTGGAACAAACTCCCACACTCTCTTCAATCCCTCTCGTCCCTCCAGGTCTTTAAAACAGCTGTTCACCACCATCTTTTGGCTTCCCCCACCCAAAACCTTGATCTTTTCCACCCCATTTAAAACACCCCAAATCCGCCTTTTTCAATCCCCAACTTTATTCCTGAAATTCCTCGTCATGAAATTCCTAGTAGTGTTCATTTGCTTTATACCGTGTATGCCTCCCTCCTCCATAACCCTCCCCCTTCCACAGATCTACCGACGTCCTTGTTCTCTACTGTTGTTGTGCTCATGTGCTTCCTTCTCCCTCCCCCTCTTGTCTCCCACTCCCATCGTTGTACGTTTTATGTGTCTGTGCACGTTTTCATGTTCAATGTGTTAGCTCTTACCCGAGCCTCGACTCTGTATACAAAAAGCAAACAAACAAAAAAACCAGCAAAAAGGTGGGTCAAAATACCTCCTAAAGATAAGGAGAGAGAAAAAGGAACACGATTTGTCATTCGTGTTAAAAAACATAAAGTCACAATTTTTAGTGTTGTATAAACTTTTAAGTGTTGTATAAACTCATGGTATCAAAACGAAAGAAGTATGCTAACCACCATGGGAAGGAAGTAAGGGCAAGCTGAAGTTTCAGGTGTCAACGCTTCTTTTGCTCTGACGAAGGGTTACCACTCGAAATGTCAGCTTCTGCTTGCTTCCCACATCGGTTATCATACTTCGATCGACATTCTGTTGATTCCATCCCTCACAGTGCATCATTAGTTTGTATACTTTTGCAATTATGAAGCGCTCTGCATGGACCTAAAAATAGTCAGAAAATAACGAGCTCCCAGTAGTCTGTAACAATCTGTCAACTAAAATAAACAAACAAATATATCTTGTAGACTCTTCATTCATGTGACCACTTGTGTTGTATTAATTAATTACAGGACCAGACTTTTGGTAGAAAGGATGAACTTATTTCTTGGTTCTGTTAAGCTGCGGTTAAGAAAATGTCCATGTTGTGCACACAAAACTAACAGTTAATAGTACGTATCGCTGAACTTTGAAGAAACCCCAAGCTGATGAGCTCCAGAGGGTGAAACAAACGTCCTGAAATGCACGGGCAGTGTCGAAATGCAGTTGCAGGGCAGGAGCCTACCTAAAACAGTGGCTGCCCATTCCCTGCTAGTGCAGCTATTTAGTGTCATTTACGGCGAGAACCTAAACTGCAAAACGTGCTGATATTTCGGTTAAAGATAGTGCAGGTGCAATGCCAATGAATAACTGCGCTTTTAAAAACAGATACATAACAGGTGTCTAACCTTTACAATGTGACTTGTGCTACATTGCCTAACGCGTTCTCATGCTGTCAGGTGCTGTACATGTCATCACTAACGCGTCATTTTATGTTCTGGCGTTGCAGAAGGGATGTCGTGTAAGCTATTTGAGCAGAATTGCCTTTTCCTACATCTATATTTACCACAACATTACAATGGAAGATTCATTAGATGTAAGCGAAATGAATAATCCGACATCTCCATGAGCTTCAATCTTTATTCAATGAGTGAAGCTATTAAGCTCAACACTCAGGACCATTTTAAATGGCTAATAATATAATGAATAATAACATTCTATCATTTCTTCTGCCCGAACCATTGCTTTAGAAGTTTAAAACCAGTTGTAAGGAGTCGGTGTCCCAATGGTTGAGGGTTCAGTTCGAATCTGGTCGGCAGTACATTTCTCACCCTGGCCGAGACACACCAAAGACTTTTTAATGGCACGTGTTGCTAAATCAATTAACATTCAGCATTTTGTTACGGATTCGTCACTTCCGTTGTGGTGGTTTGCATCCACTGTAAATATTTGATTCCATATACTATTATTGTTTTCAAAAGGTTTATTGTCCATGAACTGCTTTTAAAAGGTTAAAAAAAAGTTAATGTTACAAGAAACAGGAAACCGGATCGGGAACCGGAAGACAAAGAAGAAGAGGAGAGAAAGAGGGCGGAGTGAGGTAAAGTCGGACAAGAAGCTGGTTGCTTTGCGGTCCTGGATCGAACGTGGTCGAGCAAGAGTCACGAGTGAACTTTGGGTTTCCTGGGAAAAGGGATTCCTGCGATAAAGTTGTTATCGCTGTGACTGATCAACCTGTGTGTCAGGTTTGGCGTTGGATTCCGAAGAATCATCGTCGGGTCGTTGCGTCTCGAGAACGAGCCGTCGGCCATTTTGACTCGTGCGCTTTGCTCATCGCGAAAGGTCGTTGCTTCGCACCAGCCGTTTTCACCATTCAGACGTCTATCTGGGATGTGTGTGTGCAACGTGGATTTTGAAGGCAAACCTGAGGTTCGCCGATTTGGAGCGGTAAAACATTCATACCCGAGGGTGTGATTTTCCCAGACGCCTGGAGGGGGCCTTTGGATTTCCCAGTCGCCTTGAGTGCGCCTTTTCACAGCTGTTGGCCGTGTGACCCTTTTCTGCCGCTTTGGCCGCGTACGCCTTTGTGTAGTTTCGGCGGTGTGACGGGGCCTGTCATCTGAACGGGATTCGGGTTTGGATTCGACATCTTTCTGACGATCGCTGGAGGGGATCAACTTGAGCTCGAAGACGGGAATATAGAGACATTGGGGAATGTTCTTTTTTCACTCACTTGGAGCACAGTGAGTTACCTGATATTAGCTGATGGTACCATCATAAGATATATGTTGGTTGTACTTTTGATTGCTATCATTGTTGTACTGTTATTCTTGTGTGATTTTTAATACAATATTTGTTTGTTAGCAACAATTGCTGTGGTTTCACCATTGATTTTTGACACAGAATAACACATTTTTCTGCCGTGACTCCTCTCGGGGCTCGGAGGTACACCGTGACCAGGGGGTCGGGGAGGAGCACGTAACAATTTAGAGGATGGGGCTGGAAAGATGGCCTAGACATGTGCACACTCGCCTCTAAGCTGTCTTGCTT
>NC_136264.1:149161342-149251342 GCF_964187855.1 Myxine glutinosa
CGATTGAGCAAAGTCACTGCATGTAATCATTTGTTCTGTTTTGGAGATCCCGTTAACAAGAGCCATGCCATCAATGATTATCACTCTATGGCGAGAAGTAGTCTCGTTTTCATTGATCACTCCTGATCTTGTGGTTGTGTCTGGGTTTTGGCTGATCTGAGAGGGTTCCTGCAAATTTTGGCTTGAGATTTCATAGTCAGTTGATGGGTCATTAGTTTCTTCCCCAGCGTGTGCTGCTGCATCATTCAAAGCGGCAATTCCCGCGTCTTGATGCTCATTGATTTCTGTCGAAATAGGTTCTCCTGGTGGATCATGTACATCCTGCTCTTCAGGCTCAGCCAGATGCTCAAGTTGACGAAGGATTTTTGCCTTGTCGTATGCCAACAAGAGGGATCCATCAGATGCAAATAAAGAACGTGGAACGATGCCAAATTCATAGGTGCCAATACATTCTTTCAGGTCGAGCTCTGGTCGGCTCCGTGAGATAACGATGAACCTCTGCAACAATCCTCGCTCTTCTTTGACTTTGATCAGCTTGTCGCCCGATCTCACTTCTGTTGTGGCATTCGAACTCTTGAATGTTCGAAGTTTTCTTTTCGTCATTTTGTCCCACACAGAAAGTTTTCCCTCAGCTAAACGATCTGTGGCAAATTGCTGGAACATCTGTTGTCCGATCTCGTCGCGCTCTAAGATGTCGCTGGACACTTTTTCATTCATGACTTCTTTGGTGAGCAGGTTGTAGACCTCGTCTACTTCCTCTTCCATAAATGGATCGCCATGTTCACGGAACACCCTAGAAAGCTTGGAGGCATGGCTCATCACCCGGGAAAGCTTTCCCCCCGTGATTTCGTGGTGTTGTTTTCTGCTCTGGTTTTCACCAAGACCATATCCCTCCGCAAACTCGTGCAGTGACTTTGACAGCTCAGGTGCAATGAGGAAGAACTTGTCAAGCGCCTTCTCATTTTGAGTTATCCCTACGATTCCTCCAATCACCTTCAGTGTACGGTTTTCTTGCTCAATGCCATGGTCTGGGGCTATTGATGTGAAGCCTGCCAATCCTTTTGTCACACAGAAGTTCCCTTTCATGAATTCCCTCCACAGTTCTGGGTGCTGCTTTTCAGTCTCCTGCATTGTTGAAATGTAGAGAGGGAGCAACCGAGCATAGTTTAGATGATCGTGAGCGAAGAAGTACTTCGTGAGAGACTCGATGCTCTCCATATGCAGCAGCAGATCACGTTGTCTTGTACTTCTAATGAACAGAAGGATAGTCTCAAACTGTTTCATGTAGTTCAGGATGAAGCGCTGTATCTTGTTTGTGCTGACCTCAAATTGTTCCAGTTTTTTGGTCATATCTCTGGACTCCATCATGGCCAATGTTTTTTTGAGAATGTCGCATAGATTCTTCTCTGGCTCCATGCTCCCGCTGATGTCTCTGATATGCCTCTCCCAGACGAACAGATGACTCGTTCAGATAGGCCCTTTCTTCAGGTTCCATTGCCAGGAATCTCTGGAAGTACAGGTTGTACAAAGCGATCAGTGTTACCATGTGTGCCTCCAGAGCTCGATACAAGTGCCTCCCATTTAGTATTTGGCTCACTGTGGTTGGCGAGAAAAGTCCAGCCTCGACCCATGCCTGATCAATTCCACTCCCTTCCACGTATTTTCCTAATGCAGCTAAGGCCCAAAACACAACATGTAGCTCACCAGGTCGGAAGAGGAATTGCTTCCTGATGTCCTCGCGTTCCACCCACAGCTTCATCGCCAGGTCGTATAGCTGCAAATCGAGAGTCATGACTGTGATTGCCTCACTCCCCATAACACGAGTTGTGATGTTGTGAGCTCTCATCAGACCCGTGTACAGTGTATCATAGTCTGTAGGAGGCGACCTTATCAACGGAGGAACGAGAGCAACATTGGTCTTCTCACTGGACGAAGATAGCAAGGAATTGAAGGCTCCCCACGTCCCCGGAGCTGTGAGTTTGACGTCAACTTCTCCTTCTTCCTCGAAGTTCAGGCATCCAATCATCCAGGTCATATCGGTTTTCTTGTTCTTGTCTGTCTCGGGTTTTGATGTGAGCAGCTTGCAGTCGCTCTTTCTCTTCTCGGGTGCTGGCTTCTTGCAGGTCAACGTTTTACAGCCAACTGCATCATGTATCGTTTGAGCTTTTGATGACCGGTCAAGTTCAATTGGTGGTATCATGGGTGATTTCTCCGGTGATACAGGCTGGTAGATCGCAATTGCTGTACCATGAAGGGTATTCATCCCGCAAGGAGTTGACTCTAGAAAATCGATGTTGTCCATGGCAAACCAGACGAACGTGTCCTGAACCAACCATGGTGGTAGACAGATGCCTCCGGTGGACTCCATTTGCTTCAGTACGGAGTTGGCAATGCTGGTCTCAATCTCCATGACCTTTTTGTAGGAGATGGCGAGGTCCAGATGTGCAAGTTTCTCTACAAGCGCCTTGGATCGTGTGTTTTTGTGTATGTCGAGAGCTAAGCCCACACTCAATGGAGTTTCAAATCGTTGTTTGAATGATCCATCCTCGCTTCTTGGTTCGTACGATACCTGTCGGTCAGATTTATAAGCACCGACAAAGTGCTGTGCCAACAATGATGCACTCACACCAATGGAGTCCTCCCTGTTGCTATTTCCTACTTTCCTTGTTCCCATGACTGCATGCTTGCAGAAGATGTTGAGCATCGGGGGTGGCTTGGAATCAGCAAAGGTTCCATTAAATTTCCATGCTGGGGAAGATGCGATGTCTTTCCTCAATATTTTCGCAGCTCGCAAAAGTACTTTAAAATCGTCTTTGATGCTGTCTGCTGTAATTGTGCTTGATATCATGTGGTCTTTGAGCTTTGTGGAAAGAATCTGCTCTGGCTTTGTTTTGTTTGAGGGCCGGCTGAAATGAACATCGGCAATGTTGTCTAGGATCAATTGTTTCAGGTATGGCTTATAACTATGGTTGTCTGAGACCGGAAAGTCGTGCTCCTTAAGTAAATTGACATAGGTTACATGAATTTCATTCATATTCAGCACAGCATTTTCAGTAGTATCATTCAACGCAGTTTCAACAATTTCAATGAGTTCAAGGTCTGATAACACCTGACCAAAGTTAACATTGGTTGTTTCTGTTTGTTTTTCCGTCTTAACTATAGCACGTTTGGCCTTAACTACACATGGTAAATGATATTTCATGTCCTCAGCCATTGCTTGCAATGGGTCAGGCGAACTTATGACACTGTTCAGTCTCACTTTCAGATTGTCATTACTTGTTTCTTGGCCAATGTTTCTGATCTGGAGTCCCATGTTCTTTGTTGACACATTGTGTAGTTCACTTCCTCTGTCTTCCTGGCATATGACACATCTGAGCGCGTCAAATGTCTGTTCTCGGGAACACCTTCTGGATGTTGACGTGCTTTCCCCTAGATCACTAGAACTTGGTCGTCCTCTCTTTTTCAGTCGGATTTCTGCGGCACTGCCTGTTGTTGTTCCTTTCTCAAACCTAGCCTTTGCTCGATCAATGTGCATCTTATTGGTAACATCTTTGTAACAAGCTTTATGGTAGCGGAGACCTTTTGCGAGCAATTCTTCAGCAGAGGAATATTGCAAACGTCTATTCAATGATGCAAACTTTGTTTCACCATACGTGTACTGTTCCTCAGCACCTGCCATCAGTTTCTCGACAGAGGAGAGTTTTGGTTTCGTTACAAAGGTTGTATAGTCTGTTTGCCCTATGGCCATTTGGCATACAAAACAAAGTCCGAAATCTACTGACTTCTCAATCTTCCTGGGTGGTGAGTCACTCATCTTGAAGGTAGGTGTAATTTTCTAGACACTCTTGAACTGTCGTCGGTCCTGCAAAGATAGATACTACTATTCAGATTCACATTTCGTCAACACAGTCAAAACCAGACCTTAACTAGATGGTGGAAACTTAATTAACCGATTTCATGCCGGCCGACCCCACTTTGGCTGGTATATGTCCACTATTTTATTTTCCTTGCATTTTTCTGTAAAAACAATGGCAGAAATGGCTTCCTTGGGTCTGAAAACATATAAAAGGACATATTATTCATGTTTATATGATATCTAGATACAAAGATATGCACAAAAGTGTATTTTCCAAATTTTATGGCGGCCATCTTGGATTTCTTCGAATTACTACCTATTAGACGTAAAAGAAAAAATGGAACCCTATTTTTTTTACATCTCTATAATATTCTGAAGCAGAATCCATTGCTAAATCAATTTTAACAAACAAAAAACACAAACAATATTGTTATGACATATGGGCCTGCACTACAAGTTTGGAGTTTCTGTCACATTCACGTTTGCTCCATTATAGCAACGACTCTTTACAACTTGTTCGTACAGGGTTACCAAGTCATGATCCGTCAAGGGCTGCAACCTTTTTAGCAGGCCCAAACAGCCAGACTTGCTCTCATTTGCATCTCCATTGCATCCAGTACAGGCTGTGGTAAAGATGATTACATCGGCGCTTGTACCCGCAACAAAAGAAGTTATTTTTACCCCCAGAAAATGGCAAACAATTTGCCGGCCCTTCTGGTATTCATTTTCCAGCTCATAACAGTGTGCAAGACAAATCAGTAAATAACAGTAGTACCTAATACACTACTGTACCATACACAGCTGATATGCATGCACTTAGAAGCTTTTAGATGCAACAAAACGTACGAATGATTTTGTTGAGCAGTGTATTAATGCGGATATATATATTATTATTTTTTGCACAGTTTAATACTGGCATAATGATTCACTATGGAATGAACATACAGTATATTATTTTGTATTTAATGACGTTTGAATATAGATGTTAGCTAAGCAAAGTAAGAATGCAACAACTGCGACCCAGGAAGAATGGGCTAGGCTAGGATAATGTCTCGAGGTCAGCCAATGCAACTGCAGACCCGCGGCGTTGTACGGTGCTTATAGAGCACTGGTGGACAATCATTTTGTGCGGCCTCATGACCATATTTAATGAGTCTGCATTCATGTTCATTTGGAAGGGGCGGTGGGTGAGAATGGTTCTAAACGTGGTGCTAGCAAGGCACGAGCCTGCCAAAGTGATCCAAAAGTATACAAAGTAATCTTTGTGTATAATGTATATGTACGTATATATACAGGGTGAGTCAAAAGTAGCGCACACTTCAGTTGATTGTTTGTTTGACATTTGTATTGGTGTACAAGAAGGTATAAATAAATGAATGTCATGTTTATCTAACCATTTATTCGGGGGGAAATTATTACGGAAGTGTACCAAGCTGTTTTACTTGCAATTTTCAAAGTGCCCTCCCTCGTGATCGATGCACAATTGCAGCCGAGCAGGCACAGAGTGGCACACACACTTGCAGAGTTCGATATCAATTTCCTCAAACTTTGCAGTGATTTGAGCCTTCAATTCCTGAATGGTACGAGGCTTTTCACGATAAACAAGGTCTTTCATGAGCCCCCAAAGAAAGAAATCTGGGGGTGTAAGGTCTGGGGAGCGTGCCGGCCACTCGATCGGACCGCGGCGGCCGATCCACTTTCCGGAAAAGTTTTCATCAAGCCACTGACGAACATGACGTCCATAATGAGGTGGAGCTCCATCTTGCTGGAAATAACAGTCCTGAGCTTGTACTCTGGGCCAAAATAAGGTTTGCAGCATATCCAGGTAAATTTCTACAGTGACAGATCCCTCAAAGAAAAAGGGTCCAATTATCCCTAATGGAGATATGGCTGCCCAAACTGTCACGCCAGGTAAATTTACCTCCTTCTCAACTGTCACTCTTGGGTTCTCCACAGCCCAGTAGACACAATTGTGTCTGTTAATTGTGCCGTTAAGCTTAAAACATGCCTCATCTGACCACCAGATATTGTCTAGCATTGTGTCCTCTTCGTCAAGTTTAGCTAAGAACTCTTCGCAAAATTGAAGACGCCGGTCGTCATCTCCATCATGAAGGGCATGCAGTAAGCGTGGAATGTAAGGTTTCCAGTTTTTCTGGTGAAGGATACGGATAACACTTGATTGGCTCACTTCCAACTCTGCAGATAAACGGCGAGTTGACTTTTGCGGACTTTGTTCCAGTCTCCTGATGGCTTCTTCAGCCTTAGCTACATTCGTTGCCGTTTTCGGACAACCGGACTTCTTTGCAGTGGCTACCG
This sequence comes from Myxine glutinosa, assembly GCF_964187855.1. Lineage (NCBI taxonomy): Eukaryota > Metazoa > Chordata > Myxini > Myxiniformes > Myxinidae > Myxine > Myxine glutinosa. The sequence goes on from NC_136264.1 coordinate 149,167,515, forward strand.
ACCCGGTTGCTTCAAATTTCTCAACAATCAATCGTATGTTTCTTCCCTGGGGTGGGTTAATATCGAATTCCTGTGCCAAACGGCGTGCCGCCATCGTTGGTTGTTCATTACATTTGTAGTAATGTTTCACGGCCGCAATGCGTTGTTTCATTGAAGGGTAATTCATGGTTCAATTTGGTGCAACTTCAGTAATTTTCCAAACTCTCAGCAATAACCTGCAAAACAAAAACAAAAATAAATAAATTAAGAAAATTAATAATCTGCAAGACAATTATTAACAACATGACATCCCAGAAAGAATCTGACAGCGGAAAAAACAGAAATCGGGTGCGAGCGCTACTTTTGATTCACCATGCATATATATATATACACAAAGAATTAAGTTAAGCACCCCTACACAACGAATTAAGGTAAGCACCCCCTAATATATATTCTTTGTGTATATGTATACATTGGCATATATTCTAAGGTATGTGAGATCAAATAATGATTGGTATGACATTAGCAATTATCCATTGATGAAATTGAGTGATCAAAGTGAAAAAAAGTGATTGGTTGAGTCAGTGATCCGATCACGTGGGTCCTACACACGTTATTGACGCAAAGATCGCTAGAGGTCTTCTCAGAACAATGACTGTACGTTAGAAAACATAAACGTCATCCACACTGTCCGTGATGGACCTATAGCTCCATACTTAAATTGAGGTGAAAATATGCCTAAAATTCCCAAAAAATTTCACCTTAAATTATTCAGAATAAAATATTGAAAACGGCATGATTGTTATGTTTTTATGTGACCATAATATCACTTCTCCAGAAAATATAGCAATATCATGGGTATATTACACTGTTTTGACGACAACAAACTTGTAATGTGCGAGGTTGTAAAAAAACGGGGGGGGTGCTTAACTTAATTCTTTGTGTATATATATTTGCCTAAGGTTATGACTTTACACAGTTAGTGGTATTACACTGTGTAATTACACACCACGCTTTTTTCATCGACATATTACCTAGTAATAGTTAATTTTGCTTACACATTAAAAGTCAATTTGCACATTAAAAGTCAGAATGGTCTACATGCAATTGGCATATCAAGTTAGTTTTAAATGCTTAGATATTGTTGTTGTTTAGTCTTATGAAACTGAGACTGCCATTAGAAAGGGCAACTCCAAAAAATGTCTATAGCAAATCCTCAATGCACCAGTCCAGATGCTGGATAGCTGCTTGACGACCGTGCCAGTTGGCGTGAGTAAAATGCCAAACTCGTCGACGCCGAGGAGGCTCTCTGAGAATGGTCAGAGAGATGTCCACTTTAACAAGCACATGATCAGATGAGCCGATTGGAGCAGAAGAAGAGCAGCAGACATTTTCAGGGAAGTTAGTCATAACCAAGTCCAGAAGAGAAGATGCTCCGTTGACTGAGATCCGGGTCGGGAAATTGACAGATTGTGTCAGTCCCAGTGAGTCGCAGAAGTCCTTTGCTGAGGAGCCATGGCTGGTGAGAGAGGTACCCACACCCAGCCAACTACTGGCAAGCCAGCCAACTGGCCGCTGCCTCTTTAAATGGAAGAATGTACAAATTTTTGAGCCCAAGGTTTGTCAACCCTGTAGGATTTGCTGCAAAACTCTTCAATCTTCTTCCTACAAAGATCATTATAGCCTCAGCCCCCAAATCTACAGTTTTATTTGTCAACAGTGCCGTGAAGATAAATATGGCATTCATCTGGAGGGGGGGGGAAAAAAAAAAAAAAAAAAAAAAACATTCGAATAAATACCTCCATCAGACATATCTGCAACCCACGAACAAATTGGAAGTCTTCCTTCCTCATAATAACCTGAGCAATGTTTCATCATTTGAGTTTTGTAAGCGAAGAGATCTTCCTTCAGGATACGTTGGAGGGAGCTTCATTTAATTCCCGATTCAGAAGACAATTTTCTGATCGATCTGTTTGGATTTTGACGAATTGAATTCCTAATGTTTTCGATATTGACTTGTGAGCGTGCACTTACTGGTCGTCCCGATTGTCCCTTGTTCAAATTCCTCACACTTGCGTTTACATGAAACTTATTACCTTCGCAAAAGCGGAAGGTTATGTTTTGATCGCTGTGTATTTATTTGTATGTCTGTGTGTGTGTGTGTGTGTGTGTATGTTATTCGCATAACTCAAAAAGTATTCAACCGAATTGCATGAAATTTGGTGGGATGATTGGTTATTATACGGGACACATTTGATTAGATTTTGGGAGCAATCGGGTCAAAGGTCAAGGTCAAGAAAAGGTCAAAATCGTATTTTTGTTGTTCTGTTCCCTACACTCCCATGCCAAGTACAGAACAGTAGCTGCGGCGAAGGTATGCGCTCTACCGAGTGCCCGTTCTAGTTCACCAAGTTATAAACGGTTTTCCTCGAGGGAGGCTTTCTTTCGGGAAATTTCGTTCTAAAATGTCTTAAAATGATAACAGAATTCGTGTTATGATATTCTTCCACTACAAACACTCTTTGTTCTTCACTTAGCTGAGACATTTTCATCAATCAACCTGGAAAAAAGAAAAGGAATATAATCAGAAATTTTTTGAGTTGCCCTTTCTAACGACTCCAGTGTCTTGTTCAAACAAAACTAAAAACAAAGCGAGCTTAAACATTTGAAAGCCGTGTAGCTTTTTATGAGACAATCTACACTTCTCCACAACTTCATAAAATATCTCTCGTTTACAAAATGGTTTTGAATCACCACACTGTACGGAAACGGTACACACACGCTAACAGAAGTGGAGACTTTGAGACCTGGTACTGGTAGGTCTGATACTTCCACCTTCTGAAACCCACCGACGTGTGGATATAGCAGCCAACAGCTGACACACATATATTATATACTAGCAGAAGTGCCCGGCGTTGCCGGGCAGGGGGGGGGGGGGAGGGGGTGGGGGTGGCGAGGGAGGAGGGAGGTGGGGGTGGCGAGGGAGGTGGGAGGTGGGGGTGGCGAGGGAGGGGGGAGGTGGGGGTGGTGAGGGAGGGGGGAGGTGGGGGTGGCGAGGGAGGGGGGAGGTGGGGGTAGCGAGGGAGGGGGGAGGGAGGGGAGGCAGGAGAGGAAGGGGGTTCATCACCTTTTTGTTGAATATATGCTGGTGAATGTGGCATTCACCACGTTTCTGAGTTAAGTGTGATGCCGATCAGGAAGAAGAAGAAGCCTCACAACCAACTTCATACACTTCCGGAATTGTTTGATTTATTTGTGTTCAAATGTCTGGTGATTGTTTTGTATTTATTTTTGCGAATCTGTACTTGTATACAACTGTCATTAATTTAAAAAGGCTCAGGCACTATCGAGCGAGTTAAAAAAAAAAAACTTTTTTTAAAAATCACAAAAAACGAGGTTTTTTTTCCCCCCCCCATACAAATCGTTCCCAGGCACTCATTGATGAACCTCTGAAAGGTTGGCGAAGATCCGCTCAGCCATCTCTGAGAAAAATTGCGAACACACACACACACACACACACACACACACACACAATACCAGCCGAATGCACCCGGCGTTGCCCGGGTTCTTTTTGAATTAATTTACTATTAGAATTCAGCTTTTACTCGCGGCCATAGAAGATCGACTACTATAATTCAGCTCAGCTTTTAATTGCGAAATGGGCCCAGCCCAGCCGAAGCGGCCTCACCATCTAGCCGATAACCTTCCCGGGGCCCGTCCCAAAATTCTTTGTTTCAGAGGTATCCCCCTATCTTTCACCGTTCACGAACGAACGAACGAACGAGCGAGCACGCACGCACACCCTTTTTTTTTTTTTTGTTCGTTACTCACAATCCTATCTCTTATGATTTTCAATTCTTATTTTTATTTTTCAATTTTTAGCCGCGTCGCAGACGCTGCTCATAGAGTGCCCTCTGCTGTTGTTGTTCTTCTTGTTCTTCTTGTTCTTGCAGAGAAGACAAAACCTCAAAGCTCCACCCATTCTGGGAACCATAGCTCCACCCATTGTGGGAGAGGCTTCATATAAACAAATATCCACCATTTTATTAACTCGCATAGCTTTGAGGCCTGTTTTGTAGGCCCGTGGTGTCTTCCTCTCTCACACAGTTTTATTTCAAATCAAATTCGATATATCATTTCATTTTTCACAGTCGCTAACATAGTTTTAGACTCGGTTGAAAAAAAACGGGAAGAAAATCCGATGAAAGTTGCCCTTTATAGAACGAAATGAATTCTCAAAGGCCTGTAACGTCAAGTCCATTGAGATTTTTTTTTTTTAAATCGCGGCATGGTCAGTCATACACCGCCCGAAATAACGGATGGGAAAATGCCGAGATATATTAAAAATTCGTCCATTTGATGACAATCGTCACAATGAAATATTTAATTTATACGTCGTCACAATAATGTGGAGAGAGGAGCATAGCTTCGTTCACGTGTCGCCACACACGGGAAATTGCCGAGATATATATTTTTTAAATCGCGGCATGGTCAGTCATACACCGCCTGAAATAACAGACGGGAAAATGCCGAGATATATTAAAAATTCGTCGCCACACACGGGAAATTGCCGAGATATATTTTCACTTTGCACAAAAATAACATCAAATAATCGAATCAATAGGAATGTCCTGTGCCTATAACATCGACGTTATAGGCACAGCTGCATCTAGGCATTGTGTAACATCGACGTGGCTTTTGTTTTAATTAAAACTTTTTGTACTTGTTATTTTAAAAATGCATTTAGCTAATTATACAGTATTGGTTGCTCCTAAAACAACACAACAACATGCATTTTAAGGCCATTTTCCCTGCTAGAGCGGGGGTTAGCCTTGCTTGCTAACATGGTCCCCATGACAATCTTCTCCATTTTGCCCTATTTTCTGCATCTCCCCATGTTAACCCCCTTGCCCGCATTTCTTCTTCCACCATCTTTAGCAAAGTCTTTCTCGGTCTTCCCCGTCTTCTACATTCATTTCCATCACTCTTCTCAACCAGTCACTTTCATCCTTCCTCAACACATGACCAAACCATCTCAACCTGTTCCTCTTCACAGCATCAATCACAGGCTCTATTCCCATCATCTTTCGCAATTCATCATTTGTCTTCCTCTCTCTCAACGATACTCCGCACATCCATCCAACCATTCGCATTTCCACCCTTTCCAGCCTTCGTTGCTGCTCTACGTTCATTACCCATGTCTCGCTCCCATAAATCATAACACTTCTCACACATGCAGCATACACCTTTCCCTTCAGCTTCAACGACACTCCCCTCATCAACAGCACGCCACTCAGTTCCCGAAACTTCTTCCATGCACATCTCAATCTAGCAACTGTTGCCGAGTCTGATCCACCTTCTCCATTCAGCACGTCTCTGAGGTAGCAAAATGTTTTCACACCTTCCGGCTTTACGCCATCTCCAAGATCCAACTCAACATTTCCTCCATCTGCGGCTCCCTCTGTGCACACCTTACATTTAAATGTAGCTGCCACACTGGTTAATGACCCTCTCAGACCACTACATTTTTGATGAACCCACTCAGCGCACATTGTACGTTGAATGGAATTCACTCCGACACCCTTCCTGCACACAGCACATGACCACTTCCCAGTTCTTTCCACCTCACCACTTGCCATTACCTTCGTCTTTCCGATATTCACCTTCAGACCTTTTGTCTCCATACATTCCTTCCACTTGTTCATCTTTTCCTTCAGTCCATCCATACTTTCCGCAATCAACACCAAATCATCTGCATACAACACCTCCCACGGTAAACCCTCATTTACGTTCTGAGCCAGCACCTCCATCACAGCTACAAATAGTGGTGGACTTAGTACCGACCCCTGATGCACTCCCACCTTCACCTCAAACTCACCACTGTTCCCGTCCTTCGTTCTTACGGTTGTTCCTAAACTTAAATATAAATAATTTAAAGGATTGCTGTAAATGATATTAATTTCACAACATCCATATTCAACTTTAAATTGTAAACCTCAAAACATAGTTCCTCTACCGAAAGCAAGCACCTTAACCCGTAAGCAAATGACTAGTTTCCCGACTGCATGGATCATCAGCTGGGCACCGTTGTTCCTCGAGGTTTCGATCCTTTCAGCCCAGGACCTCTCCAAACGGCGGATCCACAACCTCGATCATGGATCCACGGATCCACATCAATAGATGGTACATCAGTAGATCCACCTCAGTTGCGTCCAGGCAGTCAGTCAACCCATCAATGCAACATCACTTATTCCAACTTTACTCGCTATAGGATTTAATGTATTATCATATATTTATAACTTTCCTTACAAACTCCATAATATGATAATATCATTAAATCATGCACATCTTACCTTAAATAAACCACATCCACCAACCAGCACGACCAAACCACCTACCTCTGGATCAAACTGTATTTTGAATGTCCAAACTGTCACCTATAACAGTTTTTTGCATGCTGCCGTAACCTAGCAACCACCGATTCCTCGCAACATTGATTTATAGTATATTTAATTATTATGTATTTACATAAATATCTCATGAATAATATTTTTACTATTCGTATTGTATTTTACTAATTAGATTTGGTGTCGTTTTGTGATATTCAAGAAAACTTGTTTTAATCTACCAACTGTAGCTCCCTGTGCTAACATATGTCTGACTAGTTGTTGTAATCTATTGACAAGTTCAGAGCTGTGTGGTTGCTCTCACAGTCCTAATTATTTCACCTGCAACCGTACCATAAAATATCTTTTTAGGAATGTTGTTGTCGAAGAAAGGCATTCGGACAATATGGAATGGAAAAGCATCTCGGTTATCAAATAATTTGGTTTGAAATTTATTATTATGGATATCAATTTGTATTTCTAAAAAGGAAACTGAAGTGGAAGTTTGGTTTTCCTTTTTTAATTCAAGTTATTTTGGATATATGTCATCATGAAGCTGCTCAAATATAAATCCATAGTTAATTGCGAACAAATCATCAATGAACCTGAAGATGTTTCGACGTCCCTGCAGTTGTTAATTTATTCCTGCACATGTTCTGGACCCAATCAACTCGTACATGTGCAGAAACAAATTTGCAAAGAAAGGGGCCGGATCTGAACTCATGGGTATCCCCACTGTCTGCTGGAGTATCTTGTTGACAAATGTAAAGAAACTGTTGTTTAGAAGAAATCGAATACTTTCTTTGAGTTTACTTTTTTTTAAACTGCATGAATATTGATTATATCCTTTACAGACCAGTGTGCTCTGTTTTGATATACATTAATGTATACTTTATTACCTCCTGCTTTACATTAATGTATACTTTATTACCTCCTGCTATACATTAATGTATACGTTATTACCTCCTGCAAATGCTATCTATCTATTCTGTCCAATGCGGTTACTAGATTGTCATGTGGAATGTTTGTGTACAATGTGGAAAAATCAAAAGTTGAGACATTTTGCCTTACCTTTGTTATTAATGTTATGGACACTGTCGATTGTTGTTATGGACACTGTTTGGAATTGTCAATGATCCAGAATTTCTTAATACCAGAATAAAACTTCACTTTTTCATGGTAGTTTTTTAAGCATTTATAGATTCGTTTCATTGTCGCCGTAATACTGCCCGACAAAGGTTTCAAACTACATTCTCTACTTGCGATGATGAACCTCATCTTACAAGGGTGTTTGTGCATTTTTGGGATCCAGTAAATGAATGGTAATTTATGGTGTTTATCCGGAACTAACAGTCTTCTCACTGTTGAGTGATTTGTATGGTGTTGTATCAAGTCTGTATTGTTATCGTTACTTATTTTGTAGGTCTTAAAAATTCCCGTGTCGAGGCCAAATTCTTCCAAAAGTGTTTGAATGTGGAATGTTTTACAAAACAAATGCAATATTATTATTATTTGCTTTGTCAATTGGAACAATAACATATTGTGTTTGAAGCTGCCTTAAGCAATCACGTGTCTCTGGATTGTTTAAAATTACCTTCGGATTATTGATTCGAACTTTTCTTTTCAAATCAACAATTCTCCTTTTCACATGCTTCACATGGATCACATGCATCACATGGAACATGAGCATTTTCACATGCTTCGCTACCTCCTCCAACCATAAAGCCATTTGTGTGTTTGGTACTTTATGTTTATCAATTTGTTCTTTCATCCATTCGCCCAGTCCCATCATTGTAAGTTCCATTGCTTTATTCCAGTTTATTCTTTTATTTTCTCTATAATTTGGTCCATTTGTAAGTAATGCACGTAATCTTTTATCTTTCACTATTCTGAGATCACCTGTGATGACGTGTTTACTGTTTATGATGTGGATCTTTGAATGCGGAATGTTCACAATTACAATGATGTGTGTTATTTAACCATTCCTCTACGTCTATAGATTGTACAGTGTCCTTGTAGTTGAAGATCTTTCCCCGAATTGAACTTCCCAAAGTGTACGGTACACAACTCTTGGTCGCTCTCTCTGTTGTATTGTTTCTGGAAGTTTACTCCACACTTCCTTATGTTGAAGTATTTTCTCCATTATTTATGATTTCCACCTTTGTTATCAAACATAATTTTGATGATATCATTGTCTTTTCTACGATTCACTTATTTAGGTTTCTCTTTATACATTTTATGATCAATCATGTCCAGAATTGCTTACATGTGTTGGATTGGGAGTTCCTCTTGATCGTCCTCTTCCATTAATCTGTTCACGATTTGCCAAACCTTTTATTTTTTCTTTAAAGGTATTCATCTTAATACTGCTGCTGTTAAGTAATGTGCAGATATTGGATTTGTTACACACACACACCTCGTTTTTTTCATTTCTGTTCCTCACAATTATAAAACACACACACACACACACAATTAATTGTACAGTATCGGTTGTTCCTAAACTTAAATAATTTAAAGGATTGTTGTAAATGATGTTAATTGCACAACATCCCATATTCAACTTTATTTAGATTGCAAATCTCAAACATAGTTTTTCCACCTAAAGCAAGAACATGAACCCGTAAGCAATTGACTAGTTTCCCGACTGCATGGATCATCACATCAGCTGGGCACCATTCTTCCTCGAGGTTTCGATCCTTTCAGCCCAGGACCTCTCCAAACGCATGGGAATTCAACACACACACACACACACACACACACACACACACACACACACACACACACACACACACACACACACACACACACACACACACACACACACACACACACACACACACACACACACACACACACACACACACACACACACACACACACACACACACACACACACACACACACACACACACACACACACACACACACACAACTTTTGGACTACCAAATATAAATACCTCACGTTTACTTGGTACTTATGGATTACTACCCTGTTTAACAATGCAATGGCTTGGTACAAAGCTTTAAAACAAAGACTTGAGCAGTAGATTATAGAAAAACCTATACAATGAGGATGAAAATATTACATGCTAGTCAATAAAAAAAAATACCCACACTGCATAAATGATATTTAAATCCACAAAAACTGAAGCGATCTGAATCATAATGATAAACGTAAATAAAACGGCTATCAAAAAGTAATGAGCGCGAAGGTGAAGACGACCAGTGGAGACTGAAATAACCGCCACTGTCCGGAGCCACGACACACATGAAAAGGCACCACCGAGAAACACACAGACATTTCATATCGGGGTTGGGGAGGTTAAACGCATGGGAATTCAATACAACCGTCGCTCACCATTTTTGCTTTATTTCTCAGTCAACAAGATGGCGGCAAAAGGAGAAACCTACGCTACCCGCAGCTTTATATAGTACCACGTGCCTCTTTCTGTTTCGTTTTTAGGGCAGCCTACATTAAGTTCAAAAATATGTTTCCGCCAAATGTGCCTCTAAACAACTACTGACTATACCTTGCTCAATCAGTAAAGGAAAGTAGCAAGTAAAATAAAAATGCCTTGACGAGAGGTTGAAAACTGACACTAATATTAACGCCATGGCCATGACAAACCGGACAAATAGTTAAACAATTGTCCTTTGACAAATAGAAGATGCAATTCTAGCGCTTCCTTATTTACGTCATATTTACATTTCTTGTCATAACTTTCCTTTGGCTTACTGAGATAGTATTTTGGTACAATATTATTTTATATAGTTATGTGGATGGTCCTGTAAGTGTAAGTGTAATCCTGTATGCTGTATGTGGAGATCTAGTAAAGAGCTGAAACCAGCACAACGTCTCCACCCATTTCGTTGGTCTTCCAACACATACTGAATGGTGACAACACCATGAATTGGGTTCACCTCCCACCAGGAAATGAATCTATACGCCTGCCTGCATACGCAGTCAATGGGAGCGAAAGAATGAAAATTATACACGCGGCTCAAAGGTCGATATGACGTCATGCGTATTTGCCCTGTACGCATGACGTCAGCACGCTGACGCTGCGGACGTGCAATAAGCCTACGTGAGTTTACTGTAAATCTTGCCGCACACCACGTGGTATGCCGAACCCGACCCGAGCGCAGGATTGAACAGCCAATCATATCAGGACATCCCACAGGTGTTTTTCCTTGAGAAGTTCTTGTAGTGGGAAAGGTTCTGCCTTGGTATACACAAAGCATTGGCAAGGTAAAGATACCGGTACATCCTGGGCTAGGCTGGTACTCACTACTCAGCTTGATTCGTCACACGTGGCCAGCCTGTCCCCACCCACATGCCACGTGGCTTTCCCGTGACAAATCATCCGATTTTGAATGATTTGAATGAACAATTATTTCACGAGTCCATCTTTAATTGCTTTGGCCACACCTGGAGAGGAATACTGGATTATCTACCAGAATGTACACGTGACTATTTAGTTGCAATGTTGCAATAAAACGATCGCATAATTGGTCTATCTAAGGCTACAGAACACCCGGACGGACTTTTATCGCGGCGCGTCGTTAGTTGTTACGCTATTCCATACTACAGCATTGTTGCACCTTTTGCAGATTCACACGTGATGCTGCGTCAAGTGCGTCATTTCCGCTAGCGAGAGTCACCTCACTCAGGACGCACGTGTCCCTCCGCCAGCTGGCGTGACCGAAAGAAAAATATTCCCAAAATTTTGGTTAAATTAAAATAAAATAAAAATAACATTACGAACGTTAACATATAAATACAGATAATCGTGCTAATATTTTCTGTGGAGCAACGATTCTTTACAAAAAAAACAACTAAATATTACGTGAAAAAAATTTCTTCAGGAACCGAGAAATAGAGCGCAGAGCACGTGACGCTTAATAGTATCCCTCCGCGGGTGACCCATCTCTTACCAAGTATCGATTCAAGCTCAACAGACATGTCTGAATTTCCGATGGAACAAAGGTGAGGAAATGCGCTTTAACGAACACCCGTTGGTAAAGCTTAAGCTTCCAGTCGACGGTTGCGCTTGTACTTTGTGAGCCGAGCTCTTGCGGGCGTGCGCTGGACTATGTCGTTGCAGTCGTTTACGTCCAGTAAGACTAGGCTTTGTGGCCTAGTCGTCCGTGAGTGGTGCCTGATGGCGGCGACTGTTTGAAGCGGTATTTCCGCCTCGGAGTAATCAAAAGAGGCTGGGGGGCGATGGATGCCGGTGTTGATATTAGGAAATGCTCTATTTTGACGCAATGTGCCCGAGGTGCGCCATTAGCCACACGGCCGCCATGATGTGGCCCGGCTTGTGGACTTGTGGAAAGTACAGTATCCTTCCTGTCGAGTCATTAATTCGTTTCGTCTGTCCTCAGCAGGCAAAAGGACTACGGTCCTGAGGGGATGGAACCCGATGGCATTATCGAGGTACGAGATGCCATCCACACTACCTTCGCTTTTGCTCACCTGTGTGTGTGTGTGTGTTCCCCAATATTAAAAGTGCACCTTGCCGTTTAAATGTCTTCTTTTCTCCCCTCCCTCCCCCAGAGCAATTGGAATGAAATTGTGGATAATTTTGATGATATGAGTCTCAAAGAGTCCCTGTTGCGAGGCATCTATGCGTATGGTTTCGAGAAACCTTCAGCTATCCAACAACGGGCCATCATTCCCTGCATCAAGGGTTTGCTCCGACTTCTTCTTCTTGTTCTTCTTGTCTCGGCTGTCAGTCGGTAAACTGTACTGTGCAGCCATGCAGATGTGTCCTGTTGATCGAAGCTTTTGCTTGCCAATTGTGTGCGTCAGGTGCAGGTTGTGCCAGCTGAGTTGCTTTGCATGTACAGTGGAGTTATTACCTTGTTTTTGGCAAGTGTGATGGATGAGCCGTGCTTGCCAGACTGTACCAGTAATGCAGCTTTGGTTTTGATTTGTGGTGTTGCATGTTGAAGTTTGTCAACCAGGCGGTGGGTAAAACTTTTCGAGATGTATAAGATTAAAACAATTTTTTTAACTGTGTAATGACGTGTACATATTGAATGATAAAGCTTGGTAAAGTTTGGCACAGTGACGTACAGGTGGATGCACTTGCTCTTCTAAAAGTGCAAACAGTTCAGTGCTTCTGGAGTTAGCCACAAATTGGTTGTTGGTTGATGTGCAATATGAGTGGCAGGCTTGCCATGTGCTTATCCCGTGGTCCTGCTTCGTCTCCCACATCTGCCGTGCGATATTCTAGCAATCTCTTTCAAAAACCCCAATGAATTGCTTCCATGGCCGAGCCAGGCTGAAAGTTGCAATCGCAATGATATTTTGGATATGGTCTCGTCTTGGTAAGGTTGTTGTATACAATGGAGTGGCCTGTGCGTCAGCAGGTTATGATGTTATCGCTCAAGCCCAATCTGGCACAGGGAAGACCGCCACGTTTGCGATCTCCATATTGCAGCTTCTCGACGTGGAGTTGCAAGAGACGCAGGCGCTTGTTCTGGCACCTACACGCGAACTTGCACAGCAGGTCGGTGCCCCTTTTGGTAGGGAGTGGTGGACATTTGGTCAATGCTACAAGGGTAGTCTTATCAGATATCCTCTTGCTTAACATAGCTTCCCTGTCATGTCCCACAGATTCAGAAGGTAATGGTTAGCCTTGGCGATTACCTCGGCTCCTCTTGCCACGCTTGCATCGGGGGAACCAATTTGCGGAGTGAAATAAGCACCCTGACGGCGAAAACGCCTCACATCGTCGTGGGCACGCCCGGCCGGGTGTTCGACATGCTGAACCGTGGACACTTGTGTATGCAGCATCTGCTATTGTGCTTGTTTTCTTTTTATTTCATAAATTGGTGAATTTTGAAAGTCATTTGGTTCAGTGACCATTTGAATGATCGTTTTAAGGTCATTTTCCCCGCTAGAGTGGGGGTTAGCCTGGCGGGCCCCATGACAATCATAGTTCCCTGTTTGAGGCAATGTTTTTATGGCCGGATGCCCTTCCTGACGCCAACCCTTGGTCACGCTCTTAGGATGCGCAGGGATACGGTGTACCTATTCTAAATCGGGGTACACACCGTGATCATTCATCCCAGCAAGCTGGTACTCAATTTGCCGACCTCGGAAGGATGACAGGCTGAGTCAACCCCCTTGGCGTTAATTCAGCGATCGACTGGGATTCGAACCCAGGATCCTAGGATCCCAAGCCGGCACCCTAACCGCTAAGCCAACACCAGGCTAAAGTGACCATTCAGTGACCATTTAGTGAAGGTAAATCTTTAGTGGTGCTTTAGTACTTGTGGTCTGTACCACGCAGCACCCAAGTGCATCAAGATGTTTGTGCTGGATGAGGCAGATGAGATGCTGAGTCGGGGCTTCAAGGACCAGATTTACGAGATCTTTCAAAAGCTCAACTCTAACATACAGGTGCGAACACATTGACTCGCCAAATGTTTTGAAACAACCATGCCAACCTTTGTGACGCAGCTTTGTCATCGTACACCTGCATTGATGATGCATGCCCTCTCTTCCTTTGATTACTTTAGGTAGTTCTGTTGTCGGCTACCATGCCTGCGGAGGTGCTTGACGTCACCACGAAATTCATGAGAGAGCCAGTGCGCATCCTCGTCAAGAAAGAGGAGCTCACTTTGGAGGGTATCAAGCAGTTCTACATTAATGTAGAGAGGGAGGTGTGTTTTGTGTTTGGAATGGAAGGATGTGTGAGTGATTTGATTATAATTGTGTTTTAAGCTTTTACTGGCTGCATGCCGTGTCTCAAACTTGATCGTTGCGTTGGATGCAGCCTTTAATCGCTAATCTCTGGAGGCCTCTTGTTGAAGCCTGGAATTCATTCTCCAGTGTTGATGCATCTTTGCCTTACAAATTTGCGGAAATGATTGAGGGGTGAGATGATGGTGACCTCTGGGTGCACAGGAGTGGAAATTGGACACCTTGTGTGATCTCTATGAGACGCTGACAATCACCCAAGCAGTCATATTCTTGAATACCCGACGCAAGGTAGACTGGCTCACCGAGAAGATGCAGGCGAGAGACTTCACAGTCTCGGCCATGGTACGCACTCGCCTACATTCTCCTGTGCTTTGTTGCAGTTCTGCCTTGGGGTCCCTTGTTTGATGGCCTATTCTAATCTGGTATGTCCATAGCACGGTGACATGGACCAGAAGGAACGTGACCTAATCATGAGAGAATTCCGCTCAGGGTCGAGCCGTGTACTCATCACGACTGATCTGCTGGTGAGTTTTAGTCCATTTGCTGCAAAAGTTTTTATTTTTTATTTTTTTCCCCCATCGTGTTTATTCTGTTTTGTCAGCAATTAATTTACCTGTTTTTAATGATTTTTATTTATTTATTATTAGGTTTACTCTCCATGAAATGGAGAGTAACCTATTATTACTGCTAGAGTTTTTCTTATTATTATTAGGTTTACTCCATGAAATGGAGAGTAACCTATTACTGCTAGAGTTTTTCTTATTATTATTATTATTCTTCCGCCCTATTTTGCACCTCTGAAAACTTCATAATTAATGTTCTTAGCAACCGCTGGTCGGATTGACAGGGAATTTTCATCAAATGATCGTCTTGGCTCCTATAATTTTATAATGCTAATTATGACGTCATAAGTCACGTGGTATGGGCGCCATCTTGTAAAACAAATTCAACTTTTCCCCTCTATCTCCGAAACAGCTCAATGGAAAAATTAGAGGAATGGCTCATTCTAAAGAACTCTTCAACGGGAACAAAAGACATGTGTATCGAGTATATTAAAAATGCTAACGTTGAGGTTGGAATTCGTCAAACAAAAAATTTTATCCCCCGAAAATGGGATTTTTTCCCCAGATGCTTAGTTAAAAAAAACTCAGATTGCAAAAAATTTCGAAGTCATACGTCACATGGTTCGGCCGCCATCTTGTTTTCCGTGAAAAACACAAAAAACCCCTTTTCTCCGCAACGGCTGAACGGATCGAGCCCAAACCTGGCATGCGTATTCGCATACCCATGACGAACAAAAAAGTCAGCGAGCACGATGTCATCCGACACATGGTTTCAGAGTTATGACGTTTTAAAGCTCAAACTAGAAATGGTATCACCTCCATAATTTGTGTAGATATCGAGTGGAAACTTTACACAAATGTTCCTCATGGGGGGGTTGTTTCAATGAGAAGTTTTGATAAGTCACATGGTTTGGCTGCAATAAATAATGGAATTTAAATTTTAAAAAGCTTGTACCTCTTGAACCACTGCATGGATCGACTTGAATTTTTAATGCAATGTATCTCATCAAGCGGAACAAGTGTGCAAAATTTCAAGATGATTGGATGTATGGTCTCGAAGCTATGTCTTTATTGTTGAAAGAAGAAGAAACACACCATTTTGTCCTTCCAGGCCACGTCTCCCAGTGCTATTGCCATTTTAAGTTTTAATTTCCTTTAAAAAACATTTTCTCTGCAATAATTGGGCCGATTGAGATAAAATTTTCACCAAAGGAGGGACTCGGTCTGTAGAATATTTTAATGGTAATTATGACGTCGCAGGTCACGTGGTTCGGCCGCCATAGTTTTTCGTGAAAACACGAAAACCCCTTTTTCTCTGCAACGGCTGAACAGATCGAGGCCAAACTTTGCAAGCAGAATCGCATGCCCATGACGAACAAAAAAGTCAGTGAGCATGACGTCATGCGTCACATGGTTTCAGAGTTATGACGTTTTTAAGCATGAACCTTTAAAACCTAGCTCCTCCCTCATTTTTTATCCAATCGAGGAGAAACTTCACGGATCTGTTCAGCATGTCAGTCTACTAAAATGTCATTTTAGAATTTGCGATAGGTCACGTGGTTTGGCAGATAACGTTAATTAAACGAAAATATTTTTAAAAAATGGATATCTCTTGAATCGCTTTATTGATCGACGTGAAACTTCATACTATAGTAGAAGTCATGAAGTGTAACAAGTGTGCAAAATTTCAAGATGATTGGATGTACGGTCTCGAAGCTATGTCTTTATTGTTGAAAGAAGAAGAAACCTACCATTTTGTCCTCTCAGACAATGATCACGACAACGCGATCTCCCGCGGTCATTTGAACCTCAAATAAAATTTCAATTGCAGATTTCTCAACAGGTGAGGCATTTTAACAAACGAATGAAACAGATTTGGTGAAATTCAGATTTTTTTTTTAATCGATCGCAATTCACACAGTTGTTAGAAAACTAAAGAAGAAGAAGAAGAATCGTTTTGTCCTTCCAAGACGTGATCAGTCACAGGATCTCCCGCGGTCATTTCAACCTCAAATGAAATTCCAATTGAAGATTTGTCAATAGATGAGGTCTATTAACAAAGGAATGAAACTGATTTTTTAAAACTCGATCGCATTTCACTCAAAGTTATGAGCTACTGAAGAAGAAGATTTCCTTCCAGGACGTGATCATTATCACACGATCTCCCGCGGTCATTTCAACCTCAAATGAAATTCAAATTGCAGATTTGTCAATAGGGGAGGCATATTAACAGACGAATGAAACAGATTTGCTCAAATTCTGATTTTTAAAAATCGATCGCATTTCACAAAGTTTGAGGTGCTAAAGAAGAAGAAGAATCGTTTAGCTTCTCAGATAAAATAAATAATTTTGTCTGCAATTTCAGGTTAATTTTCTTTTTTAAATGGCTTTTTCTGCAATCGGTGCATGGATTGACGTGTGGGTGTGGGGGGGGGAGGGATGTGTGTGTGTGTGTGGGTGGGGGGGGTTGGTGTGTGTTAGGGGTGGGGTGGGTGGGGGTATGTGTGTGTGGGGGGGGGGGGGGGTGGGTGTGTGTGTGTGGAGGGGTGGATATGTGTGTATGTGGGGTGGAGGGGTGTATGTGGGGGGGGGGGGGGGTGGAGGGGTGTGCGTGTGGGGGGGGGGGGAATATGTGTGTGTGTGGGTGTGTGTGAATGTCTGTGTGTGTGTGGGTGAGGGGGGGTGGATGTGTGTGTGTGGATGTCTGTGTCTGTGTATGTGTGGAGGTGGGGTGTGTGTGTGTGGGGGGAGGGGTGTGGGGGTGTTTGTGTGGGTGTGGGGGGGGGGGGGGTTGGGGTGTGTGTCTGGAGGAGGGGGGGGGGGTTGGGTGTGTGTGTGTGTGTGTGTGTGTGTGTGTGTGTGTGTGTGTGTGTGTGTGTGTGTGTGTGTGTGTGTGTGTGTGTGTGTGTGTGTGTGTGTGTGTGTGTGTGTGTGCGCGCATGTGGAGGGAGGGTGAGTGTGTGTGTGTGTGGATGTCTGTGTGTGTGTGGGGAGGGGTGGATATGTGTGTATGTGGGGGGGGGGGTGTTGGTGTGTGCGTGTGGAGGAGGGGGGGGGTTGGATGTGTGTGTGTGTGTTAGGGGTGGGGGGGAGTGTTTTGTGTTGTGGGGGTGTGTTGTGTCGTTGTGGGGGGTGGGGGAGTGGATATGTGTGTATGTGGGGGGTGTGCGTGTGGAGGAGGAGGGGTTGGATGTGTGGATGTGCGTGTGTGTGGAGGTTGGAGGGGGTTGGGGTGGATATGTGTGGAGGTTTGGAGGGGGTTGGGGTGTGCGTGTGGAGGAGGGAGGGGTGTGTGTGTGTGTGTGTGTGTGTGTGTTTGTGGGGGTGGGGGTGTGTGTGGGGGGGTGTTTGTGTGTGGGTTTTGGGGGGGGTGGATATGTGTGTATGTGGGGGGAGGGGGTGGGGTGTGCGTGTGGAGGAGGGGTGTGGGGGTGTTTGTGTGTGTGTGTTAGGGGTTGGGGGGGATGTGTGTGTGTGTGGGGGGGGGGGGGGGGGATGTGTGTGTTTGTGTGTGTGTTGGGGGTGGGGGGATGTGTGTGTGTGTTAGGGGTGGGGGATTTGTGTGTGTGTTAGGGGTGGGGGATTTGTGCGTGCGTGTGTGTGTGTGTTGGGGGTTGGGGGGATGTGTGTGCGTGTGTTGGGGGTGGGGGGATGTGTGCGTGTGTTTGTGTGTGTGTGTGTTAGGGGTGGGGGGGATTTGTGTGTGTGTGTGTGTGTGTGTGTGTGTGTGTGTGTGTGTGTGTGTGTGTGTGTGTGTGTGTGTGTGTGTGTGTGTGTGTGTGGGGTGGGGGGATGTGTGCGTGTATTTGTGTGTGTGTGTTAGGGGTGGGGGGGATTTGTGTGTGTGTGTTGGGGTGGGGGTGGGGGGGGGTGGAGAGATGTTTGTGTGTGTGTGTGTATGTAGGGGGAATGTGTGTGTGGGGGGGATGTGTGTGTGGGGATGTGTCTTGGGGGGTGGGGTGGAAGGGGATGTGCGTTTGTGTGGATATGTGTGTGTGGAGGGAGGTGTGTGTGTGTGTGTGTGTGTGTGTGTGTGTGTGTGTGTGTGTGTGTGTGTGTGTGTGTGTGTGTGTGTGTGTGTGTGTGTGTGTGTGTGTGTGTGTGTGTGTTTGGGGTGGGGTGTGTTTGTGTATGTGTGTGGGGGGGGGGGGGGAGGGATGGGTGTGTGTGTGTGGAGGGGGGGTTGGTGTGTGTGTGTGGAGGGGTGTGCGTGTGGGGGGAGGGGTGTGTGTGTGTGTGTGTCGGGGTTGTATCCAAGGGGGTTGTGTCAAAGCATGTCCAATGAAAGTGGGGTTGTATCAAAAGTGGGGTTGTATCACAAGTGGGGTTGTATCAAAAGTGGGTGCGAGTAAACCGGTCATCACTGCCAGCAGTTTTAAAGTGGCAGTTCTAGTTATTATTATTATTCTGCCGCCCTATTTTGCACCTCCGAAAACTTCATAATTAATGTTCTCAGCAACCGCTGGTCAGATTGACAGGAAATTTTCATCAAATGATCGTCTCGGCTCCAAGAATTTTTTACTGCTAATTATGACGTCATAGGTCACGTGGTGTGTGCACCATCTTGTAAAACAAATTCAACTTTTCCCCTCTATCTCCGAAACGGCTCAATGGAAAAATTTGAGGAATGGCTCATTCTAAAGAACTCTTCAATGGGAACAAAAGACATGTGTATCGAGTATATTAAAAATGCTAACGTTAAGAGGTTAGAATTCGTCAAACAAAAAATTTTCTCCCCCGAAAATGGGATTTTTTTCCCACATGCTTCGTTAAAAAAACTCAGTTTGCAAAAAATTGCGGTCATACGTCACATGGTTCGGCCGCCATCTTGTTTTCGTGAAAAAACACAAAAACCCCTTTTTCTCCGCAACGGCTGAACGGATCGAGCCCAAACTTGGCATGCGTATTCGCATACCCATGACGAACAAAAAAAGTCAGTGAGCACGACGTCATCCGACACATGGTTTCAGAGTTGTGACGTTTTAAAGCTGAAACTAGAAATGGTGTCATCTCCATCATTTGTGGAGATATCGAGTGGAAACTTTACAGAAATGTTCCTCATGGGGGGATGTTTCATCGTTACTTGAGACGTTTTGATAAGTCACATGGTTTGGCCGCAATAAATAATGGAAGGTAAATTTTAAAAAGCTTGTAACTCTTGAACCACTGCATGCATCGAATTGAATTTTTAGTGCAATGTAGCTCATCAAGCGGAACAAGTGTGCAAAATTTCAAGATGATTGGATATACGGTCTCGAAGCTATAAGTCTTTATTGTTGAAAGAAGAAGAAACACACCATTTTGTCCTTCCAGGCCACGTCTCCCAGTGCTATTGCCATTTTAAGTTTTAATTTCCTTTAAAAAACATTTTCTCTGCATAATAGGGCCGATTGAGATTAAAAAAATTCACCATAGGAGGGACTCGGTATGTTGAATATTTTAATGGTAATTATGACGTCGCGGGTCATGTGGTTCGGCCGCCATATTGTTTTTCGTGAAAACACGAAAACCCCTTTTTCTCTGCAACGGCTGAACAGATCGAGGCCAAACTTTGCAAGCAGAATCACATACCCATGACGAACAAAAAAGTCAGCGAGCATGACGTCATGCGTCACATGGTTTCAGAGTTTTGACGTTTTTAAGCATGAACCTTTAAAACCTAGCTCCTCCCTCATTTTTGATCCAATCGAGGAGAAACTTCACAGATCTGTTCAGCATGTCGGTCTACTAAAATGTCATTTTAGAATTTGCGATAGGTCACGTGGTTTGGCAGATATCGTTAATTAAACGAAAAAAAAAATTTTTTAAATGGATATCTCTTGAATCGCTTTATTGATCGACGTGAAACTTCATACTATAGTAGAAGTCATGAAGAGTAACAAGTGTGCAAAATTTCAAGATGATTGGATGTACGGTCTGGAAACTAGAAGTTGTTATTGCCTGAAGAAGAAGAACCACAACACTTTTTTTTGACCAGGCCATATGACATAACCACCTCACGAGCTAAGGGTAGCTCGAAATTAAATTGTCTTCGGATTTGGCAGTCGCTAGAGGGTGTTGACATTCGAATGCAACAAATCTGGGCAAATTGTGATGAATTTTCGTAAAACTACACGATATTGTCATTTACATTGGAAAATAACATTGTAAAACTCTCCGCCGCCTCGGCTTATTTCTCGCTCTGAAATTCATCCTGTCTTCAATTTTCAAGAGAAAGAGAGGTATCTGCAAGCAATGGTGACCTTTATTTGGTGGAAATCCGATGGAAAATGACGAAGTTATTCAAAATCTAACATTTTAAATGGATCGCATTTCCAAATTGAATTCTTCCTCAGGTAAAATATCCACACGTGCAGGCACACCTTACGGCGTCAATTTGGCTCCGATTTCAAATCGGATTTCGATTGTCGTATTGCCTCGGATGAGTTAACAAAATACCACAACAAATTTGGTGACGATCATGAAAAATTTGACCAAGTTCGATCGACGGGATACTTCGTTCTTACGCTGACATACGCACGGGCCACGGATGACGTCATGCCGCGGCATGACGGTCTTCCACGGGTGCACCAGCCCTTTGTCAGTCAGTATGTGGGGAAGTCTGGAGACACGGTTTTACCAAATGAACCCTTTCTTTAGCAGTTGGATTTTGATTCGCTTTTGATCAAAATCTGATTCGTCGGACAAAAAAAGTCGGACAACTGATTAGATTTTGACATTAAAGCTCAAATATCACATACTAATATGACTACAACATACTACGACTAAAACATACTACGACTACAACATACTAATACTACCACAACATACTAATACTACTACAACATACTTATACTACTACAACATGCCATTACTACTACAACATACTCTTACTGCTACTACAACATATTACATACTACAACTACAACATACTACTACTACTACATACTACTACTACAACATACTACTACTACAACATACTACTACTACAAACTACATACTACAACTACAACAAACTACATACTACTACTACAACATACTACTACTACAACATACTACTACTACTACAACATACCACATACTACGACTACAAACTACATACTACTACTACCACATACTACTACTACAACATACTACATACTACTACTACAACATACTACTACTACAACATACTACAACTACAAACTACATACTACTACTACCACATACTACTACTACAACAAACTACATACTACTACTACAACATACCACATACTATGACATACTACTACTGCAACAAACTACATACTACTACTACAACAAACTACATACTACTACTATAACAAACTACATACTACTACTACAACATACTACTACTACATACTACATACTACTATGACAACTTGGCACAACTACTACCACTACATACTACTACCGCTTCCTACTACCACAACATACTACTACTACCGACATACATACTACCACAACATACTACTACTACCTACATACATACTATCGACATACATACTACCTACATACATACTACCTACATACATAATACCTACATACATAATACCTACATACTTACTACCTACATACATAATATCTACATACCACTAATACCACTACATAATACTACTTACATACTTGCTACCTACATACATACTACCTACATTCATACTACCTACATTCATACTACCTACATAATACTACCTCCATAAATACTACCGACATACATACTTGTTACATTCTTACTACCCACATTCTTACTACCCACATTCTTACTACCTACATACTTACGACCTACATACATAATACCGACATACATACTACTACCACTACATGCATACTACCTACATACATACTACTACTACCACTACATACATACTACCTCCATACTACTACTACCACTACATACATACTACCTCCATACTACTACTACCACTACATACATACTACCTACATACATACTACCTCCATACTACAACTACCACGACATACATACTACCAAGATACATATTAGCTGCATACAACTACTACACTACATACTTACTACTATTCATACTACCACTACATTCTTACTATCTACATACTTACTTCCTTCATGCCTATTATCTACATACTTACTACCTTCATACCACATACTGAATTTATGCTATTATACATAGAAAAGAAGTTGGTCAGAGTGAAAAGTTTCACAGGCTCCATTTTCGTGTTTGGACCCGGAAATAGAATTATGACGCGGCGTGTTACGCCACGGCTTTACCAAGAGGATTGTGTCGGCCTTCCGGTTAAGGTGAATATACTTCCGGTTCAAATATGTGGAACTTCGGATTTCTTTTTGCATTTTACATTCATTAATAAGCCTTTAATAATGACATCTGACCATGTATATTATTTTGACATTTCGTGTTAATATTCACGGATCATCCCTTGGTTAATTTGAGAAGCATATATTGGTCTTCTCATGGCACGTGGTGCCATCCGATGACGTGTGAGTTCTTCGAGTTTGATTTTCAAATGCGGTAAAGACGGGCGTTTTTGCACGATTCCTTACCTGCTTTGCAAATCCGATTCTCGAGCCGTTTTCACGTTTACGTGTGCGTGTGAATTCTCCAAGAGGCGTTTTCCAATATCAGGTAACCATCACTTTTGTACGATATAATGTTTGATATAACAGACTTGTATCGGCTCGTCCCAGCGATTGGGAACATGAACGGCGGCCATATTCCCAATCGCTCGCCATTTTTTTTAGTTCCTTGTCTTTAGACTTTAACTACTTTTGGCATTATTTAAGATATTTTCGTTGTTAAATGATGCCCTTTTATGAACGACTGAACGTGATGTGTATTGTTAAACTCGATAAATGACGATTTATCACCAAACAAAGCAAAGAATTTGTTTGGATGGAGTTTGTTAGCGAGAGGTCGTTATTGGGTGAAGAAGAAGAAGAAGTGGAAACGCAACACTTTTTCTTTAGTTTGTCGAGAGTGGGGAATTATTTAATTATCACACTACAGAACATGCAAGGAGCACACGGAGCGAACTTACGGGGTAATTTGAACTTCAAATACAATTCTAATTTTAGGTTTGTCAATCGCTCAGGTATATTCACACAGGACCAAACAGATTTGGCGAAATTTCAACTATTTTTGACGAAAATATGCATCACACCATCGCATTTTCTCTGGAGAAGCTGGAAGTTTTTCGTGTGTGTGTGTGTGTGTGTGTGTGTGTGTGTGTGTGTGTGTGTGTGTGTGTGTGTGTGTGTGTGTGTGTGTGTGTGTGTGTGTGTGTGTGTGTGTGTGTGTGTGTGTGTGTGTGTAGGAGTGGAGTGTGTGTGTGTGTGTGTAGGAGTGGAGTGTGTGTGTGTGTGTGTAGGAGTGGAGTGTGTGTGTGTAGGAGTGGAGTGTGTGTGTGTAGGAGTGGAGTGTGTGTGTGTGTGTGTAGGAGTGGAGTGTGTGTGTGTGTAGGAGTGGAGTGTGTGTGTGTGTAGGAGTGGAGTGTGTGTGTGTGTAGGAGTGGAGTGTGTGTGTGTGTAGGAGTGGAGTGTGTGTGTGTGGAGGAGTGGAGTGTGTGTGTGTGTGGAGGAGTGGAGTGTGTGTGTGTGTGTGTGTGGAGGAGTGGAGTGTGTGTGTGTGTGTGTGTGGAGGAGTGGAGTGTGTGTGTGTGGAGGAGTGGAGTGTGTGTGTGGAGGAGTGGAGTGTGTGTGTGGAGGAGTGGAGTGTGTGTGTGGAGGAGTGGAGTGTGTGTGTGGAGGAGTGGAGTGTGCGTGTGTGTGGGGGGGGGGGGGGGGGGGGGATATGTGTGTATGTGGGGGGGGGGGGGTGTGCGTGTGGAGGAGGGGGGGGGGTTGGATATGTGTGTGTGTGGGGAGGGGTTGGGGTGTGCATGTGGAGGAGGGGGGGGGATGGGTGTGTGTGTGTGTGTGTGTGTGTGTGTGTGTTGGGGGTGGGGTGGGGAGATGTGTGTGGGTGTGGGTGTGGGGGGGCGGGTGGATATGTGTGTGTGTGGAGGGTGTTTGTGTGTGTGCATGTGTGTTCGGGTTGGGGGGGGTGGGGGGATGTGTGTGTGTGTGTTAGGGGTGGCGGGGTGTGTGTGTGTGTGTGTGTGTGTGTGTGTGTGTGTGTGTGTGTGTGTGTGTGTGTGTGTGTGTGTGTGTGTGTGTGTGTGTGTGTGTGTGTGTGTGTGTGTGTGTGTGTGTGCGTGTGTGTGTTGGGGGTGGGGGGGGATGTGTGCATGTGTGTGTGTGTTGGGGGTGGTGGTGGGAGGATGTGTGCATGTGTTTGTGTGTGTGTATGTGGGTGGGGGGTAGGGGTAATGTGTGTGTGGGGATGTGTGTGTGTGTGTGGGGGGGGGGGGGGTGTGGGGGTGTGTGTCGGGGGATGTGTGTGTGGAATGTGTCTTGGGGGGAGGGGGATGCACGCTTGTCTGGATATGTGTGTGGGGGGAGGGGTGTGCGGGTGTTTGTGTGTGTGTATGTGTGTTAGGGTTGGGGGGGGGGGGGTGGGGGGATGTGTGTGTGTGTGTGTGTGTGTGTGTGTGTGTGTGTGTGTGTGTGTGTGTGTGTGTGTGTGTGTGTGTGTGTGTGTGTGTGTGTGTGTGTGTGTGTGTGTGTGTGTCAGGGTTGTATCCAAGGGGGTTGTGTCAAAGCATGTCCAATGAAAGTGGGGTTGTCGCAAAAGTGGGGTTGTATCAAAAGTGGGTGCGAGTAAACCGGTCATCATTGCCAGAAGTTTTAAAGTGGCAGTTCTAGTTATTATTATTTTTGTATTTTTAATCCCGTTGCTGAATGTCTGTTTCATATCTTTGTACCAACTTTAGGCCAGAGGGATTGATGTACAACAAGTATCCCTGGTTATCAACTACGACTTGCCAACTAACCGAGAGAATTACATCCACAGGTACGTGCGCGTCCCTGTTTCTCACGGTCGGGTCTCACATAAAACCATTACCTGTGATGCACGCCAAACCTCTGTCACTCAGTGGGTTAACTTTTTATTTTATTCATTTAGTCTGAAATTTTGGTTTAGTCAAGCAACCCCCCTTCCACTTCCGATGGTGTTTTTATCATATCAAGTTGATGGATTAAAATGCCGTTGACCCAAATAATTCTGCCATTCTGAATCCAATCCCATCATTTCCTCCTAGGATCGGCAGAGGAGGGCGATTTGGACGTAAGGGTGTCGCCATCAACTTTGTGACGACCGAAGACAAGCGAATCCTACGCGATATCGAGTCGTTCTACAACACTCAAATTGAGGAGATGCCCATGAATGTGGCTGACCTCATCTGAGAGAATCCTTTTCCCCTTGCACTCTCTACCAGGTTCATGTGCAAAACCACAAGTTTTGCAGTGGGGGACGGGAGAGGGGATGTGGAACTTTGAGAATCAGGGGCTCGTGATTAAGTACAACAATAAATGTCATTGCAAGATGACAGACAAAAATAAAATGCATCTACCTGGGGATACCTGGCTGGGGGAAGGGGAAGGGCTGGGGGGAAAATAATAGAAAACTTGAGGTGGAAGGAAAAAATGAAAAGTGAAAATAAAATATAAAAAAAAAAGTGAGGTGAGGGTGACTGGGACTTGCCTGACTCCGATTCTGCCCAAACTTTGCCATTCGATCTTCCTGGGTGTGTTTTGTGTGTGCATTCTCTCCTTGCTGGCTGGTCTCGATTGTTCTTATTTTGTGGCCATCTCTACCCATGCCTCCTTAGGCCATCCATCTTGTTTCCCAACCCCATTTTTCCTTTTGATGTTTGCCTCCATACCTGGTAAGGCTTGACTGCACAATACAAAATGTATGAAGGACAAATAAAGTTTTCTACACCACTAAGGTGTCGGATTCTCACCTTTGTACAGCTAGCTACAGCTTCTATAAGATATTGTTTATTATCTGACAGCTTTTTGGGAAAAAAAGAAAAAACCAGGAAATTGTTGGGCAGGGGATATTGCAATCGGCTTCTGTCTGTCCTGGCACGCTATTTCCGAAACGGTTTTGCAGAAATTCAGCAAACTTGCTAATTGTGATCACCACATGGCAAGAAAGTAAGAGCAGTGTCATTTTGCCCCCTCCCTCCTGGGGTGAGGTCACATGGTCAAATGCCAAAAAAAAAAAAACTATTGTGGGCACATTGTTAAAAAAAAATTCTATCAAACTTTCCACCGTATATGCAATCGACATTGCCGGATGGCCAAAATATATAATGCTTTTTGGATTTGACCCCTGGTTCATACCCCAGGGGATGAGGACTTATGGTCACAGGGATCAAAATGGAGATTTTAACGCAAACTTTGATATTGGGTCATTCCTGGTGGAACTTTTTGCCATCTTTCAACTTTGTTTTGGGTGGAGATTTACGATGGCATGCCATCAACTTCACTCTCGTTTCGTTTGGATCAATTTGGTCATCTTTGTCTTTGAGTGAAATTTGCTTTATTAGCCCCCTAACGGTTTCACCGGAGGGGACTGTAGGTTTGCTCTCTGTCTGTCCGTCCCACCTGTGGTTTTTCAGACCTTTTCCCCATACCCTTTAACATTAAACTGGGAATTGGGACATGGCTTTATAAGTTAACAGAAAAAGTTTGTGTTTCAGGACATTTACAGTTTCAGGCTGATCTTTGCATTGGTAACAAGTTAAGCCCCTCCGTTTTGATTACCAGCCACACAAACTGTCACAATACCTCACTTGAATGTTTTCTATTAGCTGAGCTAAAAATGATAGAAATAATCTGAAACTGGAAGTTATTCTGTAGTTTTGCATATCTAAAACAATTTGTCCCACTGTATTTGGCTCACAAATTGCTGAGTGCCTGGAGCAAGAACATTCATTGTGATGTGTAGGGGACATGCATTGCAATGCAATTCTCGGTGTGCTTGTTTTGGATGGCTTCAAGTTAACGATGTGTTGTGCAGGTTTTCTAGGAACTGAAGCTCCACTATATTTGCCAGTTCTTAACTCGTGTAACTATAAGACGAGTTCATTCGTACCATCTTAGTCCTGTTAATCGGCCATGTAAGAAGTTACATTGTTGCATTACTAAAATCTAGGCTCTCTGCTCACCTTCACGCTTTCATTCCTCGTTTTCCCACCTCTGGAACAAACTCCCTCACTCTCTTCAATCCCACTCCTCCCTCCAGGTCTTCAAAACAGCTGTTCACCACCTTCTCTTATCTTCCCCCATCCAAAACTATGATCTTTTATACTCCTGTTAATCCACCCCAAACCCACCTCCTGCAGATCCCCTGCTTTCCTTCCTGAAAGCCCCTGTGGTGTCCTTCGTTATCCCATGTACCATGCCCAGCCCTCTCCCTATTCCCTACTGTTGTTTTCCTCTCACCTCCCCCCCCCCCCCCCCTCTCCCCCTCTTGTCTCCTGGTCCCTTTGTTATATGTTCTGCGTATTTGCTCTTGTATGAGCCGTGAAAACGTATACAAAAAAAAAATTGTGCTTTCATCTTGACTATTGTAGGTGTTATCGCTAGCAGCATGAAATTCCTGCATTGGAGTAGCGACCCATCTTGAATTGGTTGTGGTCTTAAAACGTTTCTCAACTAGTGACACCTTGAAGCTTTGAGTGTGGGCCTCTCACCATTGTTGTTTCTGTTGTTAGAATTAACTAGTCTTGCCAGTGTCGGTGGACAAGTATAACAATTGATTGAATCGACGGAAGGTTAATGCTCGCACAATTTCATCCATTATTATTAAATTGTACTTACTCCATAAACATACTCCTAAAAGTAGACAGGTTAGGATTCATGACCATAATGTGGGGAGATGTGGCTTGACCATGATCCTCCATTAACATGCTGTTTTTGCATGGTTTTCAGATCGTTTGGGATGCCACTTTTTATATGTACTTTGTCGATGTGGAAACGATGCTCATCATTTCCAAGACTAGTCCAGTCGAATATGTTGGGTGTGACATTCTTTAAGGGTCCATCTATTTAAATTAAGTGTGCATGTTTGGGAGGATGGGGGTGGGCTCAACTAGGTAAAGAGGAGGTGATAGGGAGGACAGGGAAGGGGCTTAAGGGGTCGGAGGGAGTGGTGATTTTGTGCCATATTTGCGTATTTGGGTGATTTTGTGATAATTATGGCACCATGGCCTCTTTTTGGGGGGGGGGGGGGATATAGCAGGCTGTGCTTTATTCCTTGACCAAATTACATCGAAGATGTAACCCTAACCTTTTAAATGAGGTAAGGAGGCTTTTTATTTGGTTTGGGGTACATTGTTTTCTCGCATAGGTCGGGGTAGTCATCTCTTGTGTACATGTCTTGTTTTTTCCTCAACAATCCTCAAAGAAGTTCTGTCCCTCAAGCTTTTGGGACTCTCTATCTGCCATGATCTTTCCTGGGAAAGCCACATTTGCAAGCTGGCCTCCACAGCCAGTCGCCGACTTGGCATCCATCCTCCATTGTGCGGTCATTCCTTGGCACGACTGATGGAGTTCCCTTCCTCTGGGCTGGTGATCCTGCCTCACACCTAACTCAGCCTCACACTGCAGAAACCAAGGTGCTTAGGATCATTGGTATCTCCCACGATGAAGCTGATTCTGAGGGCCTTTCACTGTCTCACTGCAGGCAGGTTGGTGGTCTTTCTGTCTTCTACCGACTCCTCTCCGGCCTCGCTCCCCCAGCTCTGTCTGTGCTCTGTCCCTCAAATAGTCCTACAGGTCACACAAGATCTGCCAGCAACCCTCTTGTGGTTAAACTGCCACAATCAAGACTCTCTGCTCACCTTCACTCTTTCATTCCCCTTTTCTCCCGCCTCTGGAACAGACTCCCTCACTACCTTCAATCCCACTCCTCCCTCCAGGTCTTTAAAACAGCTGTTCACCACCATCTCTTATCTTCCCCCATCCAAAACCTTGATCTTTTCTACCCCTGCTAATTCACCCCAGATACCCCTTTTTGAAATTCCAACTTCTTTCCTGGAAGTCCTTGCAGTGTCCATGTGTTTTATACCTCTCCCACCTCCCCCCAAGCCCTCTTCCTCCCATATTTCTCTCGATGTCCCTGCTCTCAAATGTTGTTTGTGTCCTTCCCCCTCTCTCCCCCTCTCTCCCCATCTTGTCTACTGTTCCCCTTTGTGTTTTATGTGTCGGTTTGACTTTTTGTATGATTAATGTTAGCTCTTTCATGAGCCTCGATCTTGTATACAAAAAAAAAAAATAATGTGAAATTTGGTACAAGTATGTGTAATGATGCAAAGATAAACTGATTAGATTATGGGGTGAAGAGGTCAGAAGTCCCGTTAGGTTACTGAGCTCACTTATTCTGTTACCGAGCTAACCTGTGAACCAGTGATGGGATTTTGACCCAAACTTGGTGTACGTATATGTTACTAGCTGAAGTGCTTGCCATTGCCTGGGGAAATTTATTGCAATATGTTGTTTTGCATACAAGATCGAGGCTCGTGTAAGAGCTAACATTAATCACATAAAAACAAACTGACACATAAAACGTATGATAAAGGGAGCGGGAGACAAGATGGGGAGAGGGGGGGGGGGGGAAGTACAACAGTAGAGAACAGGGACATCGGGAGATCTGTGGGGACAGGGGCATTGGAATGGGGGGGGGGGGGGGGGGTGTAAGAGGTAAAAAAAAAAACTGACTGCTAGGACTTCCAGGAAAGAAGTCGGTATTTCAAAAAAAGTGGATCTGGGGTGAATTAACGGGGGTAGAAAAGATCAAGGAAAAAGCTTTGGTTTCAACAGCGTGAAGCCGAGCAAGGTATGAGGCAGGAGCGCCAGCCCAGAGGGGAGAACAGTATTCCATTGAGCTGTTGACGAAAGCTTTGTATGTGCTGAGGAGCTCAGGTGTGCCAAGGAAGGGCTTCGCACGACGGAGGATGCCCAGTCGGCGATTGGCTTTGGAGGCCAGCTTGGAAATGTGGTTTTCCCAGGAAAGATCATGGCAGATAGTTAGACCCAAAAGCTTGAGTGACAGAACTTCTTGGAGAGGATAGTTCAGAAAGTAGATGGGAGGGTTGTCCAGTCGGTCTTTTCGGAGAGACATAGTGAGAGTGTGAGATTTGTCAGGATTGAAAGACGTGTTCCACTTGTTTGACCAGTTTGATTTTGTCCAGGTCTGCAGAGAGTGAGGAGGTTGCAGATTGCCGATCTGAGGGATGAGGTATGGAGCGGCAGAGCGTGGAGTCATCAGCAAAGAGATAGTATTTTCCAGAGAGTCGGAGAGATCATTGATGAAGACCAGAAAAAGCACAGGGCCCAGAACGCTGCCTTGGGGAACTCCAGCCTGAACAGGAAGGGGAGATGAGAGAAGTCCATTCAGGGCCACACGTTGACCGACTAGAGAGGAAGCCCGCAAGCCATGCATGGAGATTTCCATGGATACCATAGGAGGAGAGTTTGATGAGCAGAGCGGGGTGCCAGACCGTATCGAAGGCATGTGACATGTCAAGGGAGACGGCTCTAATTTCCTGTTTGACATTGAGGACCTCCATCCATTATTGAGACAGCAGAAGCAGCATGTCCAGAGTAAAGTGACCTGGTCTGAAACCAAATTGATCAGAGATCAAGCCATTGGAGAAGAAGAATTTGATATCCGAAGCAATGATGGATTCCATGACTTTGCTGGTAATTGGGAGCAGGTTGATTGGTCCGTAGTTGCAAGGATCTGTTTTTTGTGTAAAGCGGAAATGTTGGCTGATTTCCAAGCTGATGGCAGATGACCTTGAGCAAAAGAGAGGGTGAAGAGAACAGAGAGGGTGTGAAAGAGCAGCAGAGCAGGATTTTAGGACCCGTGGGCTGATGCCGTCTGGTCTAGTTGCAGAATCTTAGTCGATGTTTGACAGAAACCTCTCCACCTTGTCAGGAGAGAAGGACACAGAGTCCAGGAGCAGCTGGGTCCGACTGGGTAAGGTGGGTACAGAGAGAGACGGGTTTGGGACACAAGATTTTGAGGCAAACACAGAGTTGAGGCATTCAGCTTTTTCACGTGCAGAGTCAGCTGTGTAGCCGTTTGAGGTAAGGGAGGGTATGGAGGGAGATCAAACACCAGAAACATATTTGACCAGATGCCACCAGGATTTCGAAGAGGGAGACAGGTTTGAGAGATCAGTCTTGAGACTGGAGAGATATTGTTTCCTGGCTCTCCTGAAGGTGGACACACTTGTTCTGGGCTTTGTAAAAGGAAATGAGATTACCTTCCGTTGGATTTGCCTTCCAGGAGGCGAAGGCAAGTTGTTTCAGGGCAACTGCCTCGCCACAAAGTTCCATGTACCATGGACGGGAGGAAGGGTATGACAACTGAAGACGAGATGGGATAAATCTGTGCATGAGAGAGAGAGAGAGAGCAGTTTACTCTGAAAGAATTCGCAGGAAGATTTGATGTCAGAGGCAGTAGAGATGGGAGACCAGTCCTGATGATTGATGGCTGCTTGAAGACCATGCCAGTTGGCCTGAGTGAAATGCCACTCGTCGACGCTGAGGAGTCTCTCTGAGAATGACCAGAGAGATGTCCACTTCAACAAGCATATGATCAGATGAACCGATTGGAGCAGAAAAAGAGCAGCAGAGAAGTTTGTGAGAACCAAGTCTAGAAGAGAAGATGCTGCGTTGACTGAGATCGAGGTTGGGAAATTGACAGATTGTGTCAGTCCCAGTTGGTCGCAGAAGTCATTTGCTGAGGAGCCATGGCTGATAAGAGGTACCCACACCTAGACAGTTGAAATCACCACATATGAGGAAGAGAGAGTTGGGATGAGTGTATAGAAGTTGGTCTATGTTGTCAGACAGGGAGATGTAAATGGAGTCATCACTGTTTGGTGGACGGGACAACACACATATGAACAAAAGGTGGGAGCGAAGGGGAAGCCGTAGCCAGAGGTACTCCTGGGGGTGAGGTGGAGAGAGGGCAGTGCAAGGAGAGTGAGGAAGAGTTTTTGATAAAGATAGCAACCCCACTACCAGGACGAGGCTCAAGTCTATCATACCGGAGGAGGGAGTAACCAGGGAGAGATATTAAGGAATCGGAGACATCTTGAAGGAGGAAAGTTTGTTGAGCAGATTAAGGCTGGTTTGTCAGAAGCAACCTGAATGGAGAGATCAATCAGGTTTGAGGTCTACACTGTTAAGGAAGAGGAAGGTGGAGCGTCGGATACAGGGGAGGGGAGGGGAGGGGTAGGGTAGGGTAAGATAAGAAGATGATGATGAGGAGGAGGTAGAGAGAGCTGTTGATAATGTGTCAGAGATTTCAGAAGAGCTAGGAGAAAGGGAAGGATGAGGAGGACAAAAGGTTTGATTGTGACTGGGTGAGGCACAGTGAGGTGTTGTGGGGGGTGGGCAGAGCAAGGAAGAAGGTTGGAGGAGATGGAGGTGAGAGTTGGAAGTGGGGAGGACACTTTGAAGAGGAGGGGTGAGGGGAGAATTGGAGGAAAAAGGAGGGTGGGGAGATTTGAAGGGGTGGTGGGGGGGGAGTTTTGGAGGTTAGTGGGGGAGTTCAGGAGAGGAGGGGTGAATTTGGATTTTAGAAAGTGTTGTACGATTAATGGGAAACAAACATTTATTGCAAAATGAGTTTGTGATTTTCGAGTCAGAGATCCGTTTGAAAACGTTGGAGGAGGGGTGGAATGCAGGTGAGTTTAGGGAATGTAGGAAGAAAGAACTAAGAGATGGAATTTTTATTTGAAATGGACATTTGGTGAGCAAATCGAAAGCAGCCTTTTAAAGAAGAAGAAAAGTGTGTTTCTAATATACAACAGAATTAGTCAGGTTCACTTTGTTAAATATAATTTCGTTCAAAATTTTGGGATTAGCAAACCTGTACATTTTTGGAATCATCAGAGCATGGAGAATCCGAAAATCAATGTTGGCATTTGCACAGACACCTGCATGGCCGCCATTTTGGATTTTCAAAATGGCCACCATAAAATACATATTTTGCGCTATCTCGGCTTCTAGTCAACCTCGAAACTTAATTAAATATGCTACTCCTATGTTTTCTGGGTCAAGGAATCCAATAAAGGCCTCAAAATAGTGCTCAGGATTATAGAAAAGCAACAAACAAAGGTAATTGAAAACCATTGTCTATATTTGTGATATAACTGTATTACATAATACATGACATTGCAAGTCCTTTGAAGTTATAGGTATGGGTTTATAAAGCAAGAAAGCAGCCTTGTTAGTATCAGATTGAACTACAAGTCCTATACACAGGATCTACTAGGTCTATACCATTCAGGAATATGCTTTTACAGATCTTCATCACTGTCCTGAGTGTCATTTTTGCAAAGGTGTCTACGCAAATGCCAACATTAATTTTTGGATTCTCCATGCTCTGAATATTCCAAAAATGTACAGTTTTGCTAATCTCCAAAAAATTTTAACGAAAAAACATCGTGAACTTGACTATAGAGGCTGAGGCGTGACCAATTACCCCCACAGATGGGGGTCTATAGTGTAGAGAACTGGGGGGAGTATTGTACCCCCACGTGGTGGTGTGACCATTCCCCATGATGGGGGGGGGGGGGGGGACCCATGAGCATTAGTTTAGGGGGATAGCATGGTTAGGCCCATGGAGAGGCCAGCAATGGTTGCCTCCATGGGGGCACCAAAAGTAGCTGAGGGAGGGCAAGGATCATTGTTATGGATCTAGAGAGACCATTGGGACTGAGATTTAAGTAGTGACCATGAACTGTAGAGGGGACGTAGAGAGTTTAGTTGGTTATTAAAGGGTGTGCATAGTTTAAAGGGACGACGAGGGAAGCACAAGTTTTAGGGGAAATCAGTTAGATAGATGATGCTGTGTGTGTGAGAATAAATGGAATTGTGTTGTGGTGTGAAAATAATTGGTGTGGAATGCGTGGTGCAAAGGATTGAATGGGGAGGGGGGGGATGGATCTCATTCACGGAGGCCCGGGGGTGGGGGGGATGGATCTCATTCACGGAGGCCCGGGGGTGGGGAGGGTAGTGTAAAGTTAGACAGAGGGTGTAGGTAAATTATAATGGATATTGACACCTGTGGTGCGGATTGTGGAAACGGTAGTGTTTTGTGAGGTGCATAAGGCAGTAGAATGGCTGGGCGTGTGGTTTGGTTGGTAGAGATGGTTGACCGAGGCACCCCGGTCACTGAGAGCTCGTCGGCCAGGTAAGGCCGTAGGTAGGCTCAGGGAGCCAGTTAGGTTAGCGTGTGAGTGGGGCCCGAGGATCCAGGGAAAGGACTCGGGTTGCCAAATGCCAAGGTGGGTGTTCCCCAAATGGGTGAGGAGTGTAGGCAAGCTCGGGAGGCAGCTCCAGTGGACGGGGATTGGGACTGTCCGAGTGAGGGCATGTCCCGGGCGATATAACTGTATTACATAATACATGATATTGCAAGTCCTTTGAAGTTATAGGTATGGGCTTATAAAGCAAGGGTAGACCCCCTGGCACGTAGACCTGCTGGTAGAGCCACACGACCCAGCCCTGAAATTGTGCAAGGGCACAGATAGAAAAATCGGGGGTTGAGACCCAAATTCGGAGGGCACCACAGTGTGGGCAATGGGAATTTGGGTTCTTAGAACCACATTGTTTAAAGAAGGCCGATTGGCATGGTGCGACCCTGGAGAGGTTAAATGTGGTAATAATGTTGGTGTTGTTTGGATTTGTGAGGACCCCTTCGCACCATCCACAGGGGATGAATTTTGCACCACGGGGCTCGATGTTTGATGGGTTTGATGCATCATGACGTGGGTATAAAACATTGTGTTTCATTCCACCTTTCATTCCTAGAACCTTGGGGGAGTTGGGTACAAATTTAGTATTAGAGGGGATGTTGGGAGAGAAGACGTAGAGACGAATTGTAAATACAAGGGGGCTAGGGTAGTGTAGTAGACGGTGGGGGTATGAACGGGTCAGGCCAAGCTCCAGTTCACTCTGCCGGCGTTTTTCTCACCGCACCAGGTATGGCATTACCTGGTTTGCCTTTGTTTTGCATGTGCCACTGTTGCCCTTTCCTTGTGCTCGTTGCACTTTGTCTTCCTCCCTGCCCCAGGACCATCATGAGGACTCACCCTGCCGTCGCAGCGTCTTGCTGCCATCTATCACCCACTATGGATCACTAGCTCTGTGGCCACACATTCCTGCTGTTGCAGCTCCTGGCTGCCCCCATCATCTTGCTGGGTGGACCACCTGTTGGGTGGCATTGATGCCACACCTTTGGACCACGTGTCAGTGGCCTTGTTCACGAAATAAAATGACCCATGTGTGGAAAGGTGAAAACTAGATGAGTTTGGCAGTGAATCCAAAGTGAAACACCCAACACGTTTCCTTCTATCCAATACTAGAAAATGGCTGCCAGTCATATGAACCAAACTCCTCAACGTTTCACCGCAATTCTCTCATTGCGCTCACATTTAACATTTTTATCGTTAAACTATGATTGGAAAACCTCTGGGGCATGAACCGGTGGTCAAATACACAAAATCGTCACATATTTCATGCGACCCCCAATGTTTAGCTTGGTCTTGGCTGGTTTGAGATGTTTGGGTCCTGATTTCGAGCCCCTGTAATTCGGTTGAATTAACACAAGGTCGGTTGACTCAGTCTGTCATCCTTCGGAAGTCGGCAACATGAGTACCAGCTTACTGGTAATGGGGGGCACTGCACCAACTCATCCACCTTCTTGGTCCATTGGACCAAATATTCATTGGTCTTCACCACCTTGTAGCATACCTGCTTACCGGACTCGGGGGTGGGGGAAGCCTTTTGGGTGCTTGGGTATACTTTTGGGTCTTCAGAGTTTTGGGTCCTCTCGATCTTTTGAGTCCTCTGGGTCTTTTGAGTCATCGGAGACTTTTGGGTCTTCTGGGACTATTGTGTAATTTGGGTCCTCTGGGTATTTTGGGTCCTCGGACTATTGCATCATCTGGGTATTTTGTGTCCTCAGGGACTATCGCATCATCTGGATTGTTTGGGTCATCTGAGTCTTTTGGGTCCTCAGGGACTATTGGGTCATCTGGGTCTTTGGGGACTATTGCATCATCTGGGTCTTTGGGGACTATTGCATCATCTGGGTCTTTGGGGACTATTGCATCATCTGGGTATTTGGGGATTATTGCATCATCTGGGTCTTTGGGGACTATTGCATCATCTGGGTCTTTGGGGACTATTGCATCATCTGGGTCTTTGGGGACTATTGCATCATCTGGGTCTTTGGGGACTATTGCATCATCTGGGTCTTTGGGGACTATTGCATCATCTGGGTCTTTGGGGATTATTGCATCATCTGGGTCTTTTGGGTCCTCAGGGACTTGCATCATCTGGGTCTTTTGGGTCCTCCGGGACTATTGCATCATCTGGGTATTTTGGGTCCTCGGACTATTGCATCATCTGGATTGTTTGGGTCCTTGGGGATTATTGGGTCATCTGAGTCTTTTGGGTCCTTGGGAATTATTGGGTCATCTGGGTCTTTGGTGACTATTGCATCATCTGGGTCTTTAGGGACTATTGCATCATCTGGGTCTTTGGGGACTATTGCACCATCTGGGTCTTTGGGGACTATTGCATCATTTGGGGACTATTGCATCATCTGGGTCTTTGGGGACTATTGCATCATCTGGGTCTTTGGGGACTATTGCATCATCTGGGTATTTGGGGATTATTGCATCATCTGGGTCTTTGGGGACTATTGCATCATCTGGGTATTTGGGGACTATTGCATCATCTGGGTCTTTGGGGACTATTGCATCATCTGGGTCTTTGGGGACTATTGCATCATCTGGGTCTTTGGGGACTATTGCATCATCTGGGTCTTTGGGGACTATTGCATCATCTGGGTCTTTGGGGATTATTGCATCATCTGGGTCTTTTGGGTCCTCAGGGACTTGCATCATCTGGGTATTTTGGGTCCTCTGGGACTATTGCATCATCTGGGTATTTTGGGTCCTTGGGGATTATTGGGTCATCTGGGTCTTTGTTGACTATTGCATCATCTGGGTCTTTGGGGACTATTGCATCATCTGGGTATTTGGGGACTATTGCATCATCTGGGTCTTTGGGGACTATTGCATCATCTGGGTCTTTGGGGACTATTGCATCATCTGGGTCTTTGGGGACTATTGCATCATCTGGGTCTTTGGGGACTATTGCATCATCTGGGTCTTTGGGGACTATTGCATCATCTGGGTCTTTTGGGTCCTCTGGGACTATTGCATCATCTGGGTATTTTGGGTCCTCGGGGACTATTGCATCATCTGGATTGTTTGGGTCCTTGGGGACTATTGGGTCACCTGGGCCTTGATAATCTTAAACGGTCTTTAAAGGTCGAAGGGGTCTCGGCAGTCCAAAAAGTTAAAAGGTAGATTTCAATAGTACGTAATTAACACATACGTGTAATTAAGACAAAAAACACACACACCTCATCCATTTATAGTCGAAGAGCGTGGAGACAATGAACGGATCGCAAATTGTGGTTTTAAATGGCGTCGCTTCACTTTATACTCGTGTTCAGTTTCAAATCGGTTTACACCACAAATCCACTCACATTTACTTGTACACGACACCTAAACAAAAGGCTTAGTGTTTGAAAAATATTTTTATTTCAACATCAAAACATTTTCCAGATTTATAATCGCCATTCCATGTTTATTTCGATGGAAAGTACAGTCATCACATTTTAGCTCTTCCACCCACTGTGTTCTTCCCAATAGGGTTCACGTCATAGACACTTTCTACAAGACGACCTTGTTCTATCATTACAAAATAGAACTCGTTTAACTAGCAAAATGCAATGATTCACACACCTTTGCACTCCTGGTACCGGTGAGTCCACAGTAACTTTGGTGTGTGATATTTACAATGAAAACGTACCAAGGACTCCATGAGAACAAGCGATGGAATCGACGGAACGTTTGGAAAGCGGGTTCGTTTGGAAGGCCAGGCGGTCATTTTCTCACAGCACGCTACGCACATCAAACTACTTCCATTTTTAATCCAACCAAATGGTAAGTTATTTAATTACCTCCACCACAAAAGGTGGATGGAGGTTATGTTTTTACCCCTGTCTGTCTGTGAACAAGATGTCTCAAAAAGGTTGTCGACGGATTCGGACGAAATTTGGCAGAGATGTAGCGTATGTGACAAGGACGAAATGATTCGATTTTGGTGAAGATCCGGATTCGGATAGTATAATGTTTAAAGTGATTCTTCACCATGGGGCGATAAGGCCAAAAACGATACATAGCAGGATATCTCAAAAAGTTAACGGATTTGGACGAAACCTGGTGGACAGGTTGGGTGTGTGACAAGGACGAGTCGATTCGATTGTGGTGAAGATCTGGATATGGACTCGGATTTGCGAATTATTTAATTTGTGATTCTTCACCATTGAGTGACGGGGTTAAAACCGATACATAGCACGATATCTCAAAAAGTTATGGACGGATTTGGACGAAACTTGGGAGATTTGTTGGCGAGGTGACAGAACAAACCGATTAGATTTTGGTTCAGGTCCAGATGCAGATCTGGCCCATCAGTGGGATACAATACATAAACTATTCAGCCTGGCAGAGGTATGCACTCCACCGAGTACCGTTCTAGTTTTACTATAATACACATGAACTTGGTAATAATGACAAAGATGTCAATCACTGGCTTTGAATCCCCATGGATTTGACATCGAGGTAAATTGCTTTTATGTGTGACACAGCTCCAAACTTTACCAATATCTTCTTCTTTTTTTAATAAAGGGTCGGAGGTCAAATGTATAGAGGCATTTGATTAAATATTTAAAACGAGGAATGACTATGCAATTATAAGGTAAATTAGGCAAAGGACAAATTTGCACAACATACATCACCCCATCCGAGGAGGTAACACAGTGGACATGGAGTAGGCTGGTGTTAAGCGTCTTATGAGGAGTTTAGTCCAGATTCCCAACAAGATCCAAAAATTGATCAACTAAATGCGGAAACACCATAGCTGGTCTGTTTATAGCTGGGCCGAGATTGAAACCCAGGCCGGACACCTCAAAAGGAGAGCGCACATGCCTCGAGAGTATCTTGCCAGCCATAATTGTGTAAAAGCAAGATGGAATATAAATAAACTTCATTCTCACTCCATGGGAAATAAAACAGAGCATGGAATAAAATAAAATAATGTGAACTTGAATTTTTAAAGACTCCACTGAACATGGTCACCAAAATGTGTTCATCTCCCAAAATATCAAAAACCAAGATCTCCATGTCCCCCAAACGTGTCTCAAAGACCTCCGCGGCTCCTATCCCTCAATTGTTCTTCATTTTAATCTCTCGTTAGCTACCAAGATTAAAAGACGATTCAAAGCATGTATTTTCACTGGGCACGCCCTGAAGGTTTCTTTATCTGTACATTGCCAAATTCTCGTTCAAACATTCATGCAATAAGCTCCAGATTGTGCACTCTTGAAGAGCTAGGCCTATTACTACAACTACGGCTTGATAGCACAACGTTTCCCTCTTCTACGAATTATAAACCAATCATTGAAACGGCCATTTTTGCCCACGAGAGCCTCGCCATTTCTTACAGGTGGTACAACTTTCACCTGTTCAAGCCTGCACGTGTGCAGGTGGGGCTCGATCAACAGATCCCAAAAGCTTATGTCTGATCGGTTCTGCTGGGTTATGTGCCCCGGCCAGACCCCAACCCACTCCAGTCCATCATGTCCCCCACCCACAAAGTCTTCTCGCTATTTCACAATGTTTGACATTTTGAAACAAACATGGCCAATAAGAACAACAAAATCAAATGTCATTTTGCATGGACGGGACGTTTCCCCCAACTATCCGTAGCATTGGAAGACGTCAAAAAGATGCGCCCACCAGGATAAGATCCAACTGATAACGCAGATTTGGCGGATCTAATGTAAAGCTACAAGGCGGGCAGCATGACTACCTGGACGTTGTACCCTCTCTCTTTGCAGTGTTGAGAAACGCTCATTTAGCGTGAGCTTTGTCTGGTGAGGGGGAAAGGGAGAGATAAATTAAATGCACAAATGTAACATTACAGAGTGTTCAAGGGAACCACATTAAATTAACCACAGAGTGAAATGACAGCAATGGATAAAGTAGCTCGAGTGCGTGTTCGCGGATGGGAGAGACAACCTGATTGGACAACTGGCGGATGTTATAGCGTAGTGGAACACCCTTTGGCTGTGTCGGGGCTGGCTTGGCGAGCACCGGTGGACGAAGAGACCTTTGCTTATCTGAGCTGTACAAAAACGGTGCGAGAGATAGGATATGAGAATAACAATGGCTGGTTAATCTGGGAGAATAACAAGGGAAAACAAGGAAATTAGATGGAGGAAGAGTCCATTCCACCCAATATGGCTGAGCCACACCGACACTGCATTAAATAAGTCCGTCAACGCATCAAAACAACGTAATTTCATTGTGTGGATGAGAAAGGTGTTACAGGTCAAGGGATATCGCCAGCACATTAAACAAAAAATTAGTTTGTTTGGGGGGGGGGGGGGGGGGGAGAGATTGGAGATTTGTATGTATATATATACATATATATATACAGTGCATTCAGAAAGTATTGTTATGGTTCTCCGCCGCCCTTCTCACCCTTACCACGGGGGGATTAAGCCCCTTGCTCTTTCTGGGCTTGGCGGAACCGAGAGACTTGAAACGCCTCTTCCGGGCAAACGCAAGGTAAGGTTTCGGGACCAAGTCTCGCTCGTACCTAACTCCCTGCGCCGCCACGGAAGCGGGGAAGCAAGCCTCGCACGAGCCACGTGTGATTTGGGTACACCGAGCGGATTGAGTACCACGTGGTCCATGCAGTTTTTAGTAGTGGAACCCGATTCGAGCAGTTCTACTCGTACCACGCTTAGCCAATGAGGAAATCACGAGAACGATCAAATGGAAAAGGAAGAACACAGGTTTAATTATTATTCCCACACGTATGTACAATGATCGGTACGCAGAGACACACAGAGCAGCACTTAGTCAGTCTTATTCTTAACCCCCAGACTCAGGCCCGTCACACTCGCACAGGGGATTGCAGGCAGGTTGATGTTCCGGCCAAGCGTGTCGACGTGGTCGTCCAGGAACGGCCCCGTCCGGCTCTCCACGGTCCCAGCACGTCCCGCGAAGATGGCAAGCAGGCGGTGGAAGGATCCTCGTAGCGCGTCTCCCGAACAAAAGGCAGCCGATGAGGTAGAAAGGAAAATACGCGTCAGCGCGGCTGGCGATTACACAGCGCGCTATCACTCGCGTAACTTAATGCACTGTACGCGGCTCAGCTTCAAGCTCAACCGAGCGTTGCTTTATATTAGCGCGTATCCTGGTTCATGCGCGTCTCTCGCCACTCGTGTATCTCTCAAAGTCCTCTTCGGCTCACCGCGCTCCTTCAACTTCTCACCTCTTCTGTAACTTACCGCACTGCTGGAACTCAACTCTCAACTGCTGGTGCTCAGTCCTTCTGCTCATCAGTCCTTTGACGCTCAGTCCTCTTGGGGGCTTTGCCGAGAGACTTGAAAAGGCCTACCTGCGGCCTCACCTGGCCGACAAACTACCAGTGCGTACCAATAATCGGGTTATATTGGTACGCCTCGAACCTTCTCGAAC
Organism: Myxine glutinosa; assembly: GCF_964187855.1. Classification (NCBI taxonomy): domain Eukaryota; kingdom Metazoa; phylum Chordata; class Myxini; order Myxiniformes; family Myxinidae; genus Myxine; species Myxine glutinosa. The sequence goes on from NC_136264.1 coordinate 149,209,670, forward strand.
CTTCCAACCACGCCCTGTCACACAGTGCTGCCGCCACACCCTCTGAGCCCTGATTGGCAGCTCGCGCTTACTGTCAGCTCCTCTGCCGCCCTCACTCGGCCCCACCCCGACCCTCCCAGGCCTGCCTCGTGTTAATTCGCGCCAAAATGAACCAAAGGCAGTACAAAGAGGCATGAGGCTAGGGAGGCGGGATAGTCAGTAGAAGTAGGACCTATTCTCCTTACTCTACTCAACGCAGAACTAACATAGGAAAATGACTAATCTCACAAATACTAAGAGATAACTACACTATCGCGAGGCTACATGTTGCTTGTGTGACTAACTATGAGGGTGAAATTTAACCTTTATTATACTGACTACAAAACTCAAAACCGCAACACGACCCGTCAGTCGTCCCCACTAAAATTGGAACGACCGGTTTTGAGAAAGATCTGGGAACTAACTTTTACTTTTACATGTGACATACAGATGTGGTTCCCTCTAACATTTACTCTAACCCGTGTATGCGACAGTTTTAAAACACTAAATATGTCCCACCTACTGCGTTGAGTATCTACTCTAACAGAATCACGCCCACAATTAACCGAATTGCGGAATTGTTCCAAACTAAACATATAGCCGGTGGGCAGCATTTTATATACAAGCACAAAACCTACTCTTATTTACAATTCTATGACCCAGGACCTGCCCTTTTTGGAAAGAAGATTGGAGGGGAGAGAAAGCACAGCAAAGCACAAAAACACTCATCAATTCACATTTTGCTGCTTGCTTCTTGCATCTTGCATCTTCTGTGTGCATATATCAAACCGGCAAGCCCCCGGACCGGCATACAGGCCATTCTTGCTCTTCAGGGCTAAGTAAACTTACAAATCTTCTCGTCCCTAGCACACCATAATAAAAACACACAAATTCGTTTTATTGTATTTATCTGCCAGGCAGGGCCAACTTTGGGTGGTCCGACTGTGTGACATTGATGCCACTCAAAAGAAGTGGTCCAAAGATGCAAGGTGAATTTGCAGCAAGGTGCTGCACAGCGGAGGTGTAAGGCCACAAAACTTGTGGTCCATAAGTGTATGTGGTGCAGCAAAGTGTTTGTGGCAGCAAGGTGCTGCACAGGTGCAGCAAAGTTATAACAAAATGATATGGCAGCAAAGTGCTGCACTGTTTGGCTGCACAGATGTAGCAAAGTGCAGCAGGGATGCTGCACAGTTCCACCTCCAAAATGGTCCTGGGGTGGGGGGAGAGACAAAGCACGACCAGCAAAGTGGAAAGGGCACAAAGGTACACAGAAAAACAAGGTAATGCAGCGCAGGGGGTGCGGAAGAGCGAGCAGAGCAGGCTCATCCCTATCCGTTCGTACCCCCCCAATGTCGCTTACACTACCCTAGCCCTTTTGGTATTTACAAATTCGTCTCTAAGTCCTGTCTCCCATATCCCCCCTCTAATCCAAATTCGTCTCCCAATCCCTCCCAGGAAGGAAGGAATGGAACAAACACAATGTCCTCTTACGTCATGATGCGTCTTACTCAAACAGTTCACTTGGCCTTGGTGTGGAGCTTCGTCCTCCTTGGTGAATGGCTGTGGATGATGCGAAGGGGATTTCTCAATTCCTAACTACACTAATGACATTTACTTTAAAACTACCCGGGGTTGTACCCTGCCAATCGGCCATCTTTAAACTATGTGGTTCTAAAAACCGAATTCCCATTGCCCACCTGGTGCCATCCAAATTTGGGTCTCACTCCCACTGAATTTTCATACTGTGCCCTTGCACAATTTCGGGGCTGGGTCGTGTGGCTCCACTAGCAGGTCCAACTACCTGCGCACCTCCTCCACTGAAGACGCCACCCGAGCTTACCTGCTCCTGCGACTACCTAAACTGGGGAAGGCCCCTCCTGGCTCTTTACCCCTGATGCCCTCCTTGGCATTGGGCAACCCGGGTCCTTCCCTTGGATCCTCGGGCCCCACTCAACAACTCACAACTACCCTAACTGGCTCCCTGAGCCTACCTGCGGCCTCACCTGGCCGACAAACTACCAGTGGCGGAGTGCCCCAATAACCATATGCACCAATTAAACCACACGCCCAGCCATTTCACCGACTCATGCACCCTCCAAAGCACTACTTGCCACTACCTGCACCACAGGTGTCAATATCCATACAAATTTTGCCTATACCCTCTACCTGGGTTTTACACTACCCCCCTCATGGCTTTCGCGAATGGGTTCCACTCTTCCCCCATTCAATCCTTCGCACCATGCACTCCACACCACTCATTCCACACCAAATATTTCGCACACCATTTACCTCACACACCTTTTTTCCCTCGCACACCTTTTGCGCTCACACACTTTTTTTTCATACAATCCAAACACAATTCCATTTGTTCTCAACACACAACTCCTTTTATTCAACACAATTCCTCACACATACAGCATCATCTGGCTAACTGCTTTTCCCCTAAAACTCGTGCTTCCCCGTCATCCCGTTACACTAAGCACTCCCTTCGTCATTATCATCCACCTAATCTCTCTACGTCCCCACGACAGTACAAATGTCACTACTTAAATCTTTTGTCTTCTACAGTCTGCTAAATTCCCTAACAATTATCCTAGCCCTCCCTTGGCTAGCTTCGGTGCCCCATGGAGGTAACCATGGCTGGCCCCCCATGTGCCGAACACTGCCATCCCCCTAATCTAATGCTCATGGGCCCTGAATCGTGTGAGGAATGGTGAAACTACCATTCCCCCACGTAGGGTACACTATTTCCATTCGTCCACTGCACTTGAGCCTCTCCGTGTGGAAATACATCGTCACGGCTCGGCTTCGAAAGGCCGAGCTATCCATGTGGTTGGTTGGTCTACTGTATGGGGTGTCCGTCCGGCATTTTCAATCCAGGGGAGGAGGCATGGACGGGCTGAGGTTCAGGGCTCCATCTCGGCACAGGGCCTCGCGGTCCCACGCACGATGGCCCAACCACGCACGGTCGGAGCATCGCACCCGCCAGGGGGCGCGGTTCCGAACTCTCCTACCTCCCCTTGAACCTCACCGTTCGCCTTTACCGCCACGGCGCGGCACCAACCATACAGGGTGGGGGCCGGCACGGGTCGTGCACATCGGTCCTTGTGACACGGCCGTGGCATCGATCCCCGCCGGTCCCTGCTGCACACAACTCACCGAGGGCTCACGTCGGCTATCCGTCGCGCTAAACGCTACCCCGGTCTGTGTCCATGCTTGAGCCGCGTTCTCACCACTCACGACCCACTCCGCACTCGTACACCTAGGCTTCCCAGCGCCTCCCATACACCCCCTTAATGCACTCTCCTGTGCACACTCTTCTCTTACACACTCAGGTGCACACCACCCAGGCGCACTCACGCCCCTCACACACTTCATTACACACTTTTCCTCCACACACTCCTTTACCGCACACTTTTCTGTTACACACTCTGTAACACCCACGGGTGTGCACTCTCCTGTTGCACACCGAATCCTCGTACACTTTTTCCCCACTCTCGGGTGTGCACTCTTTCGCACACTCTGTAACACACTTCTCTGACACACTCCGGCGCACACTTTTCTCGCTCACACTCGCGCTGCGGTGCACACTTTCCTCTCACATGCGCACCAGTCACCCACGTACACCGCACAATGGACCTTCCACGACCGCCGGGTTTCGTCTCGATCCCAAGCGCGCTAAAACCCTTTTCGCACCAAACACATTCCCGCCATTATTCCTACTCACCTTGGGGACCTTTTTCCCTGCCAGCACCTGCAAACTTTTTATTGAGTTAGCAAGCCCGACATCACGGTGCAAATACAAACTTTGTTCAGGCTCCATGTCTTTCTCCCGCGATATATTTCCCGACTCTGCCGTCTCTTCGGCCCCAATCATTTCTTTTATTTCAATTACTTCCTCGACGACCGCCGGCGCGCATAAAAATTTTCTGTCCAATTCGGCGACCGTCGGTTCTTTTACACCCCGTGTCGCGATTTCTATACCCTCGGTCAACTTAGCTGCGCTCTGCTCTAGCTCGCTCTCCACGCGCTCCTCACACCGCGTCACCTCGTCGTGTCCCAATGCGACGTCCTCGCTCAACCTGCGGCCAATGTCCTCCCCCAATTTTTCCATATCACACCTAGATTCCTCCCTCATCTTTTTTAATGTCTCCCCTTGGGTGTCCATTCTTTCATTTATTTTATTTATGTCATTCTTTTGGGCGTCAATTATTTCCCTTTTTGATTTGTCCCCCATTTCTTTCATTTCTTTGGTGGCTTTGTCACCTTGGGCGTCCATTTTTGCATTCATTTCCTTCATTTCTGCCATGAATGGCGTCATGAGTGAATACAGGTCCGAAACCGCTGGCACCGCGGGCTCGGCTCTCGCCGCCATGTGCGAGGCGCCGCCATTTTCTACCCCTGCTGCCGGCCCTTCTTCAATTCTCCCTTCGTCTAACAGCTCTTCCTGTGGGTCCTGGGTCATTAATTTCTCCTCTTCATCTACCCCCACCGGCATTCGACCGTCTTGGCTAGCCATGGTACGAATACAAAATTTTGAATTTAAAAAAAATTTTGGTCGCTCGCAATTTTGGGGCCAATTAGTCCAAAAAAATTTTGTTAGGGTTCCAAATCCCACTCCCGGACACCAATTGTTACGGTTCTCCGCTGCCCTTCTTACCTTTACCAAGGGGGGATTAAGCCCCTTGTTCTTTCTGGGCTTGGCGGAACCGAGAGACTTGAAACGCCTCTTCCGGGCAAACGCAAGGTAGGGTTTCGGGACCAAGTCTCGCTCATACCTAACTCCCTGCGCCGCCACGGAAGCGGGGAAGCAAGCCTCGCACGAGCCACATGTGATTTGGGTACACCGAGCGGATTGAGTACCACGTGGTCCGTGCAGTTTTTAGTAGTGGAACCTGATTCGAGCGGTTCTACTCGTACCACGCTTAGCCAATGAGGAAATCATGAGAACGATCGAATGGAAAAGGAAGAACACAGGTTTAATTATTATTCCCACACGTATGTACAATGATCGGTACGCAGAGACACAGAGCAGCACTTAGTCAGTCTTATTCTTAACCCCCAGACTCGGGCCCGTCACACTCACACAGGGGATTGCAGGCAGGTTGATGTTCCGGCCAAGCGCGTCGACGTGGTCGTCCAGGAACGGCCCCGTCCGGCTCTCCACGGTCCCAGCACGTCCCGCGAAAATGGCAAGCAGGCGGTGGAAGGATCCTCGTAGCGCGTCTCCCGAACAAAAGGCAGCCGATGAGGTAGAAAGGAAAATACGCGTCTCAGCGCGGCTGGCGATTACACAGCGCGCTATCACTCGCGTAACTTAATGCACTGTACGCGGCTCGGCTTCAAGCTCAACCGAGCGTTGCTTTATATTAGCGCGTATCCTGCTTCATGCGCGTCTCTCGCCACTCGCGTATCTCTCAAAGTCCTCTTTGGCTCAACCGTGCTCCTTCAACTTCTCACCGCTTCTGTAACTCACCGCACTGCTGGAACTCAACTCTCAACTGCTGGTGCTCAGTCCTTCTGCACATCAGTCCTTTGACGCTCAGTCCTCATGGGGGCTTTGCGCGAAGGGTTATATTGGTACGCCCGAACCTTTTTGAACCTTCCAACCACGCCCTGTGACGCAGTGCTGCCGCCACAGCCTCTGAGCCCTGATTGGCGGCTCGCGCTTACCGTCAGCTCCTCTGCCGCCCTCACTCGGCCCCGCCCTGACCCTCCCAGGCCTGCCTCGTGTTAATTCGCGCCAAAATGAACCAAAGGCAGTACAAAGAGGCATGAGGCTAGGGAGGCGGGATAGTCAGTAGAAGTAGGACCTATTCTCCTTACTCTACTCAACGCAGAACTAACATAGGAAAAAGACTAAGCTCACAAATACTAAGAGATAACTACACTATCGCAAGGCTACATGTTGCTTGTGTGACTAACTATGAGGGGGAAATTTAACCTTTATTATACTGACTGTACAAAACTCAAAACCGCAACAGTATTCAGACCCCTTCACTTTTTTCACATTTTGTTATGTTGCAGCCTTATGCTGAAATTGTTGAAATTCATTTTTTCCCTCATCTTCATTCAATACCCCCATAATGACAAAGAGAAAACAGGATTTTATAAAGTTTTGCAAATTTATTAAAAAGAAAAAACTGAAATATCAGAGTAGTTAGAAATATCTGAAATACTAGAGTTAGCCAGACCAGAAGAGAGAAAATGTCATCTCCTTTTGCTTTTCCTTGGGCGTCCCCATGACGTCATCGTCTTGACCAATCACCCAGCACCATCGAATCGTCCCAACCAATCGTCCTTCGGGGCGTGGACTCATGGCCATTCTTGATGCCCAATGACGAAGCTCGGGGTGTAGCCTGTCAATTCCGGTCCTCCGAGGTGGAGCCTAGCCATCCTTCGGGAATGTTTGGATGATGTCGGGGTTTACTTGCCGATTGACAAATGTGCTGGTTTCTGTCTGCCCTGGCAGCGTGGTTGGCTAATGGAGCCCATCGCGTGGCCGTCTGAGTTTTATAGGAACATTACGGAAAAATCACAGGGAGACAATACATACTGGGGATAAATAGCACAAAACCACCCTCCTTATGGTGACATGCAAACACTCTTAACCTGAACATTTACCCTGGGCTTCTGGGCTTCTCCTTCGCGTCACAGGGTCCATACTAAAACCTACGCATTCCTACTTCCCTAAGGTATTTCATGCCTACCCCCACAAACGTAAGAATATTAAGAACCAAAGTGGTCCAGGCCTTTTTGGAACACGCTATATGTTAATGAAGAAGAACAAGTATGTGGATCATTATCTTTTTTTCTCTTTGCTGATGATACAACTATCATCAATTCCAATCCCAGTTGCGACTGATCAATATTCTTAAGTGAGCTTAAGATTTCATCCTGGTTGAAATCTGACAAACTCTCTATAAATTCCAATAAAACGAAGTGTATGTTCTATAGTAAATACACCAAACCTCTGCTTGACACTATTTCTTCTGTTTATATTGACAATGAACCCATTACTATTGTTTAGTGAACAATTTTTGAGGTGTTATCTTGGATGACAAACTTAACAGAATAATCATCATATTTCACCAATTGCTACGATTATTTCTCGGAGCACTGGCGTATTGTCTAAGCTTTGTACCTTCCTTCCTTCCTTACTGTATTTTACTCTCCCTCTATAATACCTCAATTCTCCCTTATTTTAACTATTGTAACATTGTCTGGGCTCGCTCTAGTGAAAATAAACTACACACGCTCTCAATTATCCAAAAGCGTGTGATTAGGATCTGCACCCTATCTCATCCACGTGACCATACTGCACCCCTTTTAACTAAACTTAACACATTGACACTTTTTGACATCAATAAATTTCATATTTATGCACAAGGATATTTATGTACAAGCATATTAACAAATATCGCAAGTCTTTTCATCTTACTTTACAGCAGTCCATGATATGCACACTCATTTCACTAGATCGTAAGACAACTTGTATTTACCTTTTATTCGCATGTCATACTCTATTATTACACGACGTTAATATGGGCCTCGTCTTTGGAACAGTATTGATGGAGCAGAGAAAGCACAGACGTCTGTGGGTTGGTTTTAAGTCTGCTTACAAACTAAATTTGATCTCGTTTTATTGAAATAGTTTTTCTCACTTATTGATTTGTTATTCATTCTTGCAAGCGTTCACCTTATTGTTATTTCATTCTCTTTATCTGTTTGGTATTGGTATTCACAGTATTCTTGACCATTTTTTCCTTAATCCTTTACTATTCGGTACTTTGGTCTAATTTATCGTTTGCCATTTGTATTGTTCGTCCATAGGCATATAAATACAAGCTTGGCTTCTGAATATGCCTCCATATTTGCTTCTCCATATGTTATTTCTGATTGGATCCTTGTGAGTTCATCAAGTTCTGGAAGTATTACTCTGTATATTTTTGTTCTATTGTATATATATTCGCAAATATGGAAATAAATGTTTTTTGAAATTGAAAAAAACAATTGAATTGAAAAGTATATAAAACTAGATGGTATTCATAGAATACTTACCCTGCGCAGTCAACTTGGTGCGAGCCAACTATTCTGGTTTTTGAAGGTTTTATTTTATTTTATCCATTATGTCTGCCAGACCACATGAGCGATGACATCATAAATTTATATTTTCTAATATAATTGTTGTGTAGATCATGCTCAAAAAATTTCAAACTGATCAGACCAAACATTGTCCCTGTCGAATTATGACATCATAATTAAGGCACCAATGACATCATCGTTAACACTTATTCCCCATGCAGAGTCCTTTACAATGAGCCACGTTTAAATTTTTTCCATTGAGCGGTTTGGGAGATATAGAGGTGTAACATTTTTCCAAGATGGCGTCCATAGCATGTTGTCTATGACATCATAAGTATGAAGAAAAATTTTTTTTCTGGGAGGAGGCACTCCTATGGTAAAATTTTGTGCCAATCGGACCAACGGTTGCCGAGAAAATGAATTTTAAAAATGCAGACATGCTCATACGCCTCACATACGCAACAGAATGCTTAACCCTGCTTTTCGCTTCGTTAGTGCAGGATAATAAATTTGGAAATTGAAGTAGTTTTATTTTTTCTGGACCGTACATATTACATAATCATGTGCAAGTAATATCCACTTACTACAAATAAAATATATGCAGGAAACAGTTTATGGATTTTAATTTATTGAATTAATCAACACCAGTTACAATAATGTGAACAAGAAAAATGAGCTTGTTCCCTGGACAAAATCAGCTTGTTGTTCCCTGGACAAAATCACAGACTGGTCAAACAAGTGGAACATGTCTTTCAATCCTGACAAATCTCACACTCTTACTATGTCTCTCCGAAAAGATCGACTGGACAACCCTCCCATCTACTTTCTCAACAATCCTCTCCAAGAAGTTCTGTCGCTGCAGCTTTTGGGTCTCACTATCTGCCATGATCTTTCTTGGGAAAACCACATTTCCAAGCTGGCCTGCAAAGCCAGTCGCCGACTGGGCATCCTCCGTCGTGCGAAGTCCTTCCTTGGCACACCTGAGCTCCTCACCACGTACAAGGCTTTCATCCGCAGCTCAATGGAATACTGCTCTCCCCTCTGGGCTGGTGCTCCTGCCTCACGCCTAGCTCGTCTTCACGCTGTTGAAAGCAAAGCATTCAGAATCATTGGAATCTCCCGCGATGAAGCTAACTCCAAGGGCCTCTCACTCACTCACCGCAGGCAGGTTGGTGGTCTTTCCGTCTTCTACCGACTCCTCTCCGGCCTTGCTCCCCCAGCTCTCTCTGTGCTCTGTCCCCCAAATATTCCTACAGGTCGCACAAGATCTGCCAGCAAGCCTCTGATGGTTAAACTGCCGAAATCTCGGCTCTCTGCTCACCTTCACTCCTTCATTCCTCTTTTCTCCCGCCTCTGGAACAAACTCCCACACTCCCTTCAATCCCACTCCTCCCTCCAGGTCTTTAAAACAGCTGTTCACCACCATCTCTTATCTTCCCCCATCCAAAACCTTGATCTTTTCTACCCCCACTAATTCACCCCAGATCCACCTTGTTTGTAATTCCAACTTCTTTCCTGGTAGTCCTGGCAGTGTCCATATGTTTTATGCCTCTCCCACCCCCTTTCCCATGCCTCCCCCCCAAAGCCCTCTCCCTCCCACAGATCTCTCGATGTCTCCATGTCTCTCAGTTCCTGCTCTAAAATGTTGTGTTGTGTTGTGTTGTGTTGTGTTTGTGTCCTTCCCCCTCTCTCCCCATCTTGTCTACCGCTCCCGATGTTATTTGTTCTATGTGTCGGTTTGTCGGTTATGTGTCGGTTTGTCAGTTTGTCTTTCTGTGTGATAAATGTTCGCTCTTTCACGAGCCTCGATCTTTTATACAAAAAAAAAAAAAAAAAAAAAAAAAAAAGAGCAATCAGAGATTGCAAACCCTCACCAGCATGTATTTTCAGTGGTTTTTAAGGCTTTTGTGTTAAAAGAAATATGGCGGCCAAACCACGTGACCGATGACATCATTATTTTTTTCCTCCACTAATTTATTCCTAGATTATGCTCAAGAAATTTCATCTTGATCGGATGACGTTTTGTACTTGTCAAATTATGACGTCATAATGGAGGAACCTATGATATCATCATTCACAGAGGTTATTCCACATGGAGAGTTCTTTACAATGAGCCATGTCTCCGTTTTTTCTATTCAGTGCTTTCGGAGATATAGAGGTGCAAAGTTTTTCGGTTTTTCCAAGATGGTGGCCGAACCACGAGACCGATGACTTCATAATTATTTTCTTTCTCCACCAATTTATGCCTACATGATGCTGAAGAAATTTCATCTCGATAGGATGAAGTTTTGTACTTGTCGAATTATGACGTCATAATGGAGGCACCTATGACATCATTAACATATTTTATTCCCCGTGGAGAGTTCTTTACGATGAGCCATGTCTCAATTTTTTCGATTCAGCACTTTCGGAGATATAGAGGTGCAAAGTTTTTCGTTTTTCCAAGATGGCGGCCAAACCACGTGACCCATGACATAATCATTATCATTAAAAAATTCTACAGGTGGACTTGCACCTATGGTGAAAATTTCCTGTCACACGGACTCAAATGCAATACCCCCTCCTCTGGCGAGGGTAATTACAAGAAACCACAATAAAATTAGTTAACATGTGAAATTACTTTTCATCAGCTTGTTCCCTAGCTTGAAAGTTATGAATGGGTTCAGAATAGCACCAATAAAGCAACGTTGAACAGAACAGCGTGTGAAGATCCAAACTCTGCGAGAAGAAGAGGACACTACGGAAAAAATAGCAGAAAAGCTAAAGATCTCCTACAATCGTGTGAGGTACACGTTGCAACAGGTGAAATAAACTGGCTCGTTACAAGAAAAGGTCAGGAAGACCCAGAAAAACCTCCCCAACGCATGACAAGCACTTGAAGTTGCTCAGCTTATGTGAATGAATGAATGAATGAATGAATGAATGAATGATCGTTTTAAGGCCATTTTCCCCGCTAGAGCAGGGGTTAGCCTTGCGGGCCCCATGACAATCATGGTTCCCTGTTTGAGGCAATGTTTTTATGGCCGGATGCCCTTCCTGGCGCCAACCCTTAGTCGCCTCTTACGATGCGCAGGGATACGGTGTACCTATTCTAAACCGGGGTACACACCAGGATCATTTATCCCAGCAAGCTGGTACTCAATTATGAGTACCCAGCAGCAAGCTTATGTGCAGGAAGAAAATGGAGTCAGCAGCTGACAAATGAAATGAGAGCAGGCCTGAACATGAACATCTTGTCCAGCACTGTGCACAGAAGGCTGATTGCACAATGTCTCCATGGCAGTGTTGCAGCAGAGAAACCACTGCTGTGACCACAGAATAAGGTGAAAAGACCAAGATTTGCAAGGCAAAACCAATATTGCGCAACTGAATAATGGAATCAGGTACTCTGCTCTGATTAATCGAAGTTTTAACCTTTTAGACCCAAGAGATGCCAGTTCGTACACCGACAACCTGGAGAACATTACGATACACAATATTTGCAGCCTACTGTTAAACACGGGGGTTCTATCTCATAGGGGTTGGCTCTGTGGCTGTCTGGAGTTGGCATAGGAAAAGTTGTTAAAATCAATGGCACACCAACAAAAGAGATGCACAAGCAGATACTGCAGCACCATGCAGTTCCTAGTGGAAATTGTTTAATCAGAAGATGGTTCATTTTCCAACAATTTAATGAACCAAAACACACGATGGAGTAAAATATTGTTATGGGGAAGGAGGGGGGGGGGGTGCTGTAAGAAGCAAGAAGCCCAATGTTTTGGGGGTCAAAAGGTCAATAGGTCAACATAGGCCAGATTTCTAAATTCCTCAATTTTCATCTGATTGACTTGAAATTTTAAGAGGATTTGCATATCTGTTCACTGAATTCAACCCCCAACTATTTTTGAGGTCAACATCGGCCAAAAGCTCAACATAGGCCAAATTTCTAAAATCCTAAATTACATCTGATCGACTTGAAATTTGAAGAGGATTTGCATACCAGGTCACTGAATTCAACCCCCAACTATTTTTGAGGTCAACATCGGCCAAAAGCTCAACATAGGCCAAATTTCTAAAATCCTAAGTTACATCTGATTGACTTGAAATTTGAAGAGGATTTGCATACCAGGTCACTGAATTTAACCACCAATTATTTTTGAGGTCATCATAGGCCAACAACTTATTTTAGGGATTTCGCAAGTATCGTGCTATGCACGACATATTTCTTGTTACTTGCGAAAATCAAAGATTTTTCAAGTATATTGGTTGGTCTTGTATGTTATTCTGTCTGTTTGTCTGTCAGTCACCGACAGGTCACAATTTCCAACCGATCTTCACCAAACCTCACCAAATGATAGAGTTGGTCATAAGCAAGAAGCCTATTGTTTTTGGGGTCAAAAGGTCAATAGGTCAACATAGGCCAAAAGGTCAACATAGGCCAGATTTCTAAAATCCTCAATTTTCATCTGATTGACTTTAAATTTGAAGAGGATTTGCATACCAGGTCACTGAATTCAACCACCAATTATATTTTTGAGGTCATCATCGGCCAACAACTTATTTTGGGGATTTCACAAGTATCGTGCTATGCACAACATATTTCTTGTTTGTTTGTTACTTGTGAAAATCGAAGATTTTTCAAGTATATTAGTTGGTCTTGTGCGTTATTCAGTTTGTTTGTCTGTATATCTGTCTGTTTGTCTGTATGTCAGTTGCCTACAGGTCAATTTTCAAACCGATCTTCACAAACCTTCATCAAATGGTAGAGTTGGTCATAAGCAAGAAGCTCATTGTTTTTGGGGTCAATAGGTCAACATAGGCCACGTTTCTAAAATCCTCAATTTTCATCCAATTAACTTCGAATTTGAAGAGGATTGGCATATCTGGTCACTAAATTCAACCACCAAGTACTTTTGAGGTCAATATAGGCCAAAAGGTCAACATAGGCTGAATTTATAAAATCCACAATTTTCATCCGATTGACTTGAAATTTTAAGAGGATTTGCATATCTGGTCACTGAATTCAACCACAAATTATTTTTGAAGTCATCACTGGCCAACAACTTATTTCAGGGATTTCACAAGTATCATGCTATGCACGACATATTTCTTGTTTGTCTGTGAACTGTGAACAAGATATCTCAAAAAGCTGTGGACAGATTCAAACAAAATTTGGCAGAGAGGTAGTGTATGTGACAAGGACAAAATGATTTGATTTTGGTGAAGATCTGGATTCAGATCCGACTAGTAGAATTTTTAAGTGATTCTTCACCATTGGGAGATAGGGCCAAAACTGACATATTGCAGGATATCTCAAAAACTCATGGATGGATTTGAACGAAACTTGGTGGACAGGTTGTGTGTGTACAACAACAACAGGCATTTTAAGGCCATTTTCCCTGCTAGAGCGGGGGTTAGCCCGCTAATAGGATTGTGTGCGACGTGTGTGTGTGTGAGACCCTGTGTGTGTGACGAGGACTAATAGATTCGGTTTTGGTGAATATCTGAATATGGATTTGGATACGAGAATTATTTAATTTCAGTCATTCTTCACCATTGAGAGATCGGATGAAAAAGCAATATATAACAAGATATTTAAAAAAAGTTATGGACGAGTTATGACTAAACTTGGTGGACGAGTTCGTTCGGTGACAAAAACAAGCTGATTAGATTTTGGTTCAGGTCCGAATCCAAATCCGGCCTATCAGTGGGATACAATACATAAACTATTCAGCCTGGCGGAGGTATGCGTGCTACCGAGTGCTGTTCTAGTTATTTACAGAAGTAGTTTGTTTCACATGAATTATCACTGATGATTTGATGCATTTACCTCAAAATAAGAATATCTTTGGAATAACCCAAACTTTTTCACAGTACTGTACATGTCTTTTTTGGAGGGGTGAGGGGTCGGTGAAGGCAGTTTTAGGGTGAAAAATATACAACACCGACCACACACTATTCGTTGACGAAACCCTCTCACAGAGACCACACTCAGCACAGATTACAATATCACCCATCCATAGTCAAGCTATGTAGTGTAGCAGCATAGCAAACCTGTTGTGCATTTTGTGATACAAGCACCAAATTTGGCACAAATGTACATTAATATGTTGCGAACATTTTCAGATATTGGGCCACTTGAAATTCCGTAATTTTTTTTTTCAAATTTTTTCAAATTTCGTAATTTCAAATTTTTCGGGTGACACCGTCACAATTTCGGTCTTCGAGGCCGGCCGATATAGTGGGGCGGCTTAGCCCAAATATTCAAAAGAATTGTGCATTTTGTGATACAAGCACCAAATTTGGCACAAATGTACATTAATATGTTGCGAACATTGTGTGGTCAGCAATGAAGACGAGAGTCTGAATTACATGTATGCAAAAGACCTTGTGAACCAGTGAAGCAAATACACGGGTAAGCATGAATTAAATCTAGGGCATAATATAATTTCCATGATGTTTACCTCTACACTCAATGGTGGAAGGAGGTAATGCTTTGATCCCAGCTTGTCTGTATGTCTGTTTGTCTGTTAGTCCACAAAATTCCAGACAAAGCTTGTAGTAGTGGTAGTTGTAGTGGTAGTGGTGATAACAGAAATTGTTATATAGAACTGAACTTATATTATTATTATATGCAGAAAATAACTTCATTTCTATATGCCCTGCAGTGGACAGGTTAATTGGTTTATGCACTGAAGGGGTCACCCCGGTGTGCACTGCTGTGTTCTGCCTCACTGAGTTGTTCAGGTATGATGCACTCAGCACAAGCTTCCGGTCGGCCCGGAGGTGGGGGTGCGGGGCCTGTCACGGAACGTCAAAACAAACGGCCTGCCGGGGCCGCCCAAAAGTCGGGCGTGAGGGGCGCGTCCACTAATGGAACGCCTCTCGCTTCCCAGATCGAGGGCCACGTGGTCAGGAGAACCTCGTCCCTTCCGGTCACACTTTGCCTATCGGCCGGCCTCGAAGACCGAAATTGTGACGGTGTCACCCGAAAAATTTGAAATTACGAAATTTGAAAAAATGTGAAAAAAAAAATTACGGAATTTCAAGTGGCCCAATATCTGAAAATGTTCGCAACATATTAATGTACATTTGTGCCAAATTTGGTGCTTGTATCACAAAATGCACAATTCTTTTGAATATTTGGGCTAAGCCGCCCCACTAATGGGCAAGGAGAAGAGGGTACTTACGTTGGTGCTTGCGGGTTGGTGATGGAGACAGTAAGAAGAGAAGAAGATGCAACACTGCTCTCACCCATTTGCCTATGTGGCAATTAATGCAAAGGAAGTTAAAAACATGACCCTGTAGCTTATACACAAACACCATATCATGCATATCAAAATGAGTTACCTGTTTCGTTGTTTTGCAGAAGGCCGTCGCCTCGGCTTCAGACTTGGAACTGCAGTTTGGGTCTGTGAACACGAGAGGATGAACACAAAGTGTGTTGAGTTTATATTAAATACAAACAACGATTGTAACAGAGCAAACCAATTTACAGGGTGTTTCAAAAAGTGTGATGCAACTTTCAACGTGTATTTACAAAGAAACAGAAACCTCAGGAGTCAGGAACGTGAACCAAACATTTATTGAAAGCTTATGACATGGTATTTTCTATCACTGATTGCTATTGCAGTAAGTCACAGCTACAGTTAGTGAGAGCCCAAGGTCTGAACTTGGCATTTACGCAAAATCCTTGTAATTGACGTTCTCTATGTGTGCCCCTCCACGATTCAGACAGGCATGCTGACTCCAAAGTTCTGTCCAACTTTCCTGTAGGTCTCAGGTGGTTCTGCCCCCCAGAAAATGTTGTTGTGGTTGTTGATGGCACCGTTCAAGTGAAAATGGGCTTCGTCACTGAACCACATCAGGTTGATCCAGTTTGGGTACCGCTCCATCCTGTCACCGAGCCAATTGCACATATCAAGTCTCCTTCTCATGTCATCTTGACTCAGTTTATGCCTAATAGAGATGATGTATGGGAAAAGCTTCAGTTCCTTAGTGAGGATACGCCAGACTGATGTTAGTTTTATTCCCAGCTCCTAGGAGCACCGGCGGTGGGACCTCTTGGGACTGTCCACTGCAGAATCCCACACGGCGTCGATGTTGGCTTTGCTCTTGGTTATAGGCTATGAGCCAGACCCTCAAATTTTCGACATTATGCTCAATCAAAGGGAGGATGGCTAACAGTTATTTTTGGCAAGGCCAGGGACCCTAGTGCTGAAAAAAATGTGATAGCAGTGTGAAACTCTTAGCCGTATCTGTGTTATCATCACATTTGTCAGACCACCCCAATAACGCTTTCGGTAATTTTTCCGCCTAAGATTTAGGGGGTAGGGTTCGTTTTGGGGCTTTCAAATAATATCTCCTATATGTATCAGTTAGTGTTGTATACCAGGTGAAAGGTAATTGAATTATCTTTCACATGATGTATAGAAAGTGCCTGTGTGATATATAGTAACCTCTTTATGATCATTAAAACATAATTATTTCCGCCAGCCCTCAAAAATTTATCACAAAATCCCCAATGAAAACAAAATTAGGCAAAAATTCAGTTTGGCGGATATTAAATGAATTTTTGAATTTGAGAAACACACAGTATGATCAAAGTCAAATTTGGGCCTTAAATCTCATACACCTTGATAAAGATGAGAAAATCCAATATACAGTAGTTGCTGTAACCATGACCTAAAATCCACAAATGTATATCTTTCCGCTCTTATGATATATTGATTTACATTTTACGATTTTTGACCGACAGCATGTATATAGTTTGTATACCATTATTGGTCTAAAAATAGTATATATAATATTGGGATGTCAGCCATATATAGGCCAAAAAGTACTGAAATTGGTGTCAGAAATGTCTAATTCTAAAAATATGAAGGCATTATGACCAAACTGTATGTGGTGTTCTTGAATATACCACAGACGTATGATGCATGTGATGATTAACCTACTCCATGTATATGTATGTATCCTGATGTACCCTAACTTGGCGAGATAATTTACATCATATTCATGCAAACGTTTTTAGTCTTGTAGTGTTGTATGGTTCTCTTATATTACCAGCTATACATAAAGTAAACCAAAGGAAAACAATGTACTTTCTATTTAAGCAACATATATTTATAGACATCATACCATAAAGTACACGAGTTATCAATTCAGCGTACACCATATTTGTTACACATATATACATGATCTTTCTCCATACAGTTCTACAATTCAGAAGTTATCCTCGTCATCGTCGTCGTCTTCTTCATCGTCTTCTGCCGAACTGTCATCACTCTCACCATACACTCTCTGGTTGTCACATGTGGTGAGTTTGCACATGTCTGTGCACTTCAAACCACTGGCCATGCAGACACACATGGGTAGTGTGCATCTTTTCGAACAGGTGCATGCCAGTAAATCCAGAACCGCCTGTGGTGCGGGCTGTCCTTGCATCCAGTCGACTGCCAGCTGCACGCGACCATCCTGGGTATCCCAGTGCCATCCTTTCCCGATTGGACTCGGTACTGCTGGATCCATCTTGAGACTCCTCTTCCAAATAGCGGCTTGATAGTTGGCTCGCTGTGCATGTTTGGTTAAGCAGTCTTTGCACGGAGGTAGCTGGTGACTGTCGATCTCTCCCCTCTTGGCACAGAACAGGTGATATCTCAAGTCATTCACCTTCACTGTCCCCGACTTCGGTGCGTACATGAGACAAGTGAAGTTCTCCAATTTATCCATCAGTTCCTCACTGACGTCCCAGTCCTCTCCCAGCTGTGTACATGCATCCTGCACATCTTTGTTGGTTCTGATGAGTTTTAGTGCAGTCAGTTTTCCTCGTCCAGCGAACGTGCTGACTGTGTCGCATCCGGTATAGGCATGCATTCCAATTAGGGCCTGACATACATTTGTGCCGACTGACTTTCCTATTTTCCCTATGTCTAGGATTTTAGCCCTTGCTTTGGTGCCACATTTCTGAAACAACTTGGCATGAATCTTGGTATGAAATGCCAAGCCAATGACAAGTACGTCGGTGTCATCTGAGCTAATAAGCACAGACTGGTATCCATGTGCGGCAGCATGGGCAGCATGCAAGAACAGACGACCATCTGCTTCCTCGTGTGTGCTTTCCAGGGCCACTACTTCTTGGCTAGCATCAGATGTGATCTGATAACACTTGTCATCGCATGTTACAAAGAGAACCTTTCCCTGTAGGCGTCTGATGTACTCTGGTTTCTTCCACTCTTCGACCAGGAACATGATAAGACTTGACTTGTTCCCAACATAGCTGAGAAACTTGTGCCATTGCCTTACAATTTGAGATGCCGTGATGTTTTTCAGCTCAAGTCCAAGTTCTTCCCCCCTGGTTAACCGTTCGCTGTTTTTGATGGAAGTCTCCTTGTAGGTGTCAAAGACGACATCGATCCTCTGGCTACTGCATCCATCCTTCAGGGCCATGGATAGGACAATCATGGCCACTTCGGCAAATGTAGTTTGATCACCTGCCACCTTCTGTATAAGGAGCATCCCGTCAATAATTGTTGCCGAATTGTCGGGTATCCTTTCAGCCGGGGTCACAGTCCTTTGCAAGGCCGTGGCTAGGGCAGCTTTGTTGGTTTTCCGTAGAAGGCCTTCGGGTGTCGCCAGGGCCCATGGCAAGGGACCTAGAGGATGAGATAGCACCTCTGCCATGTGAAGATCTCGGCCCTGTGCCATCACGATAATTCTACCAAATAGAGCTCTGTCTGCTTGAAGAATTACTGCCCTGCCATTGCTTCTGCATTCCTTCTTCTTAGTGAGGTTGCTGAAAGTCTTCAGCTTGTTCAGTTGCAAAGGGTCGTGGAATTTCTTGATTGGTGGGTTGCTCTCAAGTCGCTCAATCTTGAAGTTTGTGTAGCACTTGTGTCCGACTTCCCATGCTTTCTCCAGATCCTTGGCAATATTTGGAGGGGCTGCGCGTGCGGTGGAAATACTGATGAGAGAGCTGGCCATAGTGAATGGGTTCACCCAACTCTGGATCAGAGTTATCAGTGATGATACAGCGTCCTCATCTTTCTTGATCCGTGTTTGCTGCAGATCCGCGTGTTGTACGTGTGTGTTGCTCACATTCACCATTTCCCTCATCTGGCGGAGAAACGCACTCCTGTGTTCGGATGTGACATAGTAGCGCTTCACTGCTCCAGATTTCAAGTTGAACCTGGTAGTGCCACCTGGTGTCTGTGTGTCTTTGTTGACAGTGACCTCAGTAGTTTGGTCAACTGGAATGCGTCCAAACGGATTGCTTTTTGACATTTGAACTGAGAAGTACCCATCCGAGAACGCTTGGAAGATGCCAGGGTGCTGCGTTGGAAGGTTTGTCATTTGTGCGTAGTATGCTGATAAATACCGTGCATAGTTGATTTTGTCGTATGCGAAGCACCAAGGAATCATGGCTTGGATAGCAGATAGATGTAATGGCCAATTACCTTCTCGGGAAGCGCGCAGTAGAGCAAGCAAGACCGTTTCAACGATATCCACGTACGACATCCAGAATGACGACAATTCACCATTATCATGACGAAGGTGATGCAGGATTTGCTTCCAAACAGCCTGAACTTCTTCACACGATTGATCTTCCAACAGGTTGTTCCACTGGCTCTCATCTTGTCCCAATTCAGCAACTTCTGCTAACAACGTAGTGACCGTCTGTGTTGCCTCTGGTCGCATCTTTTCCAACCAAGGGAGAAATTCAATCCACGCAAGCCTCATGAATGCTTCGTAGATGCTCTTATGTACACGGACTGCTCGGTTGTACATCTTCCCCTCCATAACCCGATTGAGTGAGCCTTCTGCGACGATTCCTGTTTCGATGCAAAAGTCTCTAAGACCAGCATCTTGGAAACGAGCACCAAGAATCGGCATCACATTGCAAATTGTGTGGAACGTGCCGAGGCGAAGTACGATGTTAGCATATGTGTCTGTGTGTTTCCAGACGATCTCGGCAGCCTTAGCATACAGGGCCTGATCCATGACGACGACGATGTCCTGCAAGTGTAGGATCTGTCGGACGCTTTCAGACTGCTTCAAGATTTCTGCGACTGTGGACATCTCTGTAGCTGGTGCATTTATTGTAGGCATATATCTAACAATATCCTGAGAGACGCTGATACATGCCCTGACGGTGATGTTGAATCCTGTCCAACTTGGTGTTTTTTGTGTTACTGGGTCCACCTGACGGGCAATGACCCAAAGAAGATTCTTGATTTGAGCAACTTCCATAGCCATCTTGTTTTCCGCTGCAGCTGTTGATAATGTTTGTAGTGGATGAGGCCCAACACGTTCACCTGCAATGTAGACAGGCAGTGTTTCTTCTGTTATGCAGACTGTTCTTTGCTTGAGCTTCTCGATCTTCGGAAGTGGCTCCTTTGGAAGGTGTGGTCCATACATTTTGGCCTGCACTGCAATGCCATTGACTCGATGTGTTGTTCCTTTCCCGGTCAGCGTCTCTTCCAGTCTATCAATGTTATCCCATGCCAAGTTTGTGAATACATACGGCTGGATGCTGCTTGGTAGGACTGTTTGCTCATTTAAGTTTGCTGCAAGTTTTTGAAGACATAGTGCAGTGTCATTTTCCTCCAGTTGAGTGTAGGATATTGCATGTCCAAAATGGTTCAATGTGCGAATTAGTTCTACGTTCCCTGTGAGAGTCTTAACTGCATATGGGAGCAACATGTGTTTCGGAGGCTTTTGTTGTCCACAGCTCACTGCATAGATAATGTCCTGGCTGAAAGATTGCATCAGCATGATGACCCTGTTTGATGGAAGCTCGTTTTCCGGATCTCCAGTCAAGAGGCCAAGCATAAAGCGCTGGAGATAGACGGGAACGACGAAAGAGTCATTGTCGACGTCGGCTGGATGATAGGGCCATGGAGTTGGTTTGTTATCCTTCCTTATCATCGATCTGATGTGTGTCGATGTCTGATCAATGACTTTGGACATGTTTGATGATTTCCCTTTCCAAATGCTCAGTTGTTGTTTAAGTGTTTGTATTTCTTTGACAGCATCTTGTAGTGTTACATTATCAGGTACGACAATCAGTTTTCTACTGTTGTCTTGAAAGATGTGAACGCTATTTCCAAGATCAGTTTCCAGTTTCCGTGCGAGGTTTTTTCTTGTAGCAGTTCTTATCCCATGCAACCCTCTTGATGTCATTATCGATTGTAGGTGCTCTACCAGCGTTGTCATCCTAACAATTTCCTTATTCGGGATTATATGGTTCCGGATGTATACTAGCAACTCATTGTATGCTTCTTCTTCAGTGTAGTCAGATTCGTTTGTGGCGGCCGTGTTTCTGTCATGTGCATCTTTAGTGCTTGGTCTCGTGTAACTTCTGTAGCAAGAGAAATGGTATCGTGCTTCAGCTGCCACAATGTCTCTACTTGTGGCAGCCATGATTTTCGTGTCACATTTACGCACGGCGCTGTTTCGCAGTGTTTCATCTGCTCTCAGATCAACAGCCTTGCTCAACTTTTCACGGGATGACGTTCCCTTGCACCACTTGGTCTTTCCACAGAATATACAATCCGGTTCATAGATGCGTGATTCCGAAGATGCCCTTCTGGCTTGTCTCTTGCTCGCTGAACATGTTGCAGCAGCATCGTCGGTTAAATTGGATTCAGCTTTTCGTTTCAGTGCTTCCAAATCTCGCTTCATGGTGAACACGCTCCTGCACTGCCTGTGGTAGAATACTCGGGGAATCTCCTTCTCTGGCAGCGACTGAGCAAGGTCGAGAATGGGTGCATGGTTCCGTATTTTGGCCGCATCCAGCAATATAGTCCACGAATCGAATGTTTGAGGGCTTATGCAGCGGATCTTCTGGTTTGACATCTAACGATAGCTTATGAATGATACAAACGTCCTTGGGAACTTTCTGAGTGATCGCAATCTCCATTGCAAGTATTTGTTCAATTGTCTATCTGCGGTACACTCTGTTTCACCACCACCAATATCACCACCACCGTCTCACCTGGAAAGACACATAATATCGAATGAGACCACCACCACCACCCACTACTACAAATTAGCATCAGTTGCTATAGTTGCTTAAAAATGTATTCTGCACCAACAAATCTACAAAGAGAAATACATTAGATGTCGTGCACCGCTGTCATGGTTGCAAATCACCTAAAATATAATGAAAATATTGACATTGATGACAACATTCGTATTAGCATGTCTACACATATTGCATTGAATTTCATAGCACATCATGATCATATGTGTGAGGATATTGACTCTAATTATACTGTATGTGTGTCTCAAATCGAAACATACCTTTTACATACCTTTTGATTTTTGCCTATTTTTGTTCCTAAAATTGGGGATTTTGTGATGAAGTTTTGAGAGTTGGTGGAAATAATTATGTTTTAATAATCATTATAAAGAGGTTACTATAGATCACACAGGCACTTTCTATACATCATTTGAAAGGTAATTCAATAACCTTTTACCTGATATACCACACCAGCTGATATATACACGTGATATTATTTGAGAGCCAAAAAACTAACCCCACCCCCTAAATCTTAAGCGGGGAAAATGACCCGAAAAGCGATAAATGGGTGATCTGACAAATGTGATGATAACACAGATACGGCTAAGAGTTTCACACTGCTATCACATTTTTTTCAGCACTAGGGACCTTGGCCTTGCCAAAAATAACTGTTAGCCATCCTCCCTCTGATTGAGCATGGTCGACCCCTCGGCTCATAGCCTATTACTGATGCTGGCCTGCCACTGTTGCCCTTGCTCTGGTTGTGCACTGTACCATTGTGTTCAAAATGTTTCACAATACGTTGAATGGCACAATTTGTGGGTCCATCATGTGTTCTGAGGTCGTATTCCCAGCAGACTCTCCGGCGGGTGTCTACATATGATTTAGTCTCATACCACAGAGCCACCACTTTTGTCTTCTGCTCCACTGTCAATGGCAGAGTTGAGTTGCAGAGCTAGAAATCCCAGGGAACAAATACCACGATACCACCAAACCCTGAAAAGGAAAACGGTGTGGTCAAAAAACAAAGAAATGGCAGGAAGTCAAAGTTGTATCAATCTTTTTGAAACACCCTGTATTTACCCCCAACGTGTATACCCTCTTAATAATAATAATAATAATTCATTTATTTTGTATAGCGCTTTTCCAGAAGCCCAAAGGCGCTTTGACAGAGTGGAAAACATAATGCATAACAATACATGAAAACAACAATTGCAAAAAGACAAGAATCAAGAAAACAAACAGCAGCGATATACGGCATATATATAAGACAAGAATCAAAAAGACAAGACAAGAATCAATAGGGAAATATTTAAAGCAAAAGGAGGGAGAAGGAGAAGAGATAGTCAGGGGTTAAATGCTGTGGGTTGAATGTTGAATGCAGCGTTGAACAGGTGGGTCTTTAGTGATGTTTTGAATGTGGTGAGTGAGGAGGAGTCTCTGATGGTGTGAGGTAGTGAGTTCCAGAGGGTGGGAGCAGCGATGGAGAAGGCCCTGTCCCCCCAGGATCTGAATTTGGTCCGGATGGAGGGGGTCAGGAGGTTGGTACCAGCAGAGCGGAGGTTGCGGGTGGGAGTGTGTCTGGAGAGGAGGTCAGCCGGGTAGGATGGGGCCAGGTTATGGAGGGCTTTGTATGTCAAGAGGAGGATTTTGTACTGGATTCTCTGGGGGATGGGGAGCCAGTGAAGCTTGTAAAGGACGGGGGTGATGTGGTCACGGGTCCGGGAATGAGTGAGTAGACGGGCAGCGGAGTTCTGAATGTATTGGAGTTTATTGGTGATTTTTGAGGGTGAACCATAGAGGAGGCTATTGCAGTAGTCCAGACGGGAGGTGATGAAGGCGTGGATGAGGGTTTCTGCAGCCGTGGAGGAGAGGGATGAGCGGAGACGGGCAATGTTTTTCAGGTGAAAGAAGGCTGACTTTGTGATCTGTTTAGTGTATTTGTCGAAGGAAAGGGTTTGGTCAAAGATGACGCCAAGATTCCGGATGTGAGGGGAGGTGGATACTGGGATACCGTCGATGTTGAGGGCAAAGTTATGGGTGGATTTTGTGAGCGTTTTTGGGCCAATGATGATTATTTCAGATTTATCACAGTTAAGCTTGAGGAAGTTGATTTGAAGCCAGGATTTTATTTCAGTGATGCAGTTTGTCAGGATAGAGTGGGTGTCGGTGGAGACGGACTTGGTGGAGATGAAAAGCTGGATGTCATCGGCGAAGCAGTGGAATTGGAGACCATGACGGCGGATTAAGTGACCGAGCGGGGACAGGTAAAGGATGAAGAGGAGGGGGCCAAGAACTGAACCTTGGGGGACACCTTGGGGGAGGGGAGCAGTGGGGGATTTGCAGTTATTGATGGAGATGAACTGGCATCTGTCAGAGAGGTATGATTTAATCCAAGAGAGGGCAGTGCCGGTGACGTTAAAGGTGGATTCAAGTCGGGTGAGGAGGATAGTGTGATCGATGGTGTCAAAGGCAGCGCTGAGGTCGAGGAGGACGAGAATGTTGAGGTTGCCAGCGTCAGAGGAGAGGAGAAGGTCGTTGGTGATTTTGAGGAGAGCAGTTTCAGTACTGTGGTTGGAGCGGAATCCGGATTGGAATGTTTCATACAAGTTATTGGCAGAGAGATGATGTTTGAGTTGAGTGGCTACAGCGCGTTCCAAAACTTTTGACAGAAAGGGTAGGTTGGAGATGGGTCTGAAGTTGTTTAGGGTGTCAGGGTTTAGACCAGGTTTTTTTAGAATGGGGGTAACAGCAGCAATTTTGAGGGAAGGTGGGACGATGCCTGTAGACAGGGAGGAGTTTATTGTTGCAATGATAAGTGGAGAGAGAGCAGGGAGGGAGGCTTTGACAAAGCTGGAGGGGATGGGGTCAAGAGTGCAGGTGGCAGTTTTCATTCCTATGAGGAGTTCAGAGAGGTCAGTAGGAGAGATTGGGGAGAACCGAGACAGGGGATGGCAGGACAAGGGGGGGCAGGTGGTTGGAGGGGGAGCGGGTGCGGCGGTGGTCAAGCTGTTGTAGATGTTGTCAATTTTGCGTTGGAAGAAAGAGAGGAAGGAGATGCAGTTGTCTACTGTGAATGACTGGGTGGTGGTGTTCAGGGGGCGGAGGAGTTTGTTTATTGTCGAGAAGAGTGCTTTTGGGTTTCCGGAGCCAGAGTGGATAATTTGAGAGTAGTAGGCAGAGCGGGCGCGGGAGAGGGCATCTTTGTAGTGTTGTATGTGGTCCTTGTAGGCTTGGGAGTGAACTGTGAGACCCGTTTTATTGCGGAGTCTTTCAAGTTGGCGAGCACGAGTTTTCATCAGGTGGAGTTCAGGGGTAAACCAGGGAGCAGAATGGGTGAAAGAAACTGTTTTGGTTTTTACAGGCGCAAGCTGGTCAAGGCAGGAGGAGAGAGTGTGGTTGTAGTAGTCAGTGAGGTCGGAAGGGGTGTGGAGGTCAATGAAGGGAGAAGTGGACATTTTTTCAGAGAGGGTGGATGAGAATGAGGTAGGTGAAAGAGCGTTTAGCTTACGGAAGTTGATTGTGCGATAATGCCTTGGTGTTGGGGCGGGGATGTTGATGGTCAGAGTGATGGCTAAGTGGTCAGAGAGGGTGAGGTCGGAGCCATAGAGATGGTGCAAATTTAATCCAGTGGAGCAGACAAGGTCCAAAATGTGACCACGGATATGGGTAGGAAAGTCGACATGTTGAGTGAGGTTAAAGCAGGTGAGTAAATCAGTGAAGTCAGTGGTTATTGTGGAGTCAGTGGAGTCCATGTGGATATTGAAATCACCAAGGAGGAGGATTGAGGGGGAGAGGGAACATAGCTGGGTCAGAAAGTAGGAGAAGTCAGACAGGAATGATGGGTGTGGTTTGGGAGGGCGGTAGACGACAGCCATGACTGACTGCGTGTGACCAGAGAGTTTTAAAGCCAGGTGTTCAAATGATGGAGCAGATGAGATGGAGATGAGGTTGGTCTTGATGTCTTGACGGTGGATAACGGCAATTCCACCACCTCGGCCCTCCGAGCGTGGTTTATTGATGTAGGAATATCCATTGGGTGTGGTGAGGTTGAGTGTGTAGTAGTCCAGAGGTTGTTGCCAGGTTTCGGTGAGACAGAGAAAGTCCAGTTTGTTATCCAGGATGTATTCGTTCAGGATGAGGCATTTATTGTTGAGGGACCGGGTGTTGAACAGGGTGAGCTTGATGTTGTTTTGAACAGCAGGGATGAATTCAGGTGATTTAGCCAGGGTTCGTAGGCAAGAGGTGCGATCGTGTGGGTTGCTGTGACCAGGTGCGCTGGGACGAAGAGTGAGAGTGCGCTGAGCCGACCAGAGGACGGGGATGGAGTGACCTGATTGCAAATAAACAAACTTGCGACCGGAGCCACGGTGAATGTACCTGGGTCGTCGGAGGAGTCCATTTGATTTGATGGCAGAGATGCATGATGGGGTGGAGCGGGTATTGAGCAGAAGAAGCCTTGCGGCGGAGTACTTCAGAGCCATGCCAGGCAGGAGCGAAGGGACGAGTACGAGGCCAAGGTCGAGGAGGCAAAGCGGCAAACGCAGCGGCAAACGCAGCGGCAAACGACTGCAGCCGCTAATCAAGACCACAGCGGCAAACAAGGCCACAAGGCCACCAAGACCACAAGGCCACCGGCAAACAAGGCCACGGCCACAAACAACGGGAGCGGGCCTTTCGATTCCGTATTCCGTACCATCAAAAGCAGATTCCGTTATCCAGCCGGAGAACACGCGGCACGTGCGGGTGTGAAAAGGCAGGACAGGTGTGAGATGTCAGGTCAGAAAGGTAGAAGCAGACCCTGTACATCCATCCAGTCGGAGAAGCGGCGAATATGCAACGCCAGCGTCCTCTCGCAACCGAACCCGGAAGTCTTATTCTTGGTTTGCTAAAGTTCTGATGGGAAAGTTTTGATGAAACAAATGGACAACCTACTTTTTTATTCCAGTGTTCGAACTGTTCAAATGGGCTGTCATGATGGCCGAGAGCAGCGGTTCTTAACCTGGGGGTCGTGACGTACGTGCATACGCGAACAAAATACTGTGTGTGGTATGTACCTTTGTTAGGTTCCTAAAAATGGGCTCAACAAATTATGTTATTTATGACCCCTTCATGACCCCCGGGAAACCCCAAACGACCCCCAGGTTGCACGCCGCTGCCCTAGAGGTATGCACACTCGCCTCAAAGCTGTCTAGCCTGGGTTTTAATCTTGGCCTAGCTGTAAACTGCCATCCTGGTGTTTCACAGGGAGGGCGATTTATCAATTTGTTCCTCCGATGGACGTTAAATGGGTATCCTGTCTGCAAGCTATTGCATATTAATAACGTATTGCTGGACGTTAAAGATCCCACGGTGTCCTTCACAAAGAGTAGGCAAGCTATTGCCGGCACCATGGCCAAATTCTAAATTCCTGCTCTAAACCACAAGGGCACCAGTGGCACAGCCGCACCTTCAGCCAATGATGCTACCCTACAACCTTGTGCGACATACGGAAGAAGGCAGCGGCCATTTTTACACCTGCTGCTTGTGGTATGGCATCAACGGCCAGAAGTGCTTTTCACACAGAAGCACCTTTTGTGATTTCACTATTGCAGGAAAGTGATTTAAGCAGTTAGCACTATTCCAGGTGACAATAAAATTTTGGGGTTTATCGGGAGGGTGGCTGGTACTACAGCTGCCATTTATGTGCACCTGCCTTTGAGCAATCTCGCCTGGGTTTTAATCTGTACTCATCTATAACCTGGCATCCTGGTGTTTTGCATGCAAGGCAAGGCAAGGCATAAATGTGATGTTCACATCAAGACGGGTTACCTTGTGCATCAAATATATATATAATTACTTTTTGTAATTACAATGTGGGAATTATGTTTGTCGAGTATCACACACAAAATCAGACAATATAGTGAATATTTCCTTTGCAATAAGCGACTTTCGAAATTACATAATCCGTCCCAGAATGCTTGGTTCGCATGTGCAAAAACCCCGAGAAACAGCGGTGTGCTAGCACCATAAAGTATATTGTTTGTGTGAGATAAGGATTGTTACCTAAAATGGTTCACAGAGCTTCTAAAAAATATATATATATATATATATACTGTACTTGGAAAAGTTCCTGAGAGAAAGGGCTATGCCTCTGCACAATGAAAAACCTGGAGCAGTTCTAGCTCCCGAACATGTGGGCTGTTACAGGACTGAGTAGACGGGCATGTGCTAAACAAACCTCCGACGGATCACTACCATTAAGTGGCCTTTTAACCTTGTCTGAGTGCTTCCTGTGAACAATGCAGGCTCGGCGATTTGTTTAATGAAGCCTCCTTTAGAGGCCATTTTTCCCCGCAAGCGGGGGTTGGCCTTTTTCGGGGACCGTGGTTGTTGTTGTTTTTTGGTCCCCTTTTTGAAGCAATGCCTTTTGCCTTGCCTTGCCTTGCCTTGCCTTGGTTGCCTTGCCTTGGCCTTGCCAAGCCTTGGTTGCCTTGCCTTGCCTTGGCCAATGCTTGGCTTGGCTTGTTAGCCTTGGCAATGCCTTGGTTGGCCTTTTTTGAAGCAATGTTTTCCGGCCGGATTTAATGGACATCTTCATGCTACATGCTTCATGCTTCATCTTCATCATCTTCATGCTTCATCTTCATGCTTCATGCATCTTCATGCTTCATCTTCATGCATCTACAGGCATGCTACATGCATGCATGCATGCATGTAGCATGCTACATGCTTCATCTTCATCTTCATCATCTTCATGCTTCATGCTTCATGTTTAATGGACATCTACAATTGGAAGGATGTTGCTGTGTGTCATTACCAAGTAACAGTAGAGAACTATGCAACAAAGGACATCTTCATGATGTGAAAATACACAAAGATTGTGCCAGATATCTTCACGTGGGAGCTCGGTGTATTAGGTAGACTGTACAGGGTAAGTTTAGAACGACGATATTTGTTATTAATCATGTTGGGAGGGTGGGTGTAGGTTGGGAGGGTGGGTGTAGGTTGGGAGCTAAGGGAGTTGTGAGGGTTTTAAATACAGACTTGGCATTTAATATGGAATATTTTTTTTCTTCTTGACTTGGGTTTACTTTCTTAACTCAGTATATCAATCTGGTGAGTTTCTTTTACACTTTGGTGATTTATTTGTTAAAAGAACCATGTCACTGATTGTCTGTCGCAGCAAAAAGTCAACAACAGGATTATATCACAGGTGGCGTGGCAAAATGTACGGACAGGTGCATTTGATGATTGGCTTCACAGTCGGGTATACAAGGGTTGTTGCGTTCTGTATTCGTGGAAAACAACTGCTGCACGTCTCCAAAAGTTATTGCCGCTTCCTCTGGAGATGGTCCGTCAACTCGACAATGCTGTTTGTCATGGAGTGGTGGCTTTACGAAATTACGGCATGAAACAGCATGCTATTGCTCGGCAGTATGGCATCACTCAAGGTCAGGTGTCAAAGATCCTGAAACGAAATGCTCAGAGGGGTGTCCCTACTCCAATACCGAGGCTAGGACGTCCCCGCAGAACCACAAGGAGGGATGATCACCAGCTGCACTGGTTAGTCCGCAATGGCCATACCAAGTCAGCTAATCGGCTTAGGGCTGATTGGCAGCAACTGACAAATGTGCCTGTATCCAGAAGGCTAGTCAACCAACGACTGGTTCAAACAGGCTATCGTGCCAGGCGTCCCCTGAGAAAGCCACGCCTGACCAGACAACACCGCCAGCGCCGATTGCAGTGGGCCAGAGTGTAGCGTCAATGGCAGCCAGGACACTGGAATCACGTGATCTTCAGTGACGAGTCTAGATTTCTGGTCTATCGTCAAGATGGCCACGTTCGAGTGTGCAGACAAGTGCATGAAGCCTACAACAAAGATTGTATAGTGCCAAGAGTCCAAGCTGGAGGTGGTGGGGTGACCGTTTGGGCTGCTTTTCATGCAGGGGGCAAAACTGACCTGGTTGTTCTGAATGGAAACCGGAACCAGTTCAAGTACAGGGCCATTCTGGAAGAAACATTGCTTCCATTTGCTCGTGCAGCCTTTCGAGGAAACTTTGTCTTCCAAGATGACAATGCACGGCCTCATCGTGCTCGCATGATCCAACACTTTGTTGCTGACCATGGTGCAGAGCATATGGAGTGGCCTGCCATGTCCCCGGATATGAATCCGATAGAGAACTTGTGGGCAGAATTAACGCGTCAAATCGACCACTTGGACCAGCAGCCGACCTCTGTGCGTGAATTGCAGCAGGCTATTGTCACTGCATGGCAAGCGATTCCTGTCCAAACCTTGGCAAATCTCGTGAACAGGATGCCTCAACGTGTACGTGCTCTCCTGAATGCTCGTGGGGGTTACACGAAGTACTGAACTGTAATTTTACTGTCCGTAATCCCAGTCGTAATTTAACTTTTGTTTTTGTTAAAAAAAAATTTGGCTAATGTGCAAAATAAAGAGATACTTCTGGAAAACGTACAGAAGTTTAACACAGTCCTGTCCATGAATTGAGTTCGATATCAGTTTTCATCACTTTCAAGGATCAATTTATTTGTTTCGAAATGTCAAATGTGGTTTTTGTTTCTTTTAAAGGTCACATTAACAAAATCTAGAATAATTTCAACATAATTCCAATGAACTTTTGGTTCTAAGACATCTTGAAAAGTAAGTTCACCCCCACAAAAAATATATTCCATATTAAATGCCAAGTCTGTATATTGAAAATATTGAACTGTTACAAATATATTGTTTGATTGGTTGCCGACGCAAGATAAATTATACTACATTTTGCATATCTACTATAAATGGACAAGGTGTGTGTGTGTGTGGCATGTTTTTATGGAGTCCTACTGGAGCTTTGTGATACACCAAAATGATCGTCATAACCTCCTGAGTTGATTCGGCTAATGGACTACAAAGAATCCAGAAAAATTTCCATGTTTTAAACACACGCCATGTTAAGGTGTAGAGAGCAGCTTAATAGATACTTCTATGGCATTCTAATTACAAAAGCAATTACAAGGGCACTTGGTAGAGCGCATACCTCCACCAGGCTGAACAGTTTATGGTTTCTATCCCACTGATAGGCCAAATCTGGAATCGGACCTGAACCAAAATCTAATTGGCTTGTTCTTGTCGCCTCACCGGCTCATCCACCTTGTTTAGTCATAACTCGTCCATAACTTTTTAAAATATCATGTTACATATCGCTTTTCTCCCGATCTCCCAATGGTGAATAATCACTTAAAAATTAAACAACTCTTGTATCCGAATCCATGTTCAGATCTTTACCAAAATCGAATCGATTCTTCCTTGTCACACACCCAATCTATCCACAAAGTTTCGTCCGAATCCAACCACAACTTTTTGAGATATCCTGCTATATATCGTTTTTGGCCCTATCTCCCAATGGTGAAGAATCACTTTTAAAATTCTAGTAGCCAGAGCCGGATCTTCACCAAACTCGAATCATTTCGTCCTTGTCACATTCCCAACCTCTCCGCAAAATTTCGTCCAAATCCGTCCACAACTTTTTGAGATATCTTGTTCATAGACAGACAAACAAACAAAGCCAGACAGGGGTGAAAACATAACCTCCATCCACCTTCATCCACTAACAGGTGGAGGTAATGACAACATTGTACCAACGGATATATTAACAAGACGACGTCATGCGTAGCACGACACTTGCAAAATCTCAGCCCCCCCCTCCCAAAAAGTTTTCCATTGATACAGCAAATTGTCCATTTCATGAAGATTAAAATTACGATCTTGATCAAAGCTCAGGTCAACAGGATGAAAAGTGACGATTTTTCAGATGAAAAATGATTTTAGAAGTTTGACCTTGAGTTGACCTTTGACCTTTCGACCTCATAAATAGGTGGTTTCCTAATTCAGTGAGGCAATACACAAATGCTGTTCAATTTTCAAGTCAATCGGATGAAAATTGACGGTTTTTCATATGAAAAGTGATGATTTGGGAAGTTTGACCTTGAGTTGACCTTTGACCGATTGACCTCAAAAATAGTATGTTTCCCAATTTAGTGACTCGATATGCAAATGCTGTTCAATTTTCAAGTCAATCGGTTGAGAAGTGACAGCTTTTTAGATGAAAATTGATGACTTTTAAAATTTGACCTTGAGTTGACCTTTGACCTCAAAAATGGTTCATTTCCCAATTTGTTGACTCAATATACAAATGTTATTCAATTTTCAAGTCAATCAGATTTAAAATGGCAATTTTAGAAATTTGACCTCCAGATGATCTTTGACCTCAAAATCAATCCGTTTCTCAATTGGGACGACCTAGACAACTTGAAGTTTCATGACGATCGGTTTAGAATTGTGACCTGTAGGCCGGTGACAAACGGACAAACAAACAAGAAGACATCATGCGTAGCACGATACTTGCAAAATACGCCCCCCCCCCCCCCCTCACCCCCAAGAAAAAAAAATTCCTTTGATACAGCAAATTGTCCATTTCATCAAGATTAAAATTGACAATCTTGATCAAAGCTCGGGTCAATAGGAAGAAAAGTGACGATTTTTCAGATGAAAATTGATGATTTTGGAAGTTTGACCTTCAGTTGACCTTTGACCTTTTGGCCTCAAAAATAGTTCATTTCCCAATTTTGTGACTCAATATACAAATGCTATTCAATTTTCAAGTCAATCGGAATTAAAATGGCGATTTTAGAAATTTGACCTCCAGATGACCTTTGACCTCAAAATCAATAGGCTTCTCAATTGGGACGACCTACACAACTTGGTGAAGTTTCGTGACGATGGGTTTAGAATTGTGACCTGTAGGCTGGTGACAAACAGATAAACAAATGAAAAATCTGTCAGTGACCGAGGACTTGCCGGAATGTACTTTTTTTATCGGCCATTTTGGATCAAGTTTTTTGGTTTTTCCAAGATGGCGGCGGAACCACGTGACCGATGACGTCATCATTATTTGTTTTCTAAACTGAATTTATTCCTAGATTATGCTCAAGAAATTTCATCTTGATTGGATGAAGTTTTGTACTTGTCGAATTATGATGTCATAATGGAGGCACCTATGACATCATCATTAACATATTTTATTCCCCATGGAGAGTTCTTTACAATGAGACACGTCTCAATTTTTCTATTCAGCACTTTTGGAGATATAGACGTGCAAAGTTTTTCGGTTTTTCCAAGATGGCGGCCGAACCACGTGACCGATGACGTCATCATTTTTTTTTCTCCACCAGTTTATGCCGTCATGTCGCTCAAGAAATTGCATCTTGATTGGATGAAGTTTTGTACTTGTCAAATTATCAAATTATGACGTCATAATGGAGGCCTTGGGCCGAGAGTTAAAAATTGGGCACAGTCCATTCCAGGGCAAGACAAATATGTGTATAAATTTGGCGATTATACGTGCAACGGTGTAGACGTAGTGCTCCAAACAGACAGACAGACAAACGCAACCGACCAATATACTTTTAAAATCTTCGATTTTGCAAGTAATTAATACTAATAATATTAACAACAATAATAATAGCTGGGTCATTTGGGAATAATAATAACGAACGTATAATCACTGCTCTGGCCCAAGCACATCTGGGCATGGACAAAGACAAGCTAATGCTCAAGCAGTACAGCAGGCAGGTATGGTACAAGGACATAAAGACCAATGAGAATTTGGTCCAATGGACCAACGGGCCCACTAGTATTGTTAAAAGTTGAAACTTGTTTTGCCCTTTGCCCTTCTCCCTCCTCCATCTCCACCCCCCCCCCTCTCCCGCGCCCCCCCCCCCCCCACCCCCCCAGAATCTCTCCGGAGCCCTCTGTTTGATCTAAGTCTGACTTTTACTCTGCTGGTGATGTTTCCGTTTCCATGCATTTTGTTCTCGCTGTTCCACAAGCCTCAATCATGTATAAAATAAATACGCGTAACCGATCCAGTGAATTCCGTTTCTACAATCGCGGAAAATTACTGGCTCTACTTTTGGCACCCGCTTCATGAGATTTAAACCATGGTAAATAAAAACTATTTTCTTTGATACGCTCTTCAGAACAACTTAAAATTACAAAGGGCAGAATCAAAACAACCAAAGCCGATTGGTAAATAAACATGTAAAGAAGTAAAATAAAAAGGTTGAAACTCGCCGACCTGAAGTCCCCGGCGCAGGTTCAGAAGAGCTTTCCTTGCTTCCCGCTGTCTTATCCTTATGGCCTGTCGGAATGAACTGGGGAAGGACAAAGGAATATTCACGAGTTTGTTTTACCTAATCTGGCATTTAATCATCACATAGTAACTGCTGTAACTGCTTAAAACATACAAGTAAATGAAGTAATCTGTGAAAAAAAAATGATTCGCAGTTATCTAGTTCAGCTCAGAATTTCCACCGCTGGAAACTAACAGGAGCAGGATAAGGCAGTATGTTTCTACAATGTAAGATTTCTTTTAGAATGATGTCCAAATTGCTTTGTCACTTTCTTCACTCTGGATCTGACACCGCTCCAGCTTGAGGAGACAGAAAAAGCAGACTTGATGACAGTCATTTTGCACAATCTATGAAAATGAATGAATCCCAAGGGTGCTCTTTTGCCACGAAGTATGCTTACATACTCTATTATAACACCTGGTGTCAAAAGGCAAAGATAATGGAACAACTAGACAACTTTGACGTTGGTTTTGTTCGGTTTCAAAGCAGCATGGGACATTTTCTTGCTGCACTGTTTAATGGAGACTGCTCCAACATTTAGGGGGAACTTCCCTCCCCAAAATGGCGTCATTTTAACAGGAAATAGGTTTTTATATTTTATAGTGTTGAGGCTCATGCAGGAGCGATAACACAGAATAACTTATCAAGACAAAACAGAACCAAAAGAACAGTAGAAGACGGGAAGGGGGGGGAGGGAGGACGACGCCACACGAGCATGTTTAGGGACAAAATAGAGGGAGACTTGGAGAAATAGGTACAGTATGTTTATTATATGTACACAATCTTCTGAACATCTCATAAACCACAAATGTTAGCTTTGAAAGCTGCATGGGGCATCACATGGGGCATTAAAACTCTCAATCACAGAAGTGGATTTAATAAAAGGAAAGCCAGAAATATGTGAGCAAAGGGAGGGTGAATAGGGACAGAAAAGATAATGGTTATAGTTTGGGGATTAACTGAGATGGTGGTGAACAGCTGTCTTAAAGCACTGTTGGGACGAATGAGATTGAAGAGAATGGAGAAGTTGGTTCCACAAGCAGGAAATAAAAAAGAGGCACAAATGAGTGTAGGTGAGCAGACAGACCGAGTTTTGGGAGTTTTTTGGGGAGAAAATCGAGTTACTGGCAGACTACCTGCACCCTACGGAAACATGGGGATGGTGGGGGTGGGGGTGACAGAGCATAGAAAGGGCAGAGGGTGCAAGAAGAAAAAGAAGGTGGTAGAAGACAGAGACCACTGACCTGTCTGTGATGGGAAACTGATAGGCCCAGAGTTTGTTTCATCGGGGGAGATTCCAGTGATTTGAAGGCTTTGGTTTCTTTGAGCGATTTAACTTCTTCAAGAGGATTGTTAAGGAAGAAAATGGGAGGATTTGCCAGAGGCTGTTTTTGGAGACACAGTGAGAGTGTGACATTTGTCAGGATTGAAAGACATATTCCAAGTGACCAGCTCGTGATTTATCAGAGACAAGAGGCTGTTGCCTGCTTATCCGAATGGTGAGGGAAGGGAAGAGTCATCACAGGGAAGAGTCATCAACAAAGAGATAGAGTATTTTAGTCTGTTGCAAAAAAGGAAGAATTTGATGTTGACTGCTTGCTGATGATTGGTATATCTGTAAGGTGGTATATCTGTAGTTAAGGTGATCGGTTTTTGCACCTTGTTTATGTAATGTGGGGATGTTGGCTGATTTCCAAGCAGATGAAAGATGATGTAGGCCTTTCTAGGATAATGATAGGATGAACAGAACAGAAAGAGGTTTTCAGGGGAAAACGTGCAAGATCAATACAGCAGGTTTTCAGGACACGGGAGCAGAGTCGAGGATTGGTAGAAACCTCTCCATCTTCTCAGGTGAAAATATATAGTCCAGGAGCAAGCAGGTGGGTGCGACTGAGTTATGGTGGGTACAGAGAGCGAAGGGTTGGGGACATAAGATTTGGAAGCAGTGTCTGAAAAAGACAAGCTTGTGCTGAATGCAAGACATCTCGATCAAATTTTGACTTGTGAGATGTTCAGGAGATGGTGGAGAAAAATGCAGTCAAGGAAACGTGCTCATTTACGAATATATTAACTTTCTTTCCACATCACAATCAAATAAAACACCAAACACAGCATTAGAGTATCAGGAGGAACTCGAACAGACAAAGATGGAGTCATCAGGAGGAACCTGGATAGGATTTGGAATTCGGCTGCTACTTCTCTACGCTCAAACCATCACAGGCGCAGCCAAGTGAGCCTTACAAAAACGATTTGCAGGAGTTTACCTCTCCATGGACACAAAGAAGAAAAAAAGGAGAGAAAAATAAAGAGAAAAAAAATGGCAATGTCATTAAGCAAGGACAAAACTCACTTAAAAATATATTCAGAAAAACAGCCTGTCAATGTTTTAAAACCACATGTCTGCGAGTACCGAAAGAGATCCGCATACCCCACCTGGTGGTAGAAGAAGTGAGATCCTGCTGTGATTCCTGTCCAGACCCCAGTCTGCTGGACTCCAAACGGACTCTCGGCCTTACTCCAGCTGCCATGTGGCCAGGCATGATTCCCTGTAGCAAAGAGCAGCCATAAAAGAGGAGGAAGTCATTCTCTCTAATGCAGCTTGTCCAGCTTACTCGAGCATTGCAAGCCCTTTTGTACTCCCTGGATTTTTTGCAGTAAATGTGGATTTCTAAGAATGCCACTCCATAATAATAATGCAACTCAAGAGAAAGAATGTCCCAAAATAAAGTAGAAAGCCACTCGGTAGAGTGCATACCTCCGCCAGGCTGAACAGTTTACATTTCATATCGCACTGATAGGCCGGATCTACATCCGGACCTGAACCAAAATCTGATCGGCTTGTTCTTGTCACACACGCAACTCATCCATTAAGTTTTGTCATAAATCGTCCATAACTTTTTCAAATATCATGCATGATGTTGTTTTTGGCCCCATATCTCAATGTTGAAAAATCACTTTTTAAAAATTCTCAGATCTGGATCTTCACCAAAATGGAATCAATTCGTCCATGTTACACACCCAAACTCTTCACCAAATTTCGGCCAAATCCTTCCATAACTTTTTGAGACATCCTGCTCACATACAGACAGCCATACAGACTAAGGTAGGGGTGAAAACATACAGCCACCTTTGGTGGTGTAGGTAATAAAAAGGGAAGGAGAGTTTTATTGTTTTGGCCAACATTCAGCCCAGAATTCAACCACCACGACAAGGCATTCCCAACAATTGAACTATTTTCTTGACAATCGGTGCTGTGGAAGATGCAATTAAACTTTTTGGAGTTTGTGTATCAGAAAGCTTGAACCTTGGTTTATCTTAAGCCTTTATCATCGTGCTTGGTGTGAGATTTCACATTTATCGGAGTCACTCATCTGGAAAAATGCTTTCACGGGACTTGTGAAGTGCTGATGGAATGCTCAGATAAATGTCTATGAAT
Organism: Myxine glutinosa; assembly: GCF_964187855.1. NCBI lineage: Eukaryota > Metazoa > Chordata > Myxini > Myxiniformes > Myxinidae > Myxine > Myxine glutinosa. The sequence goes on from NC_136264.1 coordinate 149,247,388, forward strand.
TACACAGATGTTAGGTGAAATAGAAGTCAAATTAAGATTTCATCAATAATCTCATTGTCCAAAAGGTAAGATGTCCAGGTAAGTTGAGAGTGTTTAGCGATTTTAAAGTTAGGATCAGTAAAAGAGTTTACCTTTCTGCTGAAAACTGAAATTAAACGTTTCACTTCAAAGGATTCTCCCCTCACTGCCATTCCTAAATCGGAGATATAATATTACTTTTGTTTTAATAAAATAAAAAATATATAAAATAATGATTCAGCAATTGATGTAATTAATAAAAACTAGGGCATGCCCGTACTATATATATGCCCGTACTATATATCTATCTAAAATTATATCCCCCCCCTCTATTTACATGAAATGGTTTGGTCCATTCGCAACGACCACAGAACCCCCCCCCCTCTATTTACATGAAATGGTTTGGTCCATTCGCAACGCCAAAGCGAACGGCGAACGGCTAAATCGCCATAGCTCGGTAAGTACTTGTCCGATTAATTTCAAACCTTGAAAAGGCACATCCTCGGGTCCCCAGCAATATACCTGGCAAGTTTCAAGTATATCGGACCGGTAGTTGTCGAGAAATCGTTGTCGCATACACACATACACACACACATACACACAGAGATTAATGGAATTATAGATAGATGTACATTAATCATTGAAAAACCATTGGGCAAATTATTCAAGCCCAGTTTAAAACAACAGTTTGGTCCTTTCTGATGAGGTTTTGATAAGCTTTTGGCATTTCTGATGAGGATTTGATAAGCTTTGGGCTTTTCTGATGAGGATTTGATTAGCTTTGGGCTTTTCTGATGAGGATTTGATTAGCGTTGGGCCTGATGAGGTTTTGATTAACTTTGGGCCTGACGAGGATTTGATAAGCTTTGGTCCTTTCTGATGAGGATTTGATTCGCTTTGGGACATTCTAATGAGACTTTGATAAGCTTTGGGTCTTTCTGATAAGGGTTTGGCCTTTCATTGATTTAAATTTAGTCTCAATCTGATCTTTGGTTTTCCTGTTTATTACAGGGCCTTTTTGAGGTCTCCAGTTAAAAAATATTGTTGTACCTTCTTGCTATGTAATGAGCTTGGTTGACTTTCTTTTATTGATGCTTTCATCTGCTTTTCTGCCTGATCCAATGGCTTGTCTTCTTTTGGTTATGCAAAGAGAGCATCTTTACATGGCTCTTTGCATGGTGATCAATGCTTCTGCCATCTCCTTCATTGGAGATTGTTTCACTGCAAAATATAAGCCAGGTGTTTGGCTTAAAATATTAGGGTCTTGCGTTTTAGCTCCTGTCATGCCGTTAAATAACACCAGGTGGGTTGACGTAGCCTGTCATCCTTATAAGGATGGCAAAATGAGTACCAGCTTACTGGAAACAGGTGGCACTGCATCAGTGGCACAGCAACACTCCCAACAATGATACAACCAGCAGCCACAGGCTGCATACGAAGTAATGATGACTGCAATATGTCATTGCTGGTGAAATACAACACTGATAGTAAAGGTTTCTTTTCAGATAAATGGGCAGTTTCTTTTCATGACATTACTTAATTTCCAAAATGCTGCCCACCCTGCTCTAGTATATCTATTCACTTTTTCAGTGATTCATACACATTATTAAGAATCAGCCTAGGCTTATGTAGTTGCATATTTCTTCAATTTAACAATCATCAATTTAAATTTTGTGCTTTTATGACATAGTAGTTCAACATGGTTTTTAATCTTCCTCATCATGTAATTCCAACACAGCATAGTGCTATATCTTGCACATTTCATCGACTCCAAGAGCCATACCGGTGTTTTTTTTTTTTTGTCATTTTATGACAATACCAGCGTCGCCCATCCTTGGAAGGTCAAAGAGCTAGAATGAGGGCTCCCTCGCTCACCTGCATTGGCAAAATTGGTGAGTGTGCAAAACCCCTCAACATGATGTCACAGTGAACAACACAGGCTTAAAATCGTCTACTTACTGTGCAAAATGCAAAAGCAGTGGTATAGCTACATGATTTAAAGATAAAATGAGAAGGTGGCATTCCCTCACCCCAAGCCGCCGCTTGAGTGCTGTAGAGCCACTGGCAACTCCACGCCGCCACAGTGTGCCGGCTCTCACAGCTCGCCCTCCTCGAGCAAGCCCCCATATTGATCCTCCCATTCCTACTCCCCCAACACCTCTTCCTCTGCCTGTCATCATCGATGCTCCTGATGCAGCAGGAGGAAAACCTGCAGCGATTTACAAGTGTTCACCCAAATACACGCACACGACAGAGTTTGTGAGATCCGAATTTAAAATGGAATAAAACGACTGTAGGTGGGGCAATGGTGTCATGAGGAAACAAAGAATTGTGCATATGGCCACATTAATTTGCTGTGAGGATGCTTAATGTTTGGGGGGATGTGAGGGGGTATTTTGGGTGAATAAAGAGAAAAAGCATAGCAGATATAAAGATGTTGATTATTGAGAACGTTACATACAAGTCCGAGTACAAGGCGCTGTACGGGATAAACTACGTAGGGGTTCTAGCACATTTGTGCATATTAAACGATTGGAGTTATTGACCTCATGGTGGTCACCTTTTGTCAATGGGCCGGTGGCAGCACTGCCTAACCCCACATCCCAATATACCGATACACTTTACAGCGGGCTTTGGTGGCCTCAAAACAGACGTCAGGGCCAATGTGTGGTATCTTAAAAGCTTCCCCAGATTCTGAAGTAGCTACACCCACAATTTGAGGCCTCTAATGCTTCAGTCACATTTGGCTCGGCGGCTGTAGGGTCTAAAAAATCTACGGCCACTAGCAATTATAGGGCGGCCGCAGTATTTCCACGGTCACACAATGTAGCACTCACATATGTTTTTATTTTTCGGGTAGCCGCACGGGGTATTTAGAAATTGTGGAGACCGAAAACGTGGGGGTGCCGTACGGTCTTTGATTTGACGTCGCACGGTGACCTTAGGGCATCCCTGCGGCAGCCATAGAATTTTCAAGGCAGACGCAAGGTAGCCTCAAGGTGCCCGCAAGGCGACCGCAGGGGGGCCCTAAGGCGAACGTGCGGCCAGACGGACGGTAACGAGTGGGTATATATACCAGTTCTTTTTCATATGTATAACAGCACTTACAGTTGTCATGGCTACGGCTTGTCGAATTGCTACGGCCACCCGAGAAATGAAAAAAGTTATAACTCCGCGCTATAATTCCACGGCGACCCCTACGGCCTGTAAAAGATAGCCATACGGCATACGCCCTAGGGCTACCCTGAGGCCACCTCAGAAACTCTGCGGTCGCCGCACGTTTCTGTCAATTTAGGGGGGGTACAGCTGCCGTATCCTAGCCGTAGAGCAAATGTGACTGAGGAGTAAATGCTACACTTCGGCCGTGAAAGAGTAACAAACAAACACTTCAAGTTATTTGCAAGGTATGTACCACATGTTATAATGCACTTCGCATACGTTCATTTTCATTTCGATACAAAATCGAGGCAACAGAAGGTTACTGAGGGTAAAATGCAATGAACTGACAGTGGGACTGTATGCTCTCATTTGATTGACCCCTTTACCAAGCAAATCGGAATCACATCCTACCGGACCCAGCAAACGTCAAATGACGATACAGCACTCGCTGGTCCACGTTTCATCAATTGCCAAGGCAAATGTCAAATCAGAATGTTACACCAATTGGTTATATAATATATATAATATATTAATAATATAATATTATATATTATATGTAATAAATTATATAATATAATAAATATATATTATATATACACCAATTGGTTCACGGTTGTTCACAAAAATGGAACATTCATGGGAAACAGGGCAAACAGGGCCATTATCAACCATTTCTACCTTCCAATGGGCAAATGTGCCAAACAAATACAGCCCTTTAGGTCGCTCCTGTTTGCTGGCTACTTCCTCACCATCAAAGTATTTATGAATCCGATTATGC